>NC_133515.1:76826428-77127142 GCF_049354715.1 Callithrix jacchus | reverse complement strand
CAGATCCCTGCCAGCCAAGGGAAGGGTATCTCATTGGTGTCAGATGACAAGGGTCTGTTTCCCTTTACTGGAATAAGCTTTTCATGTCATACAGACTCTGGAAGTCTTGAAAAGCCATCTCTCTTGGCCTCTACTTAAAGAAAGGAAGCATCGTAACCTGCCACGGCAGTGGAGACAGCTGGAGCCTGGGGGTTACTATTTGCCCTTGTTGCTATTCATAGAGACTCTTAGGGAAATGTCCAAAAAGCTCTTTATGGCTCTAGCAATTAATCCTGAAACTCTGGTTGTCACTTGTGGGCAGAAACATATGGATTACAAATGGGTTGATGATTATTATTATGAAGAAAAACTAAAACATTATAATGAGAGTTATAACATAATGGTGAGATAGTAGAAATAGGGAGAGAATTTGTTGTGTTTTCTTGTTCTTTTTGTTACATGAACAGACAGTTAGGGGAAAATGGCATGTCTTCCAAAACAGACAGTTAGGGGAAAATGGCATTCTATAGGGAACTGATGGGATTTATTAAAGAAGTCAATACACACCTCTCTTTTTCCCATCTAAGTTATAAACTAATTAAGAGATGGCCAAAGAATAAGGTAAAGGAAGGTCAAAATATTACTTTGGGCGGGGTGTGGTGGCTCACACCTGTAATCCCAGCACTATGGGAGGCCAAGACAGGAGGATCACTTGAGTGTGGAGTTTAAGAGCCCCTTAGGCAACATAAGATTCTGTCTCTCTAAAAAACAAACAAACAGAAAGAAATAGGCAAGGTGACACATACCTGTAGTCCCAGCTACATGGGAGGCTAGAGTGGGAGGATCACTTAAACCCAGGCGGTCTAGGCTGCAGTGAGCTGTGATCACACCACTACATACACTCCAGCCTGGGTGACAGAGTAAGACCCTGCCTCAAAGAACAAACAAACAAACGGAAAACCTCAGTTCATGAGAACAGCAAAGATGTGTGGCATGACTAGCTCTCTTCCCTGGAGTTAGGAAATATCACCACAGTTATGGTCAATCTTATAAAACTTAAGCCTTCCCACTGAGGGAGGGCCCCATAGACAAGACAAAGTAGAGCAGAACGTGGCTGTTTTCCAGGGGAAGCTGGCTCCTAATGAGAAGGGAGGGAGGGAGGGCCTGGGCTTCCTGTGCAGATTCATTTCCCTTGGTCACCACCAGCAGGTCACTCACCCCACCTTCATGGGCATTAGCTGTGAGGAAAGAAGTAGGGGGAGTTTAGAAAAAAAACCTTTGTTTCTGGAAACCAGAGAGGAGGGAGACAGGGTTTACTCATGAATAGGAGCTGAGCTTCAATGGTTTAGTGTATCTTCTTGCCACAAACATCCATCTAACTATTTGAGGTCAGAATGAATTCTTTGTGGTGTTTCTTTAGGTAATTTCTCCAAGGGAGGCCTGTGGCATGCAGGGGATTTTCACCAAGACCAGCATTCTCAGGGGTCCAGAGCCTCATCTGCTCTTACAGGATTAGATTTGCATCTGCTTCCACAAGCTGCTAGCCCAATCTTCTAAGGCTCAAATCTGCCAGGGATCCATACCGTGAAGGCAGTCCTTCACCTGAGTTTGCTTTGGAGTCTGACATTTCTATTACGGACATCAGTGATTCACACCAGTTGTACTTAGAATCACCCAGAGGGAGCTTTTAAAAAGTATTGGTGCCCGGGCCCATCCTCAAGTCAAGAAAACTGAGAACTCTGTGGGCAAGCCTGGACACGGATGGTTTCACAGAGCTCTCCAGGTGAGTCTACCGTCCAACCTGGCTTGAGAAGCATGGAGCGGCAGTCACAGAGTCACAGGCTGGTAGCTGCCTCAGGCAGGCAATGGAGAATTGCAGTCAAAACCATTAGCCGTGGAGGAGAATCCTGATCCCGCTCCTGAGTGTTGGTTAAGGTACTTAAGCATTCTTAGTCTCCCCAGGGTGACCAAGGCCATCCATAAAAGGAAATCTACTCCAGTAAGCGAGTTGAAGCCTTGGTCCATTTATGATGGTCAACCCGAGAAGGTTCCTTTTGTTTGATCCCTCCCTTCGTGTCTGTTGCAAATGGCAATGAGCCAGAACTCTGCCATGCAGATGCTTGGGTTATGCCCCATGCCAGAGAGTCCAGTGTGGCTCAGGCTCTTGAGCAATCCAAACAGAAAGTACCATCCGAAAGTCAGAGTCTGGATTTCCCCTGTCAAAACATTCAGCTCCCACGGTATTTTTTTTTTTTTTTTTTTTTTGCTTATTCACTTCATATTTTGAATTCATGTTATGAATTAGACCAATTTTTAGACATGCTTAGTTGTTGGCTCATGTCACAGCTATTTAGCCTGTAAGGACCATTTCTTCTTGCTCTTATCTTGAGAAAATCACACACTGGTGCTTAGTTAATAAATAGTTCTTGATTATGGGAATAATTATGGCCTTGGAAGAATTCTGTTTATATAAGCAAGAACTCTTAGGTCTTAATCTTACAACTGAAAGGGATCGCAGAGGCCCAGGTCTTCAAGCTGAGGGGAAACTTGCCTAGGGCCACACAGGCACTCAGAGGCAGGCCCAGATTTGACTGTTCCCTCTCCAAGTCCATTTTTCTTTTGACTTTATCATGTTGCCTCCCTATGCAACCCTCTAAACTACTTCTCTCTCTTTTCTAAATCTGTTTTATTCTAATTTCTCTTTCTGCCACAAATGTTCCAAATTTATGAAGAAAGAAAACGGAGAAAAGATCTGAGTATACATTTCTGGTTTCCATACTTGGATTGCTTCGGAGAATTAGTTTTATTATTCCAGCTTGTTTCTCTATCAGCTTAAAGAGCAAAACAATTTCCACACTTTTGAAGCAGCAACAAGTCAGCCCTCTGCCATCCTCCCCATAACCCAGCAGCCTATGGGCACCTTCCACCACCTTCCTCCCTGGGATGGAGCCAGACAGACCTGCAGAGGGGCAACCGCTCAGCTTCGGCAGCCAAGGCAATATCTGTCATCACTGTAATGGGTTTGAAGCCCAGTGTCCTTCACTGCCAGCCTTGATGGCTTTAGCTGTGAAAACTCTCCCTACAAAGGAGGCTCTTACAGTCTCCAGTCATGTGAGCCCTAGTGCCAGGATTTCAGGAAACAAGGGTGACATGGGCAGAACAAGAGTTTGTCCAGCAACTGAACAGGACAGGAGGTTCCCACTGCTTGGAAATCTGTGTGTTCCAGAGACGTGCAGAACAAAGACCTACACATGGTTATTTTGGCAAGAACAGGGAGGTTTAGATTATCCTTTTCCACCCCGTGAAAGTGGCCACCTAAGATGTGAGTGCTGAAGGAACATCTGTTTTAGCACTAACGGAGCCTCAGTGAGGGTCTCACCATGGTCTTCATTTCACAGACAAAGCACTAGCAACAAGAGAGCTGCAGCTGTCGGATGCACACATAGTTAAAGGCTCTGCCTCTCCTTTTAATCTCAGTGATTCCAGTATGACAGTAAGCACCAAGTGTTCTCCGTTGGGCTCTGCTCCTTTCTGCTCCCGCCAGCAGCTCTGAAGTCTCACATAAGACCACATGTTGCCTCCTTAAGATGATTTTTGGAGAGAGCATTTGGGAAATGACAAAATCAAAATCTCCAGCATAAGCCTGTGCACATTTCTCATGTGTTGGGTGCCTGAGATGATACAATTGGATCTGGAGGCAATGCCACGCTGTGTGTACAACAGCTCTCCCCATCTAGAGGCCAGGTGTGCAGGCTCGCCCTGAGTCCCAGATACAGGTATCAGTGAGTAGTGAGACCAAGACAAATTCATCTCACCTACCCTTGTTCCATAGAAATAATTTTACCCTTTGAGGTTCAAGGTCAAGATCTAGTTTTATTTGTAGATCAAGTTTCGCAACAGCTGGGCAGTTGAACACGCTAAGAAAGATGGGATTTTGTGACTCATTGTTGAAAGGCAATGTGGCATAATGGTTAAGAGTTTGCACTTTGAAGTTAGAGAGACTAACTCCGAAATTAGTAATTTGTTCTCTCTGTGACCTTAGGAAAGTAATGCAATTTGTCCAAACTTCAGTTTCTTCATTTATAAAATAAAGATAATTATATAACTCCTACTTCAGTTTCTTCATTTATAAGATAAAGATAATTACATACTTCCTACTAGAAGTATTGGTGTAGTGGTTATGAAGGAGAACACTTGTGAAAAATATAAAATACTACAAGGCCACTCACATCACGAAAACACAACTCACAGGTTACTATCATTATTATCCATTTTAGAGGTACAGACTTCCTTCTAAATGAGACTCCTTCCCAAAAACCTACATCTACAGCCACTCATGCCATCTTCTCTCCCTATTATAATGTCCTTGCCTTAAGCCAAAGTCTCACTACCCTTGTTGTCCGGACTTTTGATTTTTACTTACTTTTTGAAACCACATGAGAAAGCTTAAATCCCTTTTTGTAAAGGCAGTGATTGGACCACTGTTTTGCACAGCTCAAAGGGACATACTTGACACTGTAATCTGTGTCAATGGCACCCCCTGGTGTCCACCCCACTGGAGAGGTGAAGAGGGAGGATAGAGGGGAAGAAGGGTTGTAGAGAGGCTGGGCATATTCTTTTCCATGAAAATCACTAGTGCAGTAAGGATCACACCAGCGTCCTACCTGCCCCAAACAAAGCAGCTACAGCTCTACCAGCACTTCTTCATAGGACATGATCTCCCATCAGAGCCCACTGTGCTTTGACCATGTTCTTCTTAAAGTGAGGTGCTCAGAACTAAGTCAACATTACAGGTGAGACATGACCAGGGCCCAGGAGAACAGAATTCAACCTTCTTCATTTTTCTAGATACCGTAATTAGGATGCCACTGTGATACAAGGCAATCTTAGTACTGAATTCCTAGAGCAACTATTTCCTGAGCAACAGGCTTGGATTTTAATCACACATGGTCCTATATCACTTCACTCGTGTATTGTTTCTCATTTCACTTTATATAAGTAAAGCGTGTGTGTGTGTGTGTGTGTGTTTCTTCATACTGTCTATATTGGGAATTCCCTGAAATATATGTTTTTAGACATTTTAATAACTCTTGTTAAATCTAGCACGTTTCTGGGACTATAAAAATGAATCTAATCAGCATATTTAAGGAGAACCAAAGCAATGGGACAGCATTTATTAAAATTTAAAATAGCCACTGTGGCAATACAGTCAATCTATTCTGTGCACACAGTGTTCCTGGGATAAAGTATGCTAGGAGAAATGGCAGTAAGTTCTTATTTGGTTAATGAATCATAATTCCCCAAAGGACAAGCATGATGCTTATGGCAGCCCTTAGCAATAATTCTTCACGTGCAGCTTTCTTGCTCACATTTTCTATGTATGCAGTGATTTCCAAACTACACTCTGTGGAGCCCGTGGGGTTCTGAGGGGATGCTCCCAGGAGGTGTGGGAGGAGCAAGACGAACAAGAGTGAAGGTGAACCTCCTGTCAGCCCTCAGTTTCCCCCAGCTGTCAGCCTTTCCCTGTTGTATGTATTGGCCCTCCTTGTGTAATATTTCCTTTGGGAAAAAAAAAATTTAGAAACCATAAGTTAAGTCACACCCTGGTCACTTCAGACAGTCAGGGAGTATGATCACGTTCATGTTTCGTCTCACAAAATGGATTTCTAGGTGAAGTATATTTAAAAAGAGGTTCTCCAGGAACTGTGGCTCACACCTGTAATCCCAACACTTCGGGAGGCCAAGGCAGCCAGATCACCTGAGGTCAGGAGTTTGACACCAGCCTGGTCAACATGGTGAAACCCCATCTGTACTAAAAATACAAAAATTATCTGGGCATGATGGTGTGACCTGTAATCCCAGCTATGTGGGAGACTGAGGCAAGAGAATTGCTTGAACCTGGGAGGTGGAGGTTGCAGTGAATCGAGATCGTGCCATTGTACTCCAGCCTGGGTGACAAAGCAAGACTCTGTCTCAAAAAAAAAAAAGAGGGTCAAAATTAGGTTAATTTCCACATTTGGCCCTAATGTTGTCAAAACTTCAATAGCCATGGATTAAAGAGAAAGCAACCACACCATCATCACCATCCCCCTTTCTAGCCCTGTCAAGCCCCAAGTCCCAAACACACAGTGGAGATGGAATTCAGAGCTAGAGAAAACCTGGGGTTTTGACGGACACCTTCTAAGCAGCACTGTAGGTTTGTGATTTTCTTCAGATTTGGGGAGAATCCCTTGAGAACTCCTTCCCTCATCTTCTGTTTTGATGGCAGGAAAAAGGGTACTGTCCGTCTTTGTTTTGTGTTGCTGTAACAGAATACCACAGTCTGGTAATTTATAAAGAAAATGTATTTCTCACAACTTCAGAGGCTAGGAAGTCCAATAGCAAGGTGCCAGCACCTGGCAAAGGCCTTCTTGTGACATTATAACATGGTAGAGGGCATCATATGGTGAGAGAGAGGGAGTGTGCTAGCGACGTCTCTCTTCCTCTTCTTATAAAGCCATTAATCCTATCATGGACCCCCCCCCACTCACATGACCTGATCTAACCCTAATCACCTCCCCAAAAGGCCCCACTTCCAAGTACCAGAAACATAATTTGAAGATTATGTTGATTGTGTCCTTTCTCCACCTCTCAGCTTGATTCTCAGAGTTCCACGTGATTGGAGAGGCCAGAGTGGGGCACTCTGGCATTCACCTTCAACTAGTACGTTGTGGTTGTGCTGGTCAGACCTCCTTTAAGAATCACACTTTTCAAAAGGATTGTGGCTAAGACCAAACTTCTCATCATTTTTATGTCCAATAAATATTTAGAAATATCTTCTCTTAACTCTGCAGATCCATTGTTTCTTTATCTGCAAAATGAAGTTGATATTACCTTTCACAGAGAGCATTTGCGGTAATTAGATGAAGAATGACAAAACAATTAGGAGAAACCTGGAATAAAGTTGGAAAGAGATAGTAGTGAAAATCTATGGGCGGTTGGCTAAGATGGTGCCCAAACCCTAGAGCACTCAAAAGGAGAAGGAGAAAGACCACCACAAGCAAATGTCATTGATCTAGAAAAAGGAAAGCTGTTAGGATGTCATCACTCCCCTCACACTGTGGAGTCCCAGAAAAAAAAAATCATAATTATGTTCAACACAAAGAAATGAACTGAAACGTGATGGACTATTTCCATTTTTCTTTGCTTTCAGTACTGTAAATAAAATCAACTTGTGGCCAGTGAATACGTACAAGCTTTCTTCCTACCCCGTTAGCAGTATTTAATATAACAGAAGGGAGACACTTTTCATATTGGAGGATTCTGTCTGATTTGATATTTTTGATTACATTTAAGAGAACTCACAAGCATTGCCTCCTATCTACGGCACTATTAAATGTAGAGCTGGGTTAAAATACAATGACCTACAAGTTAGTTGAGCCTTTTTATTTCTCTGTAACTAATTCCTGCAACTAATTTTCATAAGTAACCAACCTACTGGGCCAGAGGGTAGTGGGAGGATTGGGGAAGGGAAATCTTTTATTTTCAGAGATATTTGGATTCAAAACAGTGTCTTAAAGTTTAAATTGATTATTTAGGGTAACCTAAGTATCTTTGGGAAAATATTTAATCATTTAGGTTCTCCTCCCAACCAAGATGACATCTGGCTGCAGAGAGATACTCATGTATCCTCACGGTGACAGGGAAGAGAGTTTACCAGCTGGATTTCTCACCTAATATGGTCAGCAAGGTCTATACCCTGGGCACCTGTCAGAAATACGTGTCTAAAGTTCATGGCCAATAAAACTCATGGTCTGTTCTTTGCTGGCTCCAGCTGCCAGTCACCTCAAATGGTCTGGTCGGGGTGTTGGTGGCATCTAATTGCTGGCTGTATCATGCAGAATATTCACTGGTCTTTGGACAACTAGCTAGATGGCCACCACAGAGCTTCCTGTTTCTACAGAGGCATGACCTTCGCCCTCCCCAATATCTAGACAGGCTCTGCTTCATAGCCATTGTAGGAGGCTCTTTTTTTTCCATGTAGCAGCTGTCCCTGGGGCTGGTAGAATCTTGTCTAGGCCCCAGGAAACCTAGGAATTCCCATGGTAACCTCATTTTTGAAGAAAATCTATGCCCTATCCCAGGTCATTATGCTACCACCTTGCCTTTGCCAATTACTGCCTAAAAGATGTCAGTGCAGGAAGTCTTCAGAGACTTAATATTTTTACTGTCTCTTCTCAGGGAAACCTCTCTGCTTTAGATTCCTTTGATCATATTTTACTTCTTAGACTCCTTTCTGGAGTTTCAATTCTTCTTCCTGTCTACATAACTC
The DNA here is from genome assembly GCF_049354715.1 of Callithrix jacchus. Taxonomy (NCBI): domain Eukaryota; kingdom Metazoa; phylum Chordata; class Mammalia; order Primates; family Cebidae; genus Callithrix; species Callithrix jacchus. The sequence goes on along the minus strand of NC_133515.1, from coordinate 77,118,852 downwards.
CGTTTTCCTTTCTGAGGCAGTATTTACTTTTTTTCCTTCTCTAAAATAATAATGGCAGCAAGAAATCATCAAAGAAAAATATAGCAGGGGCTGGGCGTGGTGGCTCACACCTATAATCCCAGCACTTTGGGAGGCCGAGGCGGGTGGATCACGAGGTAAAGATCGAGACCATCCTGGTCAACAAGGTGAAACCCCGTCTCTACTAAAAATACAAAAATTAGCTGGGCATGGTGGTGCGCGTCTGTAGTCCCAGCTACTCGGGAGGCTGAGGCAGGAGAATTGCTTGAACCCAGAAGGGGGAGGTTGCGGTGAGCCGAGATCATGCCGTTGCACTCCAGCCTGGGTAACAAGAGCAAAACTCTGTCTCAAAAAAAAAAAGAAAAAGAAAAACATAGCAGGAAGTATTTTTAAATTATCATTTTTACACATAACTAATTTAATCTCTGTGATAGCCTTGTGGGGTTCTTTTTGCAAAAGAAGAAACTGAGGTTCAAAGAGGTTATATCACTTCCTTATGTGATTTAACTAAAATCAACAACAAATCTGATGTTCCACGATGGCAAACCACCTCCCAAGGACCTGGCAGGGGACGGACACTGCTGAGCTGTTTTCCATTCACAAGGAACTGCTCTTCTGCCTGGGTACCCCCAGCACATAGATCTGATTTGCCTTTCATGTCCCATACCCTCTCCTTTCCCCCACAGATGCAACTGCAGGAGAGGAGAGTTACATGGCCTTTTAAGGTGTTTGGTCAGGAAATCACTAATGAGGAATTAACACATCATCACAGCAAAGTGGTGTCTGCATGTAAACAAAGGAGATGCTCATTTGTCACCACTCCCCTCAGAGTCAGCTGGGGTTGATCACAAGAGGTGGTGAGTTTACAATAAACAGCAGAAGGTGAGCGCGGAGGCTTCTTCCAACAAGTCCAAATATTTGGCTGGAGCCCAGAACACATTATTCTTTGTCCATCAGGATTCTCTCCTACACGGTTTTCCAGAGAAAGATGGAATTCCTTAGGTCATGTTATAAACATTCATCTACTAAATCACACCCCTAATAGAAAGAACAGAAGACAGAGCATGGTGCTGTAAGTCATTCGCCCACTGAATGTACTCTGCACAGGGTGATGTAACATGTGGGGTCAGCCCCTGCATCAGCGACCAAATACACAGGTGTAACGAGATGGGGGAAACAAGACAGTTTCCACATGGCCAGCCTGGGGGAGGGTGGGTGTTCCCCTGGTGAGGGGAGTCTTGGAAAAGGCTTGTTGGGGAGGAGCTGAGGGGACACAGATTCACTGGGCTTTGCAGTGGTCTAGGACAGGGATCGGAATAAACACATTGGTGTGAGGCAGTGCTTGGGCGCCAGCGGGGAGAGGATTGCTAGGGGAGGAGGGGGAGTCAAGTGATTTCTTGGCCAGTCTAGAAGACTGATAGAGTTAGTCTAGAAGCAGTACAGAGCTAAGGCCTCCAAGTCTTTCTGGAGTCCCAAAATCTTCCTCTCTTATCATCTCCTTCTTTTGCTCTGCACCCAAAGGAAAAAATTTGTACACTACTGGCAAAGCAGGCAGCACAAGTAGTTTCTGTTCCCCTCTCTCATCAATCTTCCTCTCCAGCCAATAAATCCTTTAGCTTTCCTAGTCCTGTCAACAAGCCAAGCAATATATACGTTGACTTTTAGACCTGCATCTCCCAGAACCCTTGCAGGAACTGTCCCTAAATGACCCTTCGGGAATAACCGATGAGCTGTAATTGGCCTCGCTTTCATTGGCCCCCCCACAGCCCCCTTCTGTGAGTTCACAGCCTCTTTTATCTATGCTGCTTAATTCAAGCATCCCAACCCTGTGAGGCAGCCCTAGTAAAGCACTGGGGAAGGAATCTGAAGGTCTAGTTGCTAGTATTGGTTCTGCTTCTAATTAGCTGGATGGCCAAGAGAATTTATAATAATGATAAGGATATCTACCATCAAATCAGCAATTAGTAGATCAGGTCCTCTGCTAAGCAGTTAGGTAAGAGTTACCATATTAGAAAATGATTAGCGTCATTTCTAAATTATCTAGTAACTGAAAACATTTGTACCTCATTAACTTCCCCCCGCCATGGTTCTTAAATCTGAAAACAAAAACAGTAATAAACCTATAACACTGAAAGGCTGATCCTGATTCCCAGGATGAAAGTGAAGAGAAATAAGGTTTTATGGCAACTCCTTCAGTGGAATCCAAGTGGGAAAATAGGTGGGAGCAATGGAAAAAGGGGGCTGGTTAAATCCCTGGGACGTTCAGGGACAGGAAGGAAGGAAGCAGGATGCTGCCCTGAGCAGCATGTGCCTGTCCATGCCTTCAGCAATGGCTGCTCACCTTGGCACTGCTAAATAATCAGTGTTCTGCATGCAAGTCTCAGCGGTTGTACTCATTCCCTAGATAACCACGGGAAGCTACCTCACCTTGATGAGTTTCGTGTCCTGCTTTGTAAGATTGGCAATGGCCGGGTACCAAATTCAGAGGATACAACCAACCAGGGTTAATGCTCCTTCTCCCTGACAAACAAGCTGTGTGTGACCTGGGTAAATCACTGAACGGGGTCTGAGTTCACCGTCTCACTTGAAATGTAAACACTGATGCCTGCCCCACCTTCCAGAGTGTCACAAGCTCCCGTGTGATGATGCTGGGGCCAGTCTTTGTGAACCGTGAAGACGTGTTTATGAAGTGAAGGGGTTGATAGGTGATGGGCAGGTCCTTCCAGCTAAGATATATTTGGATTTGACTGTGCAATACAGTGGCCTTAGTTATAGGAGGATGGCCTTGCAGGGTATCCAGCAGCTCCAGGGGCTCTTCATGGCTACTTCCCATTCCTTGTAGCTGTAGATGGAGGGGAGGTTCTGAGGTTGCTCATTTAACAGGCATCATTATCTTTTTCTCAGCTGATCAGAATCTGGCCAAATAATAAAATATTTCTCTTTTAATCTGGCAGTCATTTTATTCTTCACTCTAAAGTCACTGAACAAAGTCAAGTTCAGGGAACCAAATTTCTCAGGAAAGGATTCCCTGATCATCTGGGAGACATTAGTTCATAGTTATGATGGGTGTGTTAAGGCCCCTGTGGCCTTCTCTCTCAAAGTGTTTTAGTAAATTAAATCAAAGGCGAGTTGTGTTGACCCCCGGCATTAACTATGACTTTTCTACGGAGCGTTTCAGGTACCTTTTGTGAGTTTCAGGATTCCACCTCTCTTTCTTATGGGTGGGTGGAGTGGTGATGGGCATTGTTTTTAAGTTATTGATTTAAATTAATCACAGCTCATCCTCTCCAAACACTGGATTGTGTACACAGGGAAACAGGCTATTCATCTTTCAGCTTTTAAATCCTGACCATTTTTACATATTGATATAGACAGACGATCAATCTGCAAAACTACGAGGATCATCTCCCAATGAGATGATTTACATCTCAGTCCAGTTTTCTTTTCACCACATACAATAGCCCCATGCATCTTGTTTGTGCTTGTTTAGGGGGCAGAAAAGTAAATGATGAAAAAAATGTACATCATTTTAACCATACCTTGAATTATCAGAGTCCTCTCACAGAGCTTCTAAAGAATTCAGCTTCTTTACTGATGAGAATCTATACTCGGACTTTTTTTTAAGTCACAAATGTTAGGGAATGAATTGAATTCTATCTTTAGAGTAATCAAACTCATTAGCCTCTTTGAACAGCCCTGACTCCACTACTTATTATTAATTGTTTATTCTTTAATCAATCACTTCGCTTCTCTGAACCTCAGCTCAGCTTTCTCATCTAAAGACGAGGGTAAGGTGTAACACTATACTACATCATTTTAAAAATATATAGTTATTTTAATTCTATGATATAAGGTCTTCTTTACTATCTTTGAACTATGGGGAAGAATAACCTTTTGTTTTTATTTTATATTACCGTTAACATAGTGCCTGGACATGGCAAATATTTGATGAATGTTTATTAGATGAATAATAGCATATGCTTTATTTTTAGTGAGTATTCTCTTGGTTATAGGCTTTGGAGGTTTTTCTTCAAAACCTTCTCCTATTTATGGAGGTCTAGGGTTGATTATTAGTGGTGCTGTCCGTTGTGGTAATGTGTTGAATTTTGTGGAGTTAATGGTTTTTATAATTTATTTGGATGGTATGATCGTTGTTTTTGGTTATACTGCGGCAATGGATACTGAAGAATACGCTGAAACATGAAATAGGGTTCATTGTAACCACTTTAAATTCCTCATTAGATTGATTTCCCAATGGCAAACCCATTGAACATCCCCATTTTATGAGTTAAGAACTGGAAAGGAGAGTGAGCTCACCCTAGGGAGGGAGCCCACAGGCCCATGGGCACACAGCCTTGGGAGGTGGACCTAGACCAGAATCCAGCTCAGTCTGGTTTTCTTTTCACCACATATAATAGCCCCTTGCATCTTGTTTGTGTTTACTTGGGGGGGCAGAAAAGTAAATGATCAGAAAAACCTACATCATTTTAACAATACCTTGAATTATCGGAGTCCCAAATCAATGACTCTTGAATTGTTTTTACATTTTCAAACAATTGAGCATAAATGCTATCTTGAAATTCAGAGAAACCTTTGTGTCCTCAGGGCATGAAAATACAGGAAGGTGAGTGATAGAGAGTGACAGGGAGTGTCTGTATCTTACATAACGCGGTCTGTGACAGTGTCTTGGAGGAGTGACATTTAAGTAAAGACTTAAAGAAAGGAGAAAGTCAGCATTGCAGGTATCTTGGAAAGAACATTCAGGCAGTGAGAACATAGTAGGCAAAAGCAAAGGCGCAGCGGGCTCAGGCCTTCCTGGCTGGGGTGGAGTGAGGGAAGAGTGAGAGGTGAGGATGTCAGAGATTCAACATCCCCATTACATACCAGGAAATGCAGGACCTTGGTAAAAACTTAATATTTTACATAAATGAGATGCAAGTCATAGGGGGTAAAAGCAAAAGAGGAAAGTGGTCTGGTTTACATTTTAGAAGGATGGCTTCTATGGAGAATAGCGGTAAAGGAAAGAGTGTGCAGAATGCACCAGTTAGATGTTCAGGCAAAGGATAATGGCAATTTTGACTGGGTGAGTGTAACAGAAGTGGTAAGAAGTGATCATATTTAGGATATATTTAGAAAGTAAAACCAATACAATTTGCCAACAAGCTGGAAGTGGGTTAAAACATGGGAGGAAATCCAGGATGACTCCAAGATGTTTGAGCTAAGCAATGAATAGAAAGGAGCCTCTGCTAAATGAGGTGGGGAGGTGGGAATGAAAGATTGGAGTTGGTATTTGGAAATGTAAGTTTTGTTTTTGTTTTTTTGTTGGTTTGTTTGTTTGTTTGTTTGTTTGAGGCAGGGTTTAACTCTGTTGCCCAGGCTACAATGCAGTGGTGTGAACACCGCTCATGGCAACCTCTACCTCCCAGGCTCGGTAATTCCTCCCGCCTCAGCCTCCCGAATACCTGGGACTACAGGTAGGTGTGTGTCATCACACCTAATTGTTTTTTTATTTTATTTTTGTAGAGATAGGGTTTTGCCATTTTGCTCAGGCTGGTCTCAAATGTCAGAGCTCAAGCAATTCTCCTGCCTAAGCTTCCCAAAGTGCTGGGATTACAGACGCAAGCCACCACACTGGCTTGGAAATGTAAGGTTTGACATTTATATTAGACATTCAAGTGGAGAAGTCAAGTGGGCAACTGAATGAAGTCTGGAGTTCAAGAGAAAGATCAGTTTTAATTCACGAATTTAAAAATTCTCAGTGGAGAGATGGTGTTTAAAGAGAGAGAGAGAACTGGCTGGAGACATATCTGAGTTGACAAGAGAAGGGATTGATTCAGTGACCCTGTGGAGATAGGTTGGCCCCAGGAAAAAATCCAGTCAATTCACTGTAACTAGAGGGCAGACCAAGTAGGGAAGTGTAGATATATATAGTTGGTAGAACCCGTGGAAGTGTTCTTCAGTTCAATTCTATTTCTCAGTGAGTTGAAATGAAAGGTCATCAGCTGAGAGGAGGATGAATGAAATATTGGGAGGTTGAGGATAGAGAAGAGTTGTGAACTAATTGCTGAAGAGAATGATGGCCTAGAGAAATGAATTAGGACCTCTGGACACCTTGCACACTGCCTGGCTCAGAGTCAGGCTCCATAAATCTTCCCTGGATGAACAATGGCCCAAGAGCCTAAGGAAGGAGCCAAATTGAGGATTCAAATCTTAATATAGGGCATGACTCAGCCTGTCAGATTTGGATCCATATTCAATCATACATATTTGGCCAATTTCCTGATGTTCCATTGAAGGAAATTATAAAAATTGTAATTTAAGCATCTTTCCTGGCACCCCAAAAAGAGGCTCCAACCTTTGCCAAGTGATAGAATTACAGACTTTCTCCTTGAAATGCTCCTTTCCTAAATAGAGATTTTTTTTATTGCTGCATTTCATCTCCCAGTATAGTACTGTTCTCTTTATTTGTCCCTTTTTTATTCCTTATATGTTTTAAACATGTTTCCCAGCATCCATCATTTTAAGAGCTCCTCTTCCCTTTTTCTACACAAAAATTCTTCTTTACATTTCCCTTAGGAATATCTCATTAATTTCATGTGTTTACAAACTTTTTACTATCCTATAAAGGTCCTTCCCTCTACCCCCAGAGAAGTATCTAGTCAGGGAAATAAAATATGTGAACTAAAGTTTCAGCATTCTTTTCTGCTCATTCATCTACATTTGCAAGGTCTCCTGAGCTTTTAGCTGCCTTTTAAATAGATGATTCACCTGCTTGTGGAGAATTTCAATAATTTTTTGGTAACAGTCCTTGGATTTCAGCCAGAAGTGACCTATGGAAGGATATCTTTCTAAATTTTTGAGACTCACAAACTTTGACCAGAGAATAATTCTCTAGGCACCTAATGCCAGACTCTGCTTTTCCTTTCCCTTTTCCTTGTATTTTTCTCTATAAGAGTGTATCTCAGGCCCTTTTGATTGAAACCAATCCTTCTGTGAAGTAGGAAAACTATCTTTAGAATTTACCTGCATCTAAGACTTAATTTTTTTGGAAAAGATCTGTGATATAGGCAACATTTGGAAGCTATGCTTCTTTAGAGAGACAGAAGATTTAAGTAGGGGCTTTTAATTTTTTATTTTACTTTTGAAACATACCAGAAAAATAGAAATATACAGAAAACAGTACAACAGACACCATTACTTCTTTTACTCCATACCATTTTTTCTGGAGTATATCCTTTAGTAGATCTTTCAACAATACTCTATTTAATATCTTTCAGTTTTTCCCTGAAATGTCTATATTTTACCCTCACTCTTGAATAATTTATTTGGCTGTATATTTTTAGTATGATTTTTTTTCTAGTATTTTTATATGATTTTTATTTTTTACTCAGCCCATTGATGTATTAATCCATTGTCTTCTGGTCTTTATGGTGGCTGTTAAGAAGCCTATTGTAAGTCTAAATATTCCTTTTTTAGATAAATGGTGTCTTATCTTGGGTTGCTTTTAAGTTCTTCTTTTTCTTATTAGTTTTCTGCATTTCTACTCTAAAGGATCTAGGTATGAATTTAACTTTATTTTTCCTCCTTGAGACTTGTGCCTCTTGTCTCAGGGCTTATGTCATCAATTATGGAAATTTCCAGGCATTAGGGTTTGTTTGCTTTTTAGAGACCAGGCTCACTCTATTGCCCAGGCTGGAGTGAAGTGGTGCCATCATACTTCCTGCAGCCTCCAACTCCTCTCACTATGGTTCCCAGGCTGGTCTCAAACTCTTGGCCTCAAGCAATCCCTCTGTCTTGTTCTACCAAAGTGCTGGGATTACAATAATGACTCACCATGCCTGGCCTCATTAGTTTTTAAAATCTTAACTTTCTCCCATGTCCTTTCCTTTCCCTATTCTGAAACTCCTTTTCAGCACAGGTTAGCCATCTTATTTTTTCCACTATGCTTTTAATGTCTATTTATTAGTTTCAGTCTCTATCTCTATGATAATTCCAGGTAACTCTTTAGATACATCTTCTAATTTGCTGATTCTTTCTTCATCTTTATCTTCTCTACCATTTTATTGAGTCATTGAGTTCTTAATACTAATTTATTTCTTATTGTACTTCTGGAAATTCTGTTTTCATTTTGTTGTTACTTTCTTATGCTTCTGATTATGCCCTTAATTATTTACATGCACATATTTTAGAGTCTCTAGTCAGCTATTCCATCATCACAAGTACTTGCATCGCCAATCCTTTCATTAGATAGGTCTGCTTATTTTCACTCATGTTGGACTTTTTTTAAACTTCCTATGTTTTATAACCTTTGACTATCAGTTTATCCTCACTGGGGCTTGTTTCTTTGCAAGAATCCTCTGCAGCTATGGGAGCATCTATCCATGGATTTTTTTATTTGTTTCTACAGGCATCCCATGGTCACCACTGGCCCTGGCTTTAAGATTACTGGGGTAATATCTATTTGAATCACTAATCTGAGAGAAGCTTAGGCCTGGGATTTGCATTTTGCAGGATGCTTTTATTCACTTATAGCTAGATGAGTTTCCTTATGACCATCTGGGCCACTGGCAAAATGTTTTATAGTCTAACATTTCAGTGGTGCCCTTTGAGAGTCCAGACTTTATAGAGCCACCTCGGCACCTTTTGCAGACCCACAATCTTGTCTCTGTCCCTCCATAGCCATTAAAATCCAAGCCAGGAAAGTATCTGACTAACTCCTGACCTCTCCCTATACTGACTGCAATATGAACACAGAAGCTTGCTTTCCTGGTTTGAATTTTCTTTTTACTTTTGACACCCAGGTATTTCCCATTCTTTCCTGAAAATTGAAGCAGAAATAAAAGAACTTCCACAGAGTTCCCTTTGATATCCACTCACCTGCCACAAATGTGCTTCACCTTTCCTCTTATAACTAAGGATGAATCATCTGTGCCTGGAGAGCCATTCCCTCCATTTGTGCACCAGCTCCCATTCCCTCTCACCTGTTCAAGGACACCACTCTAGTGATTCTCCTCTCTCTTCTTCTCTCTCTCTCTCTCTCTCTCTATCTCTCCCCTGCACTAATTTTCTTTTTCTTCTTGAATTATTCCTATCAGAATGTTTCTTAAAAAAAAAAAAAGAAACCTCAATTTATCCTTCCATCCATCGACTGCTTCACTTCTCTGCTCTCATTACAGAAAATTTCTCAAAGTTTTTGCCTCTATTTCCTCTCCTTCATTCCTCTTTCCAATCAAACATTTGCCCTCACCATTCCACCAAAGTCCTCTCTTCAAGGTCACCAGTGACCTTCACGTTGCTAATTCAATTCTCACTCATTATCTTGATCTAGTAGCATAATGTGAGGTAATAGATCATTCCCTTCTCCTAGAAATCCCTTAACCTTGCTATTTTAGAACTCTACATTTTGTTTTCCTTCCTTCACATCAGCCACTTCTCAGTCTCATTTGCTATTTGTTCCTTTTCTCCCCAGACTCTGGAGTACCTCAAAGTTCAGTCCTTAGGTGTCTTCTCTTCTGTAGCCCTGTTCTGTTTACTGATGATCCCATCCAATCCGAAGAGTTGAAATGCCCTTTGTATGCGAACAACTCCCAAACGTATACCTATAGCTTGTATCTCACTCCTAAGTTTCAAATTTATATATCAAACTGTCCACTCAACACCTCCAGTGGGTTGTGTAGTAGACTTCTCAAATATATCTTGCCCCAAAACGACCTCCTGCTATTTCCTACCAATCATGTTCTTCCCCATCTTAGTTAATGGCAGCTCCATCCCTCTGATAGTTCAGGCAGAAACCTTGGAGTCACTGTTGACTTCTTCCCCTCCCCTTGGATCCGAAAATAAAGCTCTGGAATCAGGGTAGTTGTTCCACTCAAATGAATAAAATGGCTTGAACATAGAACATAGAGAGCCTATGTTCTATTAGGGAGGGGGAAGAGAATAAATAAGTGTGACATGAAACTGAACATGGCAAATGGGAAGCATAAAATGCCATATGGGTTGAAAAGAGGGAGAGCCAATGCCTAGAGATAGACATTCTGATGGGAATCTAGAAGGCACAGGATTCTGAGATGTTTCTGAAGGTTTGTGATGACTGGATTACTTAAGGTGGTGGTGAGTGGGAGTTCCAGGCAGAGGGAGCACCTGAGCAAGATCCACATTTTCCCAGTTAGTTCTGCCTTCCCCTGGAGTAGATCTCTCCACCTACGGTGGCAATGTGTCTCCTGTGAGCCTTTCATAATGCCTAGACCCCAATTCCACCCTGTCTTACCCAACCCCCCACACACAACACAGATCAAATCACAGTTGCTCTGTTTCACCAACATTACCTTCCAAATTGTCTCTCTCAGACTTTCCACTCTCAATTCATGTTACCTGCATCCCAGTCCACACTTACTCTCCCATGTTGTGTCTCATTGCCTATCTCTTGGCCTTTGGGCTGCCTCCTCCTCTGCCCATTCTGTTATTGCAGCCAGACTGGTGCTAACAGCAACAATGACTCCTTCAATCAACATGTAATAGCCTATTCTGCACCACGCTTTGCGCTCAGGGAGGCTTGGAATCAAGCAAAAAAAGAGCGTACTTGGAAATATCTACAGGATACAGATGTTTCTATAAAACTGAACAGATAGAACAGGCACAGGAGAAGAAATGATAAATTCTAGCAGGGAGGGTTGGACCAATTCTAGAAATCACTCAAAATCCACATGTGGCTCCTCATCATCTACAGAATGAAGGTCTTCCATAACATGCAGCTAGCTACCTGTTCTGCTTTATTACCCGCCAGTGCCTTTCATGTACCCCACCTTCTAACCACATTGCTCTGTTTGCACATGGGCCCTGAGCCTTCCCTCTCCATGTTTTTGCTTTTGCTGGTCCATCTGCTTTCAATACAAGTGCCCCACCTTGCATGTGTAAATGCTACTCAGCATGTAAAACAGCATAGTGCCCTGCACGTGGCAAACACTAAAGAGTGTCAGTCATCTTCATCATTATCATCATTATTATTTTGGAAAGATGAATTCAATTCTCACAACTCTTAATGTTTAAAGTCACTTATGGTCTTGCTTGTGTTGCAGACATACAATCTTATTTCCTTGCCTTTGAGGGCAGGAAGTGAGTCACATAAGATTATTATCTTCCCCTTTGGCGAGAGAAAAGTACCCGGTTACACACTACCATTAGCCATGGACTTTTCGATTGCCAAAGGGAAAGATAATAGTGCATAGTGTGTAAAATGCTATTTATCTGCTTTATTTCAATTTCCCATTTATTATAAAATAAAATATTTAGGAAGTATGCTTTACTTGTTGAGTTAAATGGCCAGAAATTAAAGACTCAATCTAATTCAAATAGGATGGAGTGAGCCTCTGAACTTCCAGCAGAGAATGCCTTAAAATACAAAATAATTGAGTGAGTCCAACCTCAAATCACAGCTAATTCAAGATATCCTTTCTCCGATAACACAGCTTATGCCCAAGAGTTGACTGGTTTAGTCAGAGGCAGTCACCCAGGGCTTAAGCAGCCTGTAAAAAGAATTTGTAGGGAATCTGAGTATGTCAGTCAGATGTGGTTGATAGGGAAGAGGGTGTTTTGGATGGGAAGATATTGAATGACAAGGATGAGAAGGATAATCTTCTGAGTGGAAAGAGGATAGGACACTCACTTTTGCTGGAGGCAGCCCTTTCTCTTTCTCTTCCCGTTATTAACAGGGCTCCTCCCTACGACTGCTCTCAGAATTCAAACCTTATCCTTGGCTCTGCTTTATGAACAGTGTGGCGTTTGAGTTCTGTGTGTTGGATACAGTCAGGTCAACATAGCTTCAAGTCCTGGCAGCTTCACTCCTTCTGCAGTCTTGTACAGATCTCTGCTCTTACTGCAAGCCCATACTTTATAGGCATACGAGAATAATATGCACACTGAAACCATCTACCATGAGTAGAAGTAGGATGGCACCAAGCTTTCATTGCCTTGAGGAGGTGGTTAGTACAGGTTCCCTAGGCAAAACTCATGGTATTGGTTTCAGAAATTCAGATATTTTAACTTCAGATCCTAGACTCACCCCATGTGGATTCTTCTACCTAAATTTAGTGTAAAGATTAAAAAAAAATCCACCCACCTTACCCCCATCCCCACATTCCCTTATACTCTTTTTCTTGGCTTGGGAATTTAATTTTTTTCAAAGCATGCTCCACTCTAAAATATGGCACACAGTGGAGGTGGCACCATGTAGAGAAAAGGACATGGGCTTGGGGCCACACAAGCCTGGACTTAAATCTTGGCTTTGCCATCTACTTTCTAGAACATGAGAATGTGAGGTACAGATTGGGGAGTCCCCTTCCCCTCACCAATTCAACCCAATGCAAGACTGGACAGATTGCTCACAGCTAAAAATAGAATGTACCTCACCCTGCCACAGAGCTTCTAAGAGGAAGTGAACCAACAGCATCTATATGATGACTTCTCTCTCAACTTTATTAAGGAGGAGAGAAAAAAGAATGGAAAGTTCCTTCCCATGCAATCAAGGACTCCTGACTTGCCCCCACTACCACCTCCCTCACCCTCCCATCTCAGTCAGGTACAGGCTCAGCTTAGCACTAAACCAGTAAACTGACAGATGGCCTGATGTTGCAAGAGATGGGAGAAAGTGGAGCAGAAAGGGTGAGTGGGAGGTTAAGGGGTCCAGGAAGTCAGCCTGGCTTCTTACTACTCAATGTAGGAACAAAGATAGAAACTTTCCCCATGTAGGCCAATCAAGAAAGTAGCTGAGACCTAGGCCATCTTGATATGGACACTCCAAAACTCATCTCCAAAGGAGACTGTGGTAGAATGAACTGAGGGTTGGACTTCACATGTACAGTGAAGGTGGAGAGGTGCTTCAGTGAGTTCCCTCCTTCACCACCACCAACCAAAGAACCAATTCATGAACCCAGAGGAAAGCCCACCTCTGGAACCAAGAGGTAGCACATTTTCTGTGAGTCAAACAACAGAAGAGGAGACTGAACCAAGACAATCTGCCGACCACGAACAAACAGACAAACACACAGGTAACTCCTTCCTCGGTCACCCACCCCAGGCACCAACATCAGTGCTTCTAGGCCTAGGCATAGATAGGATGGAGAGAGACTAGACCAAAACTGTAACAATCAGACAAGACTACAAATTGCTGAGTCATGCTAAATGTATTTGGACACATTGAGATACATTTATTTTTTTTTTTTTTAATTTTTTTTTTTTTGAGACAGAGTCTCACTTTATCACCCAGGCTGGAGTGCAGTGGCATAATCTCAGCTCACTGCAACCTCTGCCTCCCAGGTTCAAGTGATTCTCCTGCCTCAGCATCCGAAGTAGCTGGGATTACAGGCACCTGCCACCATGTCTAGCTAATTTTTGTATTTTTAATAGAGATGGGGTTTCACCATATTGGCCAGGATTGTCTTGAATTCCTGACCTAGGGTGTTCCACCCGCCTCAGCCTTGCAAAGTGCTGGGGTTATAGGCGTGGGCCACCATGCCCGAGGTACCATTAAAACTCAGTTTTACATTTTCCCCTCCAGCTAGTATGTCTAAGGTAGACATTGGTCAAAAAATACTGATGTTCATTATTTGGAAATTAAAAAAGCAGAAAGTACTTGTCGTTTCCTGATGTGGCGCACTTCTCAGCCAAGTCTCTTATACTCTGTATAACCCTGGCCAAATTCTTTAACATCCTGAACTGCCTTCCTATTCTGAAAATCAGCCTATCTTGCAGCATTGCAGGTTAAGGAAGTTCCTGAACAAAACCCTTAAATGTTAGTTCCCTGGCACCGAGAAGTAGGCGGGAAATTGGCTTAGCCGGAGAAAGTGTAAATTATCTATTCTATCCTTTTGTCGATATTAACTAAATTGCTAGAGAAACAGCACATGCCCTCTTGTTCTTTTTCCTCCTACAGGTCTCAGCTTAAATGTCACGTTCTCAGGGAGCTCTGCCTTCGCCACCCTATCCAAAGAAGGTGGTGTCCTGTTTTATTCTTTAGCACATTTCCTGTTATTTCCTCTGGAGTCCTAATCAGGACGTGAGCTTATGTAATTAACTTACTTGTCAAGTTGTTCCTTATCTCTGTGCTGCCCCCTGTTATATTACTTGAGATCAGGCCCCTCTCTGTTTTCTCCCTCTTGTATTTCCAGTGCCTTTAAATTTGTACCTCTTAAATGTGTTAAATCTTATTCCTAAAGGTTCCAGGGCCTTTAAGATGTTCTGTTCCCTTATTTAAAGAATCTGAAATAAATTATCTACTCAGTTTGGTCCTTCCTGTGGCTGTTTGCTTGTTTTGGCAGCCTGAACGTGAAATGTATTTTAATTTTGTTTTAACGTTACAGAAGCCATTAATATAAACCACAGAAATGGTGAGTTTCAATACCTGAAGTTCTGTGAATAATTACTGGGTGGGGCTATTCACACAGGCAATTTTCTTCTTTCCCCATGAGATAAAACCCCAAAAATGTGTTACCATAGCAGCTTGTTTCCTTACTGAGACAAAAGCAAAGCAACCTATGAATTAACATCAACCATTCCCCTGCACTGTGTATCCTCCCAGTTCTTAGTCTCAATGTGCCAGGAGATACACCAGATGTTGGCTTAGTGAAATGTTTGACACCTGCACACGTGGAATAAAGACGTGCATGGACACAAACTGTAATTTAGCAGTATTGGTAGTAACCGCTGAACTGAAAAAAAAAAAAGAAATTGCATTTAAACATAGTGGTAGGCAGTCACATCAACAGCATCAGGAAAGAGCTGTACCCTAATTTGGGAAAATGTTCTCATTTTCCTATTGACTTTGGTCCAGCAAAATGAATGGATTCCATTGGGATGCTCCCTGGTCAAAACCCTACCATCCTGAGCAAATTCAGTGGCCAGCTCAAGTTCAGTTGCTGTCATTAGTCAGGCACGTGAACAAATGTGGTTTTCTAGAACTAAGTACTTTCCACAGACAAATCACCGTAAAGCCACTTCTCTGACAGTGAAGTGAAGGCAGTGACATGTGGAGCCCTCATGGAATCTAGGTGGTTCAGAAAGCCCCCTACTCACCCCTGGCAGGGCTCCCAAGAAGCCCTATCTAGTCCAAAACCCCAAAATGAGAAGCAGTAAATGCAGAAGGCCATTCAGTAAGCAAAGGCATTTCTCAGGCATTGGTCCCTTTAGAAGCATCCTCCAGATAATGTCCAATGGAAGAGAACATGGTGGGATTGACTTGGAGAGACCAAAGTAGAGGACCATGCCTCTGGGTGGGGTCCAGTGGCTCTGGCCTGCAATCCCAAGACTTTGTGAGGCCAAGGTGGCAGGATTGCTTAGGCCCAGGAGTTCAAGAGCAGTCTGGGCAACAAAGTGAGACTTTTTCAAGTTAGCCAGGTGTGGTAGCACATGCCTGTGATCCCAGCTACTTAGGAGGCTGCAGCAGGAGGATTGCTTGAGCCCAGGAGGTTGAGGCTACAGTGAGCTGAGATCATGCCACTGCACTGCAGCCTGGGTGACAGAGCTAGACCTCCATCTCTAAAAAACAAACAAAGAAAAAACCCAAACCTACCTCTGAAGAGCAGACCCTTGTTCCTCAAAATGGGCCAGGACGCACAGCATTACATTTCTGATGCAAAGCCTCAAGCCCACGCCAGACCTGCTGCCGACTCAGAAACCGCATGTTCACAAAAGCCCAGGAGAGTCATAAGCCTAGTGAAGGATGAGGCACACTTGTTGATTTTGTAGATCCTCAAAATAAACTTTGTAGAAAAAATAGGCCTGGCAAATATGAGCTCATGGAAGACAAGAATGGTGCTTTACTCACTTTTTGTTTTTTTTTGAGACGGAATTTCGCTCGTTGCCCAGGCTGGAGTGCAATGGCGTGATCTCGGCTCACTGCAACCTCCGCTTCCTGGGTTCAGGCAATTCTCCTGCCTCAGCCTCCTGAGTAGCTGGGATTACAGGCGCGTGCCACCATGCCCAGCTAATTTTTTGTCTTTTTAGTAGAGACAGGATTTCACCATGTTGACCAGGATGGTCTCGATCTCCTGACCTCGCAATCCACCCACCTTGGCCTCCCAAAGTGCTGGGATTACAGGCATGCGCCACCGCGCCCGGCCGCTTTACTCATTTTTTAACTACCAGTGCCTGCAGAAAACTAAGCATATGAAATGTGAGTTGAATAAATGAGTGGATAAAGTGAGGGATTACTGCATTGTGTGGTAGACACCGCCCTGGGCCACACGGAGCCCCTTTGTCCATTCATTTCAGCTACCACCTCCAACTCCCCATGTCATGCAACACAGGATATCCAAGGCCTGGGTTTTGAGTCCTGGTTCTACTTCTTCCAAAGTTGGGCAGTCTACCTTTGCTCTACACCTCAGTTTCCCCAGCTGGAGGTAAAATATAATAAAAACAAAAACAAACACTAGATTGGTTCAGGGCTATGATGGCCGAGCCGTCCTGGCCCAGTGTGGGGTAACCGTGAAGACCTCCAGGGCTGAGCCTGGGTGGTCTGCTGAGGCCATCGTGGGCTTGTGTGCAGCTCAACTTCCTCCTCTGGCCACTCCTGCTTGCTTTCTCTCCCTTCAGTAGGTGTTGTAAAATAAAATAAAGCCTTGCCCCAAAACATCCTGGATGCTAAATTCCGTCTCAAAGGCTGCTTCGCTAGGAGCACAGCCACCGCACTTACGAAAGGAAAGCTGGTCCTCACCTAAGATCTAAGGTGGTTTTGTGGGAATTTACTGAGCAGTTTCTGGGTTGAGGAAAATCAGAAATAAATATTCTTCAGATATTTATCGTATGGCTAGAAACTGAATACTACACCTGAATTATCCTGTAGCTTTATTAAGTTTATATGAGATTCTCCCATATGATGATTCTACTAGAATGTAATACCTTACCAGTATAGTAGATAATTTTATTTTCACTAGTTTGGTGTTTTTTGTTGTTATATTTTATTTCTCCTTGGTGAAACTGAAGCATGGAGCAATCAGTAGTGACCTGCTCAGGACGGGAAGAAGTAAAAGCCAGAACTCAAACCCAGGACCTCTAATTAGCCTGTGTCACATGACACGGTTCCTAGGCGGTGGTAACTGGGATGCATGGGGCTTCCTTAGCCTTTCATAATGGAAAAGATTTCAGACAAAACTTGCTATCAACAGATCATGAAAAAGAAACCACACCCTGTGTTATCCCATTCTATTGTAAGTCCTTGTTCTCTAGGCAAGGGGTTATTAGAACATTTTAGTGGGCTTAAAATCTTGGTCATGAGATTGGTTACCTTTGACCTTTGCACTGGGGCATAGCTCAGCAAGCACCCATAACCTAAGCCTCCAAGTCTTAAGACCCCCGTGAGCTCCTTGGAGATGGCGCCCTACCCTTCGCCCTTGTACTTCCTCACCATCTGACCAGGGAAGGGAATAAAGTTAATGTCCTGTAAGTGTGTTCAGTGACCAAGTGGATAGGCAGTGAACATGCCATGAATGCCACCTGCCTTAGAGCTCATTAACTAGTGCTTCGAAAGAGGCAAAATAATTACATTTTTGGGGCCGGGCGCGGTGGCTCAAGCCTGTGATCCCAGCACTTTGGGAGGCCGAGGAGGGTGGATCACGAGGTCAACAGATCGAGACCATCCTGGTCAACATGGTGAAACCCCGTCTCTACTAAAAATTACAAAAAATTAGCTGGGCACGGTGGCGCGTGCCTGTAATCCCAGCTACTCAGGAGGCTGAGGCAGGAGAATTGCCTGAACCCAGGGGGCGGAGGTTGTGGTGAGCTGAGATCACGCCATTGCACTCCAGCCTGGGTAACAAGAGCGAAACTCTGTCTCAAAAAAAAAAAAAAGAATTACATTTTGGTACAGACCTTAAACTCTCCACACACAGTCACCAAGAGGCTCAGCACTCCTACGTGACCCACCATCTTCCAGCGCATGCCACCTTCCCTTTCTCAGCATTCTTCTGAGCTCTACCACTTGTATACAGAGCCCAGAGCTGGATTGCAGTGTCTTATCCCGCTTAAGCCAACATGTGAGACGGGAGCCCAGGGTAGGACAAACCCTTTGGAAGTCAATGAACACTCAGTAGGCCTGTTGTGTGATTCAGGGCTCTCGTCTTCCCCGTAGCTCCTGCCAGGGAAGTGGGAGCAGCTGGGTGTTCTCCTCCGGGTCTCAGCCAGCTTCCCTTGGCAGGAGTGAAGCCTATTGTTGGAGCTGCAGGGGTGGCAGCTCATGGGCCAGTCCAGGGAGGGCATTCCTGAGGCTCGTGTCAGAAGCCACACACAAGGTAGCAGGAGATCCCAACACTGGTCTCCCACCTCTGTCACCCGAGTCTTCGCTGTGTAAATGGGTTATCTTCTGGTCCAGTCTTGTGGGTGAACAGACTATTTATAAAAGGAAGGAAAAGAAATGTTGGCTTGAAGCCGGTGCAGCAGAGCTGAGGGCCAGGAAAGCTGCCTCCTGCCTCTCTGCCAAGGCATTTCTGCTCTGACCTGCCATGTCTAGTGCACACCATTCCTGCTATAGAACCAGAAGTCAGGGTGGGATGGCGGACAGCCTGTCTGAGGCCAGGAGCCACAGGAGGGAAAACAGTGGGCTTAGGTCCAGGGAGGGCAGATGACAGAGCCAGAAGGAGCAAAAGTGATTCCTTCTTCAGAGCCTGAAAACAGGAAAACAAATCTGTTGGACAAAAAGCTTCCAAGTTCAATGACTTGGCTAAGGTGCCATGGCCAGGGAGAGCCTGAGTCTACCCAGAGACCCGACAGCAACCTTGGCCATCAGGATTGCAGAGCAGCCCTTGCAGAGGCAGTGAGAGCTTTTCTGCCATGCAGGGCATGGTGTGTCTGCAACATTTCAAATTCATTTCCTGAGATAAGAATGACATTTATTAAGGCATCCTAGAAATTAAAAATCAGTGGCAAGAGTGTCCCTACCCCTGGCCCACAAGGCTGCCTGCTAAAGGTGACCCAAAGGAGCAGGATACGTACACAGCCCGTGGGGAAGCTGCTCTGTCCTGTTCTCTCTCTTCTCTTTCTCTGGTCCTAGCCCACAGCCCTGGCCAGGCTGGAAGGGGGTCAGAGAACATCTGAACATGATCCTGGCAGTGAGAGTGATGCCTGGCCATGGGACATTCAGCCCTAACCTCCAACATGGCTTTGAAGTCCCCATAATCAGTCCCCTGGCTCTCTCTCTGGCACCTCTCCATGCCTGCCACCTCACACCCAGGGGTCCAGGCTTATCCAGCCTCTGCCAGCTCTCAGAATCTGCCATGCTTCCTCCCGTCTGGACACAGTGACCTTGAGCTTTGTCCGCTCTACTGGGAACACCCTCACCAGCATCTTTTCCTCACTCCCACGCCCAAACTCAGACTGCCTGCCCGACTTTTACTTATTCTTCCCTGTCGGCCCTCCTCCACCCCAGCCCCCAAGCCAAGCGAAGGCAAGGCGCCCTTCTACAGTGCCCAGAGCTCCCCGATAGGTCCTCTCATCACATTGTAGAGCAATGGCCTGTTGCTCAGCTCTGTTCCCAGCTAGACAGCAAGTACCACAAGACAAAATGTCAGTTATTTCAGCTTTAGGCTGGCACTGAACAAATGCTCAACAAATATGTGTTAGACAAAAGAAATTAAAAATTAATCAACTAACAGGCTGGGCATGGTGGCTCATGCCTGTAATCCCAGTACTTTGGGAGGCTGGAGTGGGCAGATCTGAAGTCGGGAGTTTGAGACCAGTCTGACCAACATGGCGAAACACTGTCTCTACTAAAAATACAAAAATTAGCTGGACGTGGTGGAGCTCACCACCTCCTGAGTAGCTGTAATTCCAGCTACTCAGGAGACTGAGGCAGGAGAATCATTTGAACCCTGAACCAGGAAGGTAAAGGTTGCATTCCAGCCTGGGCAACAGAGTGAGACTCTACCTCACACACACACACACACACACAAGTTAATAAAAAGCCCCAAAAGACAATTTGGACAATTGCCCAAGACCAACCTCAAAGGTTTCCTCCAACCATTAGTGTGTGGTGGGGGTGATGCTCTGGGGCTCTGCCCCTCGCCTCTGCCTGTGGTCTTGCATCTGGTCCAAGCAGCTGTGACATTGGGTGGAGGTCTGAGTCTGGTGGGTGTGCAGCAGGTCAGTCAAGGAAGTAAATATGGGCTAGAAAACAGCCTGGCCAGGGTCACCCCGAGGAGTAGGGCCAGGGAACAAGGGAGGTTTCCTGGAAGTGTTGTACTTCTTCTTACCTCATGGGGTGCACTTATCCATTTCTCAGGGACCCAGGAGTACAGGGAACAGTACCCTTGCCCCCTTTGGGGCCTGAGGCGCTTACCTAGGACACAAAGGGAAGCAGGGGGATGGCAGGAGGGATGAGCTGAGAATGCTGAGATATTTTCCCTGGGGGCCTGTGATCCACAAAGCTGCCTCTTTTCCCACCTGGCCTCAGGTGGCCTGCTGGCCTGCCTGCTCCTCGCCCCTCCTGGCCTACTAATCACCATAAAGAGTAAATCAAGAGAACAGCACCTGTTTGTCTTTGAGCCTCCATCTAAAAATATGTAGGTGCACATTTTAAGACCACATAGCAAATAATTGATTCATAAATCAAAGTTCCATTTTAAATTCTACCATAAATAATCATCATTGGCCAGTATGGCCTGGGTCCCTGGCACCAAATGAAAGTCAAACACATTATGATTTGTTTGTTGGCATTGGTAACAAGCCAGAGAGCATCATCTTCTATCACAGATTATGGATGGAGGTAGAAATCATGAAGCTGCAGATGTTCTTTCCTGATACTTTAAATAAAGATAAATATACCTATTGTCAGACGTTCAACCAAATGAGTTCTAGGGAATGAAAGTGCCATTGAGGAGGGGGTGATCCGCGTGCCGGGTGGATAGAGAGCTTGTGGCCTTTCCTTTCAGGCGGTGGGCCAAGAGCAGCTCAGTCCCCTCTTTGGAACAAGCCTTTTTCTCCTCCTTCATTCCTGGGTTTCCAGGCTAGCTTGGATTCCTAATTTGGAAATCACCAGAGAGCAAACCTCCACAGTAAGCAAAAGAGTGTCCTGCTGTGAACTCCCTGAGAGACAGCCCTATCACTGGCTACACAGCAGGCACCTCAGTTCACCCTTCCATCAGCCTCCCAAGGCTCCTGAATTGAGCAAAGAATGAAGCTCTAGACCCAGTCTACTCCCTGCTCACTGAAGCTGTGCCTATTCAGGGATCTAGCCTGGTACTAATGTCTTCAAGAAGCCTCCCTGGAGTGGGTGTCCTCTGGGAGGTGCTGGCAACCAGCAGACCTGGGATTTGATAACTGCTGTGGTCTGGGACCCGGGTAGATCGTGATACCTCCTCAGAGTGGCACTGTTCTAGAAAATGATGAAGTTTCTTGATCATCCATCTCCTGAGCTTCTTGGTGACACTGACAGATAGGCTTTCCACCACATGGACATCCTCCAATAGTCCTAGCCTCTGCCAGTTTTTCCCACTTTCCCCCGCACTCTCACAGCAGTGGCACTGCCTGAAATCTCATGTTGGGGCAGTCCAGGACTTCGTTTTCTCTGCAACTGCCTTGATACCAATACACTGCTGGGCTCAAGGTAGGTAAGTGAAACAGGAGAGTTCCCTGACTGCCCACACACCTTCAAAGGACCTGCAACAGGGGTGTGACTCATATGTTTGGCCACTGCGCATGTTCAAACCTCTTATGGGAGGGAGAGCATACAGAAAAGCATGTGCAGGAGCCAGGGGAGTGCCCTTGGGCTCCAACCCCATCACAGTGTCCACGGGTGGGAGTTATAACTCCTGAAGCCCATGTGGGCATGTGTTACAATGCACTCTTTTAGCTTTGCTGTCCACAGATGGCTTAAGTGTTAAACAGCTTAGTGCCCTCTTGATACCCAGGTCCTTGTCCAGCATCCAGGAAAAATGAGGTTGCACCTGGACTTGAGGATGGTGAATGTGGCTCTCAGCAGATTGAATGGGGGGCTAGAAAGGGTATGGAGTGGGAAGATGATCTTCCCCTGAAGTTTGTTCACCCAGCAGCTGATCTCCTCTCTGACCACCCCCAGTCAAATTCCTCTTGGTGTTTAGACACTTGTTCTCTTCTTTTTGCTGTGCCATTCTGCTGTTCTTCTGTTCTACCCCTTGCGGAGTCAGGGGCTTGGGGTTTATATGGATACAGTATGGAGGGGTGTGTTGGGCCCAAAGGCAACTTCTGGGTATGAAAACAGGAATGCCTGGTCTCATTTAGGCTTGAGAGTGGGGCCTTTTCTGGGAAACTGCCCTCTTTTCCCCAATATTTCCTTGTCTTCCATCCATATCACAAGCAGCAATTGCACAAAGACTGAGTGAGCAAAGGAGAGATTGAAAGGTTGAGGAGAGTGGAAGAGAAAACCTTTAAAACTCATCATTTGTTCATTTTTGAGCTCTTTCTGGGGGCTCTTTCAGTTGAGGTCATGCAGATCAGTGTCCACAGAGGGGTGGTAGACATTGTCCACAGCTCCTGTGTGGGATTCTGAGGCAGCCCCTTGTTCTGATCTCATTGGTCAGACATTTCTCCTAGATGCGGCAGGCATGTAGTGAGTTTATGAGTCACAGTGACATTATCCAACATTTATATTTGTGTTGATTGCTTAAATATTATTTTCTCATTACAGGAAATTTCTAATTAGAATATAAATCATCCCTAATCCCCAAACACAACAACTTATTTTAGTCTTAACTATTCCTTCTGATTGGCATTCTTTAAAGTGTTTTATTTGGGGATTAGATACCAAATTCCAAGGGCAGAAAATTTCTATCCAAATCAGCAAAGATTCTTATGAGTCATATGTGCTTATATGTAATAATTTTATGTCCCTTCCAGCCTAGGAGCTCCTGGAGGGAACACAATTTTACTTTGGCAACTCAGCTTTTCGCACTGTGCCTGAAACTAGCAGGAACTCACTAAACATTTGTTAAATGAACAAACTGCCCACAAATCAGGACCTTGCCAGAAGTGTACATTTAAATCAAGGGTAGGGAATGGTTAAAATTAACATAGGACAAACCAAAACTCTCATGAAAGTAGAAAGCGTAGCAAGAGTAGAGCATCCAAATGTCATCCATTGGCCCCAGAGTCTAAGCTGGAAGGGAACACTGTACATTGAGTTCTCTGAGAGGAAGGACAGAAATGAGAGAATGAAGTTGATGACCTGAGCACTCAGAGGCAGTACAGGGAGAGGGAAATTGTGGGTTGAGGCAGGCTGTTGAGAATTGGGTCAGTGAATTAAGAGGGGCTTTCAGGGGGTTTCACAGAGTTGGAGCCAGGCATCAACTGTGGGGAGTAAGTGCGGTGGCTTTCAGAAAACTGGGCTGAATGTTAACTGCCGCTCATAGATCATCAACCACTTCACAGTCTTAAGGTAGAAATTTTGCTTTTGAGGACAGTCATAGTCACTAGCAGGGAACTTATTCTCTGGGCACAAGTAACAGTGACCATGTGACCATAGCATTCTCATCTTATATAGTTCATAGAAGAAAAGCTTTTAGCAAAGGCAATCGAATTTCTGTTTCTTGCATGGATTGGATCAAGCTGAGGTTCTCTTCCGTTATCATTTATATTGTCTGTTTCCCAATATATTCTTATATTTGTACACCCAGTATGATCTATTTAACTCAAACTTAGAATCCAAATGCTTTGAATTATCTATTAAACCTCAAAGGAAAATTCTAGAATGGGCTCTATTTACTGCCAAATTAAACTCAAAATAAACCATTTCTCTAGTGACGGGATGTCTTCTTTTCTGGTGGACATGCCTCTCCTCCATTACGCGACAACTTGGGACTACACTATAGTGATTTCTGGATAAGGCAGCTGGGCTTTGAGCTGTCACATGACCTGAGTTGGCCATAGGAGAGATACAGTCTTCCCCATTTGGGCAAACTAAGTTAATGCTTAGTTACCACTTCCAAGCTTTTCTAATCATTCTTGATCAAGCCTGGGTGTGGGGGTTCTGGGATTCTGTAAACCTTGGTTTAAAAAAATTAATTACATGTTATGTTATAAAAGACTTTTTTAAAGGGTCAAGCTAATATATTTGTGAAGACACAGAATAGGAGTGACTCCCATGTGATGGATAAAGTGGATATGAGTTTTCAGATTGTAAGTGAGTTAGGTAATGACATTGGAGAAGTCATAAATATCTCAGAATAAGTAATAAAGTGCATATTTTTGAAGCACTTCCAACCAATGAACCTTGCTTGAATCTCATCCATCTGCTAGAACTCTCCTATCCAACCAGCCTCATCCTGTGGAATAGTCCCTCGCATCCATTATTTCCCTCATCTCCTGCCACTATTCTAGCCCAGGTCCTCATCACATTGTGCCTGGATTATTGCAACAACCTCCTCATCAGTCTTCCTGTCTCTGGTTTCCCTTTGCCTTCGATCCATTCTCCATGATGCCACTGGACTCAGGGTTTTCTTTGTCCTAACATGCCACTTCTGACATGCTCTAGCTCTGTGCAGAGCTCTGCTTCCCACTGCCTTCTGGGTGAAGTCCAGATCCTCAGTTTGGCAGTCTAGGTCCTAGGGTTCCGGCCCACCAGCCCAACCTCCTCTCCCTCCATTGCTTAAAGTGCCAGCCAGGTGGAGGTGCCCACTGTCTATTCCCAGCAAACCCGCCCTCTCTGTCCATTGGTCCCTATAGCCAGTCTCCACCTGGCTTGTCCCTAGAAAGCCTCCCCCCAGTTTCTGTCTATTCAAACTGAAGCTCTATTATGTTTCTAGCTCCTAAAGCCTCTCCAACTGGAGAGCCAGGCCATCCTGATCTAATAGAGTGGTTTTCTTATATTCCTTATTCTATGTCAATAGAAACTTCCTGGAGCTGAAAAGTAACTTGACACAAATATATATATATATGGCAGGATTAGAGGAATTTCAGGTACCAAGACCTATGGTAGAGGAGCTACTTAGAGGCCAGAGGGCCATGTAGATGATGGCACACTCAAACATGGCTCTGTGTTCACACCACTTTCATCTCTGGAAAGTAGCAAAGAAGCTTGTGCTGTCTCTTCCAGTTAACCCAAGGCCATCATGCCCAATCTTTTCTCCATTCAGAAGACATTTGTATCCACACTTGCCCATTCTTTTATTTTGCTGCTTTGTGTAACTTTCAAACTATATATTGTTCCCCACTTGTTTGGAGGGAAAGGTATAAAAAGGATATGGGAGCAGATCAAGAGAAAGATACCTGTTTTTAATTCTATTCCAGTATATCAATTAAAGTCCTCCGAGGAAGACAGAAACCACTCTAGACATTTCAACCAGGGAATCACTTCATGGTTTATAGGCAGAGTGGCATCTTTGGAACCTAAGGCCACTGCTGAGACTGGAGGAACATGGGTAGGAAGTGGTGCGAACAGAGTCTGGTCATCAGAGCCATGGGTCAGCGGCTGCTACATGGGAGCTGGGACCACATAGGAATGGGTTTCCCGGCAGGATCCACAGCCAAGGAGAAAACATAGCTGCTGCCAGTGATGCCACAGGAAGGGGTAAGAAGCCGAGAAATGACCATGATTCTCCTCTGCACTCCCAGTGCTCTCCCAGGGCCCCCGCTGGTGTACACTGCCTGAAGGCTAGAAGGCGAGGGGCCCTGAAAAGAACAGGAATGAATGTGGGGGCACTGGCTGGAGGGCAGCACATCCTTCTCCTACACAGCTGCCTCCATGCCCACACCTCCCTCCTCACCCTGGCAGGCCCCCGGCCCTCCCAGATGACCGTCTGACGTCTCTGCCATTCCCTCCTGACCTTGACCTCCACCGCATCAGCCCTGTCTTTGCTGCCCTGACCCTCTATGCCCTCCCTCTTGAGCTGCCAAGCACTGAGGAGAACAGTGGCAAGGCTGTGCTCACTGGAGCCACTGACATGGGCTGGTGAGCCTGCATGTGACCTTCGCGACTGCTGGACAATCCTTTGGACAAAATTCGTACATTTTCAGGCATCTCTCAAATTGGCTCCCCGAGTCGCCCCATTCTCCTCAAGTCCCCAAACTCATTTGCTCAGGTTGTCCTCTCACACTCTTGAGACACCGAGCCATAGACATGACCTTTCTCAATGTCTCTCCTTTTGACTTCAGACATTCATTTTTTCCTCCTGTCTCTGAGGACGACCCATGCATCTGCCTTGTCCTGGGTCCCCTCTGTAATTTTGCTCCAGTCATCGTCCCTTCTGTTTTTTTGTTTTAAAGCTTCCCTCTCCCTTGGCTTCGTTCTCTCTACCTGTAAGTGAGCACAGGTTCTCCATTGCTCACAAGGCAACAAGAAAAAGCCCTTTGACCTCTTTGACCCCTTTTCTTTACCTTCAAATGTATTCAAAAAGCAGGAGTAACCTACCATCTGTCTTTCATGGCTTCATGATTGTCCATGCCGGTGGCTTTGATCCACCTTTTATCTATGATGGTCCCAGCATTGGACTCCATTAACAATCTCCCCCACCCCACCCTCTTTCTGGAAATGTCTCCCTTGATTTCTGTGAGGCCTTCAGTTGCTCTCTGCCCATCATTCTCTCCAACAGCCCCTCCATGGCTTCTTCCTGGTTGCTCTCTCTTCTCCTGTGCAAACACATAGGGGTCTCCCTAGTCTCTGTCCTCAGCCCTCACCAAGCGCTCCCTGCGCTTGGGCTTTCCGTTGTCCCTCCCCTCCTGCCCCATCTCTCTGGAGTGCTCTCCAGATCTGTCCCTTGTTCCAAGCCTTGGGAACAACAAGTGGTTTCAAATATTCAACCAGCTGGAAATCCAAGGCCTTCTGCTGCCACAAACCTCTTTATCCCAAACGACACTTACTCCTTCCCATAGGCCCTTAACCAGATCCTACCACTGACTTCACACCTTTTCTTGTGTTCTGCCCCAACATTTTGTGAGGACTTTGCCTCCTCCATCCCCATCTCCAGTCAGTCACCAAGCCAAGGAAATCCAAGAAAACAGATCTCCTCCTGTCTCCACTGGCCTCACCACTGAACAAGCCCTTATTATATTCAAATATAATATATTTTCCACGTATTGCATAACACATTTATTTTATTCAAATATAATATATTTTGTATAACGTATAATACATTTATTAAATTTAATGTTATCATGTTATATATTTATATATTTTCTCAATGCAGCTCAGGAATGGAGCATTTAAATGCCATAGAAGCCCCCTAAGATTCCATTCCTAATTCCATCATCTGCACCTGCCCACCATTCCAGAACTCACTACTGGTCTGAATTTTTGCATTTACAATTATCTTGCTTTTCTTTATAGTTTTTATTGCAGTTGTTTGTGTTCTTACGACAGATCTGCAGATCTGCATATGGTTTAGATTTGCATGTCAGCTTTCATCACATTTTTCATGGAGTGTCACCTGATCTCCCGGCTAATTTTCCTGCCTCTTAGTTGATCTTCTTGCCATTGCATGGACTTTTTTAGTACTTGATCAGGTCTCTTCGCTGCTAACCAATCTTCAGGGACTCCCCATTCACTACTAAATCAATTCCCTTGACATTCTCTGCTTCACCAAGTCCCTTAATTTTTCTGAGTCCCAGCTTCCTTGTCTAAAATAGGAGTGACAATACCCATCTTGCAGTATCGTTTTTGAGGATCAAGTGAGACAATCCTGTAAAGTGCATACCATGGGGCCTGACACATAGGAAAAAGCACAGTACGTTGAACTCACTATTATTATTAATAATTATTATTATTTTTAGACAGAATCTCACTCTGTCACTAGGCTGGAGTGCAGTGGCATGATCTCAGCTCACCGCAACCTCCATCTCCCTTGTCCAAGCAATTCCCCTGCCTCAGCTTCCTGAATAGCTGGCACCACAAGCACCTGCCACCATGCCCAGGTAATTTTTTGTATTTTAGTAGAAATGGGGTTTCATCATGTTGGCCGGGATGATCTTGACCTCCTGAACTCGTGATCCGTCCGCCTTAGCCTCCCAAAGTGCTGGGATTACAGGCATGAGCCACCAAGCCTGGCCATTATTATTATTTTTATTACTCTTCCCTGAGCTGTTATTTTTTAATGATGATTATTACTCCTCCGTGAACTTTTCCCTTGGCCATAGCATAGTGCCCTGAACATAGTGAATGCTCAGGAAACATTTGCTGAATGTGAAATACACCAGTCTCCACCAACTCACTTGCAAGTTGGTAAGGCCCAGGGAAGGAGCTCTTATTAATGGGTCTTTGAAGAACCCCCAAAGAGAGGTCAATATTGCCTAATTTGAAGGAGAGAGGAGGACATGGATACTTTCTCTTACTAAGTAGAGTAAATAAGATGTCATGGAGTCTTTAAGACTTTTTCATAGCAGTGTGTGGATATGGGCTTGGGCTGAGCTACTCCTTGCTACCTTTTTTCAAGCATTAGCTGCACTCGAAGCAGAGCAGCCTGCTTGGGAGGACAGCAGGATTCTCTGGGGCCCCAGCTGCGGGGAGGGAACCCACTCCTCTGATGTGCACAGTTGTCTCAAGCCTGGAACCCATTCCTTGCTCAGATGCCAGAAAACTATTTCAGATTCTATAGAGTTGGCAGAAGTCCCTGGTATGCCATGTGTCTGTGTGTGAACTGCTTGTCACTTGCTTCTTCACTTGCAGCTACTTCATAGAAGATGGAAGAAATTATGTCTATAAATGACTAGAGCCCTCGAGTTATGGTTTTATTTATATGTAATTATGACAGGTTGTCTCCTTATTGAAAAACGGCATGTTTCTTATCTTTTGAGAAAGATTATTCTCACTAATCTGAGAAGGGGTGCCATGCATGATGCTGGAAAAGGACAATATGTAATCAGTCTTAGCAAAAACACACCCCCAGAGGCTTGTGGTCCCTGCGGAGCCACTTCATCTTTAATTTGCTGTGTTTTCTCAGTAGGCTCTCATTTCTGCCTCTCCTTGTCCGCTGCCTAATCTTCAAACTTGCAAAGGAAAGTCACAATTTGCTCTCTAGGACTGTCATGTTTTAAAACCATACATGTACTGAAAAGCAGAAAAAAACTTGCATACATGTGCAATTATGTCAACTTACAAGCAAATTTATGTGACTATATTCTATACATAAAGTCAACAAAATAGGATAGTGTTCTATGATAAGAAATGCATATGGACTACCCAAACAATGATTAAAGTTTATCCATCTTCTGCCTTGGGTAGCAGAGTGACTTATCAAATGTCAATGGTTACGCTAACATTTACTTTAGCAGAGAGATAATTACAAGGGTTGAAAAGCCTGTTGAAACCATCAGAGTGTCCACACATCAGCTGCTTTTCATCCAAACCAGTTTATAATCTAAAGCAGGAATGTCTTTACTTTAGATGCAACTGAGGTCATAACCTTTTGGTTTTTGTTCCTAACAAGGTTCATGGCCTTAGTGACCCCAGCCAAGTTTCACATTGCCTCTGGACTTCTGAATGTGGCTCTGCTGCTGATGTTGGTGGCATGAGCGGGAGAGCTGGCCACTGGCTCTAGTTGCAATTTCCACCTATGAAAAATGTTTCTGGGGAAGTAGACATGAGAGGTCAAATGAGTTGTGAGTGACATTTGTACAGCCAAGTTCATAAGAGCCTGAAGTAGCAATAGGAAGCCTTTCTTTACTTTTGTATATTTGCTTTGAAAGTCCAAGTAACTCATGGAATAACCCTGTTTTGGAGATCTTAGTTACAAACTTGTGATTTAATATTAAAAATTTAGATACATTAGCTGATTTGAAACTTTTCGTTGACCTTTGTGAAAAGGAAAACAAATATCACTTAGGTTTTCTTCACTGTGTACTAAAAGGTAAATAGCTGCATAGACTCAATGCTTCTTTCCTCAGTAGAACTCATTCTTTTTTTTTTTTTTTTTTTTTTGAGACCGAGTTTCACTCTTGTTACCCGGGCTGGAGTGCAATGGCGCTATCTCAGCTCACCGCAACCTCCGGCTTCTGGGTTCAGGCAATTCTCCTGCCTCAGCCTCCTGAGTAGCTGGGATTACAGGCACGTGCCACCATGCCCAGCTAATTTTTTTTTTTTTGTAATTTTAGTAGAGACGGAGTTTCACCATGTTGATCAGGATGGTCTTGATCTCTTGACCTCGTGATCCACCCACCTCGGCCTCCCAAAGTGCTGGGATTACAGGCTTGAGCCACCGCACCCGGCGGAACTCATTCTGAATCAGGTGCTTTGTCTTAACTTTAGATAGAACTGAAACTCTTTATTAAATAAATAACTGCCTATAGCAACTGGTCAACTTCCTCTTTAAAGAAAACATTTTTGGAAAGCAATCTTTTTGCGTCTAGAAATCCTTTGTAAAATAATTACTCTTATTCGCCCACTGTGTAATCGTCAACTTTCTTACAGTAATTTTCTTTAAAGGCTACTTAGAACACTTACATAGATTTGCTCTCCAATCATGTGAAGTTTCAGGTTCGAACTTTGGTACTTTCAACCAAACCTCAGTTGTTGGAAAAAGGGCGTGGCAGTTCCACCCTTCCCTTTTCCCCTGGCTTCTAAGCACCATGTCAGAACTTGCAGACTTCAAAATTAAAAAGACCCTCAATGAAGGGGGTGACTTTGTAAGCAAGTCATTGCAATAGAGTCAGATAATTGCCACCAGAGAGGTGCCTAGAGGAAGCACTGACCCCCTTGTTTGAGGGAGTCAGAGAAAGCTCCAAGAAAAGATGATATTTGAGCTCAAACTTATAAGAGTTTGCCAAGCCAAAGAGAAGTAGGAAACGGCTTGAGGTTAAAGAAATATTGGCATAAAAATGCAGGGATGATATGACACGTATTTGGTGGTACAAGGTGGGGGGTGGTAATTCATGAAACTCACACGCACACTCATGCACATATAATCAAATGCCTCCTATATACCAAGCACTGAACAGACCAGTGTGTTTTTCATTCATTATCTTGTTTCATTTTCATGAGGAGACCATGAGGTAGGATTTTTTTTTAATCATCACTTTACAAATGAAAAAAATGTCATTGTTACTGCTTTACAGATGATGTTCCCTGTGATTCAGGGATTTACTCACGGCCCTGGAGCTCATCAGATGTCACTAGCATCAAAGCCTTTGTTCTTGGTGATTGTCTAAGCAGGTTCATGGAAGGTAGTTAGGGTTCTTCCATGTTATGTAGAGACTTTGGTCTTTATCCTCTTGGCAATGAGACGCCATCAACATGTTTCCAATAAGGCAATGAAGTACTCTGGCTAAGTTGTGAAAATAAAATGATATGACAGGAATGTGAAGGAAGGGCTGGAACAAGAGACCAGAGACAGGAAAAATAATTAAGAGTGCATGAAAACCGCCTAGATAAGAAATAGCAAGACCTGAAACAAGGCAGGGGTGATAGAGCAGCAACTATGGATTTGAGAGACAATTCAGAAATAAAACAGAATGGAGAGAGGAGCCTTGGGGAAGGAATTACCCAAGCTCTTTGTTATGAGCCACAAAAACCTACATATTCAAGTCAGTTTTTGAAGAAAATAAATTTGCTAAGTGATATAAGGGGATTTTATAGAGTCTTTGGGAGAGCCAGAGAATCAGTTTTGGAAGTATTAAGGTTAAAATCAGGGTGGGAATTGCATGGAACTGCTCTCAGTGGAGACCCTGCTGCTGCCATCACTGGGCTTTGGAGCTGGTGCCCAGGTATCCATTTCCTGCTGCAGTTCTGACAAATGAACACACACGTAGGGGATTAAAACAATACCATATATTCTCTTACAGTTCTGGAGGTCAGAAGTTCAAAATGGGCCTCGCTGGGCTAAAATCAAGGTGTGACAAGGCTGCTTTCCTTTTCTAGAGGTTCTAGAGGAGCATGATTTTCCTTGCCTTTTCCATCTTCTAGAGGCCACCTGCATCCTTGGCTCATGGCCTCCTCCTCCTCTGTCTTCACAGCCAGCAATGTGGCTTCAAATCTTTCCCTCTTACTTCTGTTTTCATCATCATCTGTTTCATCTCTTTCTGTCTCTGCTTCCATCATCACATCACCTTCTCTGATCCTGAACCTCCCGCCTCTTCCCTTATAAGGACCCTTGTGATTACACTGAGCTCACCCAGATAATCCAGGACCATCTCTCCATCTCAAGATCATTAGCTTGATTTCATCTGCAAAGCCCCCTCTGCCATGTGACTTAATGTGTTCATATTCAGGTTCCAATGGCTGGGACATGAACATCTTTGGGAGGTCATTATTCTTTCACGCAGCACTGTAACTTATCTCTCAAACTCTGGTCTCGGGGACCTCCTTGAAGGACCTCACCCCTCTTTGTCTCTGAAATGCTGGCTATTACTGCTGCACCCACCCTCATCAGAATGGCTGCGGCCCAGGCCTGCTTCTTCATGTCCATAGATTCCAAATCACGGTCTTACACAGTTGTATGGAATCAGGGTGTCAGGATCGCATGCCCAAACTCAACTGCAAGAGAGGCCTGGAGAACAAGCTTTGAATTCTTCCTTAGGAGCAAACAGGCTCATGATGGGGGATGTTTAAAAGTTGATAGGAACCAGGCACAGTGGCCTATGCCTGTAATCTCAATATTTTGGGAGTCTGAGGAAGGTGGGTTATTTGAGCCCAGGAGTTTGAGATTAACCTGGGCAACAGAGTGAGACCACATCTCTACAAAAAATTTAAAAAATTAGCCGGGTGTGGTGGCACACCTGTAGTTTCAGCTTACTCATGAGGCTGAGGCAAGAGGATCACTTGCACCCGGGAGGTCGTAATTGCAGTAAGCGCTGATCTTGACACTGCACTCCAGCCTGGGTGACAGAGTGAGATTCCATCTCGACAAACAAACAAAAGCAAAAGTGAATAGGTGGCCAAAAACATGACGGATAGCTGCAAAACCCAGCCAAACCTCAGGTCATACCATGAGTTCTGTCGCCAGTTCCATGCTTAAGAGGAATGGAAGCAAACTGGAACCAGGACTGAGCTGGCAGCAGGGATGATGCAGGAGCCTGACATCGTGAGTCAAGGGTGCTGACAGACTGGAGGACATAAGGACAGTTTTAAAAGACACATGATTGAGGTTTCCTAACGAGCGAGAGCTTGTACATGGAAGAGAACTTGGACCTGTCTTGTGTATCTCTGACGATCAATACGTGTACTCTGTAGAGAGTGACATGGTAACAGGGTGTTTCATTTCTCAACTGCATCATCTAAAGACAGATGCGTTGCTCCAACAGGCAAGAAGCTTGCTGCCATTTAACGTTTTGAGGCAGAAGCAGGATGACAACGTGTTGAGGCACAAAGAGGGGAGTCAAATAGCAGAACAGATTGCAATAGATGGCCTCTAAGTGAATCATTCTGTTCTTATCCAGTAACCAGGTTACGGGCAGAGAAGGTACTAAGCGCCAAATCACAACTTCACATGAAAGTAACTTGGTGTTTTTTGAGATGGAGTCTCACTCTGTCACCCAGGCTAGAGTGCAGTGACACGATATTGGCTCACTGCAACTGCTGACTCCTGGGTTCAAGCGATTCTCCTGCCTCAGCCTCCCAAGTAGCTGGAATTACAGGCGCTTGCCACCACACCCAGCTAATTTTTTGTATTTTTAGTAGAGATGGGGTTTCACCATGTTGGCCAGGCTGCTCTCGAACTCCTAGCCTCAGGGTGAGCCACCAATCTCAGCCTCCCAAAGTGCTGGGATTAAAAGTGTGAGCCAACATGTCTGGCCCAAAAGTAACATTTTTAAGGAGAAAATGCTTGATGCATTTTTTAAAATCTTGCTTTTATTTTCTGATTCCTGATTCTTTTCTGTTGTTTTGAAACAGTAAGTCACATTTTTAAACAGGGTAGTTTGTTCCCACTCTTGACTCCAGAGTCTGGCTTTTCTCTCAGGCCTGCTGCCGTGTGGGAAGACTTGACATACCTTTTGTGTTCTGTAATGTCTTCATCTGATTGGGCCTGTAAAGACTGATCCATCCCCCAGTGATGATGCCAAATGTTACTGGAGAGAAGTGGATGAATTTATACAGGAACTAAGTGATTCAAATCTGCTTTCCTTTTCTGTTTGCAATTCTCTGTCTGCATTCCAACCATTGGCAGAGAAGCCCTGGTACACTGGCCCGGTTTATCACGTTCACACGGAGACGGTGGTGGCAGGCGTCGGGGCTACACATGGGGCCATGTTGACCTGCTTCCTTCCAAACTGCTGCAAGGATTATGCATTTACACATACCCAGAGTGCATTTGGGAAGGTTACTTTTCAACACCGTGAATCTAATGCACAGAACAACACACATTTTTAAGCTAAAAGTCAAGATGTTTTCACCTGGTTTTAACCTAACCTTCTTGTGTTTTAATCCAAACTCGACGTTGCTTGATATGATACAGATTTCCTGAGTGACCCAGGCATCATTAGTAACAGACACATTGGCCTTTGTATCCTTTCCTTGTAAAAGGGGAAAAGCAACTTCTGTTCATGTGCGAAGCACTATAATGAATAGGTTTGCAGATTGGGCGAGACAATTTCTGAAACTGCCAAGGATCTCGTGTTCAAAGGGCAGAGTGTGGATGGGTGTGTGCATGTGTGGGATGGTGGTGAGGATAGGGCGTGGGGGCATGGGAAGCTTCAACAACTTAAAAATATTCCTAGTGTTTTGTTAAACTTCTTTTACCAACCTTCATGCCAACTTTTTAAAAATCATGTGGTATACTTACAGGCGTTTGCTTGGTTTTTCTTTATTCTTAGAAAGCATTCCTTCTGGAGTGTTTTGCTTTAGTCCTGAGTAGGTAACTCTGCTGCATGAGAATAAGGTGGATCTTCATGGCCAGGTGTTGCAATCAAATAAAATTCTCAACAAAAGATGCTCTGACAGACACTCACAACATGAATAATCCAGCCTGCGTGATGATTAGCTAGAAATGCTAAGCAGCACTTTCCATAAATGACTATAATTAGTCATCTTTTAACACAGCTAAGCTAACTCACAGGGCCTCTTCTTAGAAGTTCTCTAGAATCTATAAATAGAATGTTTAGCATTTCCCCCACATTGTATTCAGTCTGAGTCTCCCCTCAATGTGTCCTCTTCTTTGCTTTTTCTTTCCTCACTTCCCACTCCTTTTCTCCTTCCTCCACCCATCCCTCCCCTGCAGACTGTCCTGCCCAGACACTGCTTTTCACTCTCAATTTTTCTCTTTCTTTTTAAAAGAGAACATTTCTGCATCTGGTTCTCCCTGAGCCCCATGGCTAGAGTTCCACTTGCCTATGCCCTTTTTCTTAAAGACTCCATATAGGGCATCCCAGCTGTCCCTGATCCCCAGTCCTGCCGGGACCCACTGGACTCAGGAGTCCAGGTGGCCAAGGACTAGCTGGGGTGAAAGAGGGTGGTGGGAACTACACCAGATGTTCTTTCCTATGATGCTTATACTCTTGTGGGGGAAGGATGAGGCCAGGCAAGGGGTGGAGAATGGATAAAGGAACCAGCTGATCAGGTGGCCTAGATCCCATCAGAGCATTAACCCTATGGACCTGACCCTGATGGCTGGACAAGTGTCCTGAGCTCTTTCAATGCACCTGCTACATATAATGCATTCAGACCTGCAGCAAGACAGCCAAGATGGCCATTCCCATCCCGTTACGTGCATGATCAAAATGCTTAAAGGTTGAATGTTAAAAGAGAGGATGAAGCTACTGAGCAGTTGAAGTAGAGCCTAAAGCAATAATAGGACAGCACTGTGACCCCTGGCAGTGCGAGTGTGTCATCTCCTCCTCCCTACCTGACCTGGCATGCTTTCATTTCTTTCACTTGTTCTCCGCCACCACCCAACACATGCGCGCGCACACACACACACACACACTCAGAAACTGTCCACTCCTGGAGGCTACAGTGTCAGAGGCAGTCACTGGCCTTGGAAAACAACAGGTTTCTGAAACTTAAAGAGATAGAATGGGAACTTTTTCCACCATCCCTCTGTTTACTGACCCCAGCTCTCCAGCCACTATATTCCCTTCTCCCTGTCCCTCCCCCAACCCTACCACCTCCATCAGACTCCAAGTCTGAAGGCACAGGATGGTTAAAAGGAGCCTTCATTCCTGCGACTCTACTCTCTTCTCAAAGAAGTAGCTGGCAAGGTAGGGCATTCTCACTGTCTCCACAATATAATTTGCACATGCTCTGGCCCTGTGCCCTTCAGTAGCCATATCTTCCCTCCCTGAAGTCCCTTGGGATTCTCCTTTGTCACTACTGACTTCCTTTCCTGGCATGGAGCACCTGGCCCTGGTCTACTTGTCTTTTTTTACTGGCAAGCTGCATCTGCCAAGCTGGCTGGCTTTTGCCTTAAGGGTCAGGAGAGGGAGCAATCAGACCAGAAGAGGGACAGAAGCGTCAGCTACCTAAAGAAGGAATGGTAGCAACAATCAGACTGTTTAATCCTTCCAATTGCCAAACCTTCAATACTGGTTGTGCTATCCATTCAATAGTTATCAAGGGTCACTTCTGTTCTGAACTCTGTGAATACAGAGGGGAAAAGACAAAGTGCCTGACCTCCTGTCACTTCCATTCTAATGGGGTAGCTACGCAGTAAACACATAAAACGCATAAACGTATACTAGAAAGCCAGCTCGTAAAGTGCATGCTTATCATTGTTTTTTGGTTGCCCAGAATCTGAACCTTCACCCTCTGTCTGGAGATTCTCTACCTCAGGGAATCTTGTAGGTAAGCAGAGCCCATGGACCATTACATAGAAATTGAAAATGCCTGATAGTGGTTTTCTCAGCCTCCCTTGTAGAAGGAGCCAAGGCTTGTGGCCAAGGCTCCACCAGCCAGACACACTGGCCCACAATTTGAGTTAAGAGCCAGTGATTCAAGGACATAGAGACTGCAGAAAGCCCTCGCAGGTGAAGGCAGCAGCTGCAGAAAGATGGGGATTCCACAGGTGCTGGTGACAGCAGGTTGCAGCAGTGTTAGTATCTGGGACAGTAGCATTGGTGACATAACCAGTGGCAGCTGGGGCAGCAGCGAGACCCCAAATTGGTGCAATGTGTGCACCGTTCTTGACTATAAATGACTACGCCTTCCCAAACATTCCTGGAGCTGTCAAAAGTCTACAAATAAATCCTTCCCCTACTCAAACCAGCCAGGGTTTCGTGTGCTCTCATCTAAGCACTGAACACAGGTCGTAACAAGTGCTGGATCAAAAGCAAAGGCAGAAGAAGGGATGGAGAGTGACGAGAGGCTACCTTAAGTAGGTGGCCAAACTCAGCCTCTCAGTGGATGTGGCTTTCTTTTTCTCCAGAAAGCCCAAGAGCAAAGCCACCTGAAGACCTGAGGGAAAGAACTCCAGAGAGAGGACACAGGGCAAAGGCTGGGCAGTGACGAGCTGGGGGATGGAGGAATGCCAAGGCAAGTGCCCAGCAGACAAAAGCCAAGTCAGAAGGACAAGCCGGGGCCACAGCCAGTGAGGGTGGTCAGACCGTCATGTGGAGTTTGAGTGTCATGCTGTGTAGGAGGGAAGCCCCGGCTGGGTTTGAGCAAGGCGACCTGGTCTGGTAGTTGAAAAGATCACCCTGGCTGCTGTCAGGATAACCGTCTGTAGCAGGACAGGAGTGGAAGCAGAAAGATCAGAGACTTTTACTGAGGTCCAGGAGCCAGGTAGTATGGCTCCGGGCCGAGGGCATTTGAGGTGGCGGTGGTGGGAAGAAGAAAGTTGAGGGGTAGATTTTGAAGGTGGAGCTGAGAAGCCTTGCTGTGGATTAGATGTGGGGTATAAGGAAAGAGACGGTTTGGGACTGAGCCACTTTCTGTGACAGGGAAGATGAAGAGAAAGGCAAGCTGGTGGGTGAAGTCAGGGTCAAGAGTGTGGCTTTAGATCCAGTGAGTGGGAAACATCAGTGAGGCATCCGAGTGGAGCAGAGTCTGCAGGGGGATGCCAGGACCTGGATGAGTTGGGGGTGAGGTGGGCGCTGGAACTAAGCAGGTGGGATTCCTCAGCACAGGGAGGAAATGTATAGCCATGAAACTCAGTACGCTCACTCAGGAGACAGTGTGGTCCCAGAAGGGGGGCTCAGGAAGGAACACTGGAGAACCAGGGGTTCTCAGAGGAGATCACAGCAAGGAAGAGAATCCAGCCTGGGGACTGCAGGGCAGGAGGAAGATCTCTGACTGCTGCATTCCGGAAGCCAGAAAAGAAAACAGGGGCCTTGACAATGACCCTGGGGACTTCCAGAAAATCCTTGTATCGAGCAGGTAAAGGGACTGAGGCTCCCCGGAGGCTGGGCCACTCCATCTCAGTGCATGGCCTGGCGCCTCCTTAGAAGAGGAAGCTCCTGGATTCCAGAATGTGCTCACTCCACCCAAGGCAGACAGCAGCGAGGCCACACACCATTCCTGGCCCCTGTCTCTCTGAAAAGAGCCCTTTGTAATTTCTTTGAGAAGGAAACACCTCCGTCAGGGAAGGAACATTATTTGCTTCCTGTTAGAACAGACTTTTACTTAGGATCAAGCTCTGTGCCAGCCCCATCCCCACAGGGAGCAATAAGGGAAAGAGGAGGGAGGGGGCCGCAGACACTCACTTGTGGGGCTGGTTTCATAGGAAGGGCTCTGGAGAGCGTGAAGAGGGGTGGGCTGCAGGCCCATGGCCCATTTCACTCAGCCAGAAACCCTCTTCCCTCCTCTGCCAGCCTGTCCTCCCCAGGGTCCCTTTGAAAGTCCTGTGATTTAAGGACATAGAGACTGCAGAGGAATGGTAGCAACAATCAGACTGTTTAATCCTTCCAATTGCCAAACTGGAAGAAGGGGAGAAGGCTGGTCAGCCTGGGTGCTTAGTGGTGAGTTGATTTAACACTTTCATGCCTGCCAGCCCTTTCCAAGGAAGACTACAGCCAATCATTCATTCATTCAAAAGCTCTTTGCCGAGCACCTACTCTGTACTTTCTGTGCCCAGCATGGGGACACAGTATTGGGAAAAAACAGACTTATCCCCCATGCCCCCTGAACTTGAAGTCTAGTGGGATAAATTAAACAAATCACACAAACACCTCTACAGTCACAAATGTGATAAGGCTCTGAGTGACTATCCCCTGGGGCACATGACGGGGCCCTACTGAAGGCCTGGCAGAGATTCCTTCCTGAGGAAGGACTTCTCTGAATCTCCAGAGGCCACTAGAATCTGTAACAGCAGAAGAGAGGGTCAGGGTTCTAGAATCTGCCCACTATGCTTTTATAGAAGCTGACCCATCTAAGTTATGCCATGGCTGCGATGTTTTAGGTCCCTAAAGCCTAGAGCACATGGTGGAGCATGGAAGTGGGTCACTGAGAAGCTGCATCTGGCCCCGGGGCTGCTGGTGTGGAGGGCACGTTCTGCTCTTGGGACAGCAGCAACAGGAGTTTTTGAAGCAGAAATGGCAATACTCTACATCGTCAGCAAATATTTGGGAGTCTTTGTTTAAAGAAGAGCAGGTTAAATACCTATGCTGCTTGTGAAAGCCAAAGGAAAGCTCCCAGCTAGGCCTCTTCAGGTTTATGACCATCTCTGTAGCCTGGCTCTACTGAGTCAAGTCTGTATAGCCTCTGTTCCCTAGACATGTGCACCCACAATTCCCCCCCACACACACAGGTACACTCCCACAGAGGAGAGGTGGTACAGGCAGGAGAGGAAAGTGGAGGCCGCCTCAATTCACTTCAGTGCTTTGGATTCAAGTGTTCTGTTTCATTTTCTGGGTAGCTGATTACCAAGCTAAGCACTCCTTTTACAGTTGAAAATACATTCGTCCCTTTTCTTGCATGAATCTAATTCACTAAAGCCTATTAAAGTACTTTTGGACCAATGAGGAAATTTAATGCTTGAGTATTTTATTCTGAATTCCAGTTTTCCTTGTATTACGATTTGACCCATAGGAGGTTGATCGTATGGTAACTATGAAAAAAGGCGTATTTGGGAAGAGCACGACAATTCTCAAGGTGTTTGTATTACATTGCTGTGTTTGATCCTTGCCACTGTCATGTGAATTAGGCAAGAAATATTTCCGTTTTACAAATGAGAAAACTTCTGTCCTGAGACATTTAGTGATGTACTCAAAGGTCATATCATGGTTTTTTGTTTTGTTTTATCTGAACCACCATATTCCTCCATACCTCCCTCAGGACTCTGGGAGCCAGCTGTACATGAGTTTTTGTCAACTAAAGTCATGGTTGTCTTAATACTCATCTCTTGCTAAAATTAAGGCACAGAAATAAAATCTGTCTGATAGAGAACTATAAATCTATCGTTTGTCTGGATAATTAAATTTTACTACATTTTGTTTTAATCCTAAGAATGAAATTTTGCAAATAGCTCAGGAGATCTTCCCTAGAGTTCCGGATAAAATGTGTGTGGATCATACACACGTTCTGCTTAATTACATGACA
The DNA here is from genome assembly GCF_049354715.1 of Callithrix jacchus. NCBI lineage: Eukaryota > Metazoa > Chordata > Mammalia > Primates > Cebidae > Callithrix > Callithrix jacchus. The sequence goes on along the minus strand of NC_133515.1, from coordinate 77,078,489 downwards.
GGTCCAAACTTTTCATTTCAACCCTTCGTTACAATGAAAATGCTTTCTTTTCACCGGCCCTTTGTTTTTCAACAGCTAAGGAAAGATGAGGGGAGTGTGAATCTTTGTCTCTTTTGACAATCAGCAGCGCCATCTACTGTCAAGAAATAAAATCATAACGCATTGTTAATAGGTCAGTGAGCATTAGGGCTTAGTGAGGGAAAGACAATTTTATACCCTAGTACTTACTGATAAATACAGGTTCATGTACATATATTTTAATTCTATATTCTTGTATTCTTAACCAACCTATGGGAGAATAAAATTAACTTGAAATATAATCATTTATGTAATGCTTAAGAGCACTAACTTTGGAAAAGGATAAAAATGGGGTGAATTTCAGCTAAGCCACTGAATAGCTATATGATTTCTCTTACCCTCAGTCTTTCATCTGTAAAATATGAACAATTATACTTACAAGGTTGTTTTGTTGAGTAAATGATATTGTAACATTTGCCCCAAAGCTAGCAGATCAAGGCAGCTATTGTTATATGACATTTATGGAGCACATACTAGCTGTCAGCCTGTGCTGGGGGTTTGCTTCACAGCAATCCTGTGAGCTGGAGAGGCTCTCAGCTAGCAAGTGCTGTGTCCAAGATTACTCAACTAAATGAGAAGCATTTTTAAGTCCAATTTTCCATCTGATTTCAAAGTTGTTATCGTTTCTGCTATCTCACAAAATGTGGCTATGAATCCCTTTCTGATACATATCTGTGAATGTTCACTTTAGGGCCACCAGTGAAGACCTGCTTTTCATGTACTGATATGGGCTCCATCCTTTTTTGTCTGATGTGTGTAGCTCATTGTAGGGATATGCCAAGTTTGCCTAATCATGAACTCCGGGAAGATGCCAAGGATTTTATATGCAACCCAGATCATTGGGTTATGATCTACAGCCCTCACAGCATTTTATACAGCATTCTCTGTTACTGTTACCTACCATGTTATCCATAGTTTTGTTTTTTCTTTTTCTTTCTTTCTGTTTTTTGGTTTTTTTTTCAAAGCTATCTGTCTTTCTGGAATATAACTCCTCGAGGGCACAAGTCTTACTTGTTAAATGAATGAATGGATGAATGAAGTGATTACCTATTATTTTCCCAGTATGAAGAGATAAGGCCTTTGAAGAAAAGGACCTTAAATTCTCCCTACAGCAGCACATCCTGAGTATCAATTTGAGATTTACTGACTAAATCAAATTGACTAAAAGTTGCCCTCAATATATTTCTTTAAAGAAACCCACTTTAGAGTGCCATTCTTTCTCCCTAAACTAAATCCAAAAAGAATTTTTTAAATTCAGATTTTTTCTCTAGAGAATTTAAGATTTTCTTGAGATTCAAAACTAGTAACAATTACAAATGGATAAAATACATATAAAAGTCACAAAATTGTATTGCTATAGTGGCTTTTATTTTGATTTGAGATGGAGTCTCACTCTTTCTCCTAGGCTGATGAGCAGTGGCACCACCATGCCCAGCTAATTTTTGTTATTTTTAGTAGAGACAGGGGTTCACCACATTGGCCAGGCTGGTCTCGAGCTCCTGACTTCAAGAGATCCACCCACCTCAGTTTCCTAAAGTGCTGGGATTACAAGTGTGGGCCACTGTGCCTGGCCTAAAGTTGCTTTTGAAACCAAGGGTGCTGGCTGGGTGTGGTGGCTCACACATGTCATCCCAGCACTGCAGGAGGCCAGAGGCTGAGCAGGAGAACCACTTGAGCTCAAGAGTCTAAGGCTGCAGTGATAAGCTATGAGCTTGAGCTCTGATCAAGCCACTGCACTCCAGCCTGGGTGACAGAGTGAGATTTCCTATCTCTAAATACACAAAACACAACAAAACAAAAAATCCTAAGAGTGCTACGTCATTCATCTGTTTTAAAAGAAAAGCAATCTCACAAAAGTGTTTTGAGTGTTAAATAAAAGAACATATATAGAACATCTAGCACATTACTCGCTTCGTTCTTTCACTCAAAAATATATTTCCAGAGCTCCTGCTGTGTGCCACATAGACAGTGTTCTAGGCACCAATGGTGTGACAGCAAACAAGAGACAAAATCCTACCCTCATGAAACTTACATGGGAGTTGCAGGAGGCGCCAAATGGCAGGCAGGAAATCCAACAAATAAGCAAATGAACAGTGCTGCAGGGAAAAGTTAAGGAAGGGCAGGAGAACAGGAGTGCTAGGAGGTGCTGGTTTGGTTAGAGCAGTCATTAAGGGCCTCACTGAGCCGTGGTTCTTGAGCACAGAGCAGCTGAAGTGAGAGTGTACAGTGGGGATGCCCGGACAAAAGCATCTCGGACAGAAAGGACGGGAAACAGATCCCCTAGGATGGAAGTATGCTTGACTAAATGAAAGCCAAGAGGGGTTCCTTCTCACCTCTACTCCCACACCTGAGCCCACTGGTCTTCTTAATGGTGACTCCTGCGTTGATACTGATTTTAGGTGCATAAATATCAGCCATGCCTGCACACAGATGGAGAGACCTCATTGACAAAACCCTGCTCCTTGCAGTGTGCCTCAAAGGCATAAAGTAGCTAAGACGAAGTTCTCTGTGGAAGACTATTTCTGTTCATGACTATTTCATTCACGGTGTTGTAAAGGGTGACTGGGTTTCCAGGCTAGACCACAGGACCCTACCTAATGTCTCATGTAGATGGAACGCGGGGGTACTTATAATAGAATACAGTGGAAGACAACCCTGTTACCGCTGTGTAGCATGATGTTCTAAATTCTATTTCAGCTCTGACATTCCATAATTCTATGATCTATAAAAGGAGCAAAGGGAAAATTCATTACCTGCAGTAGGAGTTGAATGGGCCTTTGTGGATTGACCCGGAGACCCAACACACACTTAGAACATTCTCTTTGCAGAAAAATGAGCTCTGGGTTTCAAGGGCTACACTTACAGACGCTCAGAATATAGACCATTTATGAATTGGAGACTTCCTGTGGTAGGTGAGAGCGTCCCAGGTGGCAACGGGCAGGAAAAGATTAAAGAGCAAAGCCCAGAACTAGTATAGCTGGAGCCTTAATGAGGGAAACACTGATCATGACAGACAACCCAGACAGAGTCCTCAGAGAGCCACTAACCACCACACTGCACCGCTAGTGCTGGTACAGCATGCAGGCATGTGAGTCATGGAGTGCAGCGCACATCCTTCTGTAGAAGTCAACTGACAGAGCCCTCTAAAGAAAGCACCTGAAAAAATGTCAATGTACTTTTCTTCTTACATTTTGGGGGCTACATGTCTTCCCCCTCATCATCTGTCGCTCATCTTGTTACAGTAGAAATGCAAAGTGGAAAAATGTGTTTTGGATAACAGTTTTAGTAATTCAGGATAGGATGTTATAGCAAAACACTAAACTTGAAAGCTAGGCATTATTCAGAGAGAAAAAGTTCTTCCAAATGCTTTGATCTCCTACTTTAACATATGAAAATCCAGACAGGACCACAAACGTTTTATAGGAAATAAAAAGAGGTGAGAGGAAAGTCTATTTAGTCCCAGGAAGGTGCAGAAAAGAGAAAGAAGCTGATGGGGCAGGTGAGACCACAAGCTTTTCTTTCATACCTCCCACTCCTGCAACCTTGAGGTGTGGTGGGAGCGGGAGGAGGTTGGGTGTTCCAGAAACGTCCAGCCAGGGAAAAGAACATTTAGTAGTGGTGTTGCTTGTCCCCAGATGCGGAAGCATAAATCCATACAAGTGAGTGCTATCAAAGGATGTCCTGCGGAGCCCTTTGCCCCTGCTCTGTCTGGTAGGTTGGAAATTGAGAGTAACTGTTCAGACACTTTTACGGCAATTTGATGTTGTTGTAACATCCACGCATGTGGTCTACGGAGCCATCCTGTGAAACAGGGAGGAGGCTTGTTCACCTGCTGTCACACTTGCACGCTGAGTCACAGCAGGCACAAGCTGTGTGCTAGATGTAGAACAAGCGGTCAGCAAGAAGCCAACAGCGCATCAGGTTTTGAGGAAATCAGCATGTGGGTATTTTAACCTGCTAGTTTTTTATGATCGTTTTACTTTTTAATCAAGCCTATATTTAATTTGTAGCTAATGTTGTTAACTAAATTAAAGAAGTTAAATTTGTCCTATTTTTGACCCTAATTGATAAGCAGTGGAATAAGCTTTTCTGGGCTTTATTTATTATTTTTTTTTAGAAATCAAACATAATTTCCGATTCAAGAAATACAAGATTATTGTAGAAAATTTGAAAAATATAAAAAATGCCAATTTCCTAGACTCTAACAATACCCTTGCCAAATGCTACTTTCTATACATAGATATATATGTCCTGTAAAGGCACATTTGACTGAATGTGGCAGTAGTGATAAACCAGATGATGACAATGGAAGTCATTGCAAAGAAACAAAAATCAAAGGTCCTCGTATACTTTTAGTCTGAAGTATAATCTACAGATTTTGTAGCCATATTGAAGACAAAGTGTTAAAATCGTAGTTGCAGAGAAGTACTGGCTAATAATGCAACAAAATCATCTGAACTTAGGTGGCATTTAGAGGTGAAAAATTTAAAAGTTTAAAGTCAAAGCGATTATTCGACTTTATTGAGTAAGCGAGCTAACAGAAGCAAATGCTCAGAATTTCTCATTTAAACACCAGTGCTTTGCTGCTACATATAAACAAATACATTGGGTTAGTAACACTACAACTCTATACATAACTGCCAAGAAGGCAGTGAAAATTGCATCAAAAATGTTTGCTTAGAAATTTCAGATGAATTTGTCTCCAAGAAGGTAACTCTAGTCCCACTTTCTAATGATTCCATAACCTGCCATGTTCGGGAAGTGGCTGATCATCTAGGAGATCAACTCTGAGGACAAATGAAGCCAGTCAAGTACTTTTCTTTTCTTTCTGAGAAAAAAGAGGGTGCAATTACTAATTAAACTAGGAAAACAGGCATAAATCCGCACAGTTCAGGCAAACCATGATGAATTATCAATCTATTCAAGAACCTCAAACTCAGCATGTGGCACAGAAGTAAACCCATCAACTTTGTTTCAAATCTCATCCTTCTCCTATATTCTCTATAGTATTTACTAATATCACCATCCATCTAGGTATCCAAGCCAGAAACCTGAAAGCAGGCTCTATCACGTTCTTTCTACCCTTTCACCCCATATCCCACTCCCACTCCTTCAACCTGGCCTCACGAATATTGCCTTGATGTATTTGTTTCTCTGTATCCCTGCTCTCATTGCTTTGGTACAGGCTCTCACCTTTCTAGCTGGTCTATACTGCTAACAAAGTGCTGTCTGTTTCAACTTGACAAATACACCACATATTGCCAACTTGGTATAAAGGAAAAATTGTGTTTAGCAACTTAATCACTAAGAAACACAACTAGCTCTGAACCATATACAGCCAGGAAGGACTATATTATAAATAACTATGATGAAGAGTTCAAGTTTCATGTATAAATATGTTCTGGGGGAATAATTCCAATGACAGGAAAAGTCATCTCCACACACCTAATGTGTTTTATAGAATGTTTTCAATATATCCATCCAAAAAAGAGCCACACACAGGAAATTCATGGTAAAATCTATTTATTTTATTAAATGATAGTTGAAATATCCCACTGTAACAACTAAAGAAAATGCAAGAACTTTCTTTCTGTTTTGAGATGGAGTCTCCCTCTGTCTCCCAGGCTGGAGTGCAGTGGTGTGATCTCAGCTTACTGCAACCTCTGCCTCCCGGCTTCAAGTGATTCTTCTGCCTCAGACTCCCAAGTAGCTGGGACTACAGGCACCCGCCACCATGCCTGGCTAATTTTTGTATTTTTAGTAGAGATGGGGTTTCACTATGGCAGTCAGGCTAGTCTCAAACTCCTGACCTCAGATGATCCACCCATCTTGGCCTCCCAAAGTGCTGGGATTACAGGCGTGAGCCACCACATCCAGCCCATTTTTAAATTAATTTTGATTAATGTTTATTATTCAAAATGTCAGTAGAAGATACAGATAATTCATAAATAAATATGCATCTACTGGCAATGTGGGCCCCACTAGTTTTTGCTGATTGGGGTGTACTATCAACAAAATTTGGAGTCTTTTGATTTAAAAGATAGAAATATCAGAATATTTTAGCTGATGTGATTAAAAATTTGATTTCATTCTTTAATTTTCCCTGAATTGATTCATGCAGATTATGTCCTTCCACATGTCTATATGAAAAGAGAATGTTAAGAATACAGACTTTGAATCACAGTTCCGGACTGATGATCATGCTTTCTCATGCTAAATTAATAAAGAGGTTTCTGATTACGACTTAATTTGCCACATAGTTAAGCACAGAAAATTGTAAAGAGTCCAGTCCATTTTTCTCACTAAGAAGAGTAGCTGACATTTGATGTTTACCTCCATCTCCTGCTCTATCCTGATGGTCTCTCAGACTCTGATGAGTCTGAAGCCTATCCTGTGGGGATCTTGGTCAGGAACTCTCCAGCAAAGCAGCCTGCCACCGAGGGTCTTCATCTGAACCAGCAGTTCTCAGACTATTTTCATCCCACCCCATCCCCGCTGCCTAGTTCTGCTTTCGTCTATTTTGTATTTTTACCTTCGGCATAAGATTTCCTTCTAAGAACAGCTGGAAGCTCCTGCCTTGCCTTGCTGCCACCATTTGCATCTGCTCTCAATGCTGAGCTCTCTGGTTTCATCTAATATTACCTGCAAACCTACAAAGACACATCTTTTCTCAGATGGGTGTGTGTCTTTACCAGCCTTTATTTGCCTACCTCCACATCAGCCTGAGGTGCTCCCTGCCCGCAACCTCCCCTCAGCTCCTCAGAATTCCTTGAATCCCTCTGGCAACACCTTGGTCAGTGTCTGCCTGCAGCCTCCTTAAAGCCAGAGCTTTCCATTATGTGTGCCTTCTGTAGACTCCAGCACAGCTCCGTCTGCATAGAAATACATAGTTCCTTTCAGTGGCAAACACCACAATTACCTTTGCACCAACCATATAGCTTCCAACTCCCCTAAAGATTCCCTCTAGCCTCCTCCTCCCTACCCTTACAGTTCAGACCTCTCTGCCCCTTTTCATTCTCCCTGGATCACCCCATGATACAACAACTGAAGGGTTAATGCCTGCTATGGCAGGGGATTCAGACCCTTCCTAGCCCTGCCACCTTGCTAAGTCACTCCTGCCGCTTAAATAGCATTGAGAGAGGCTTAAGATTAAGATAATTAACATTTGCTGAACCTTCTAAGGAAAGAAATTATGGAGGAAAAGCCTTTGACAACACCTTAGGCATGTTGTGGGCCTAGGTGAGGAGGAATCAACTAAATAGCAGACAACAGATGCTGGAGAAGATGTGAAGAAATAGGAACACTGTTACACTGTTGGTGTGAGTCTAAGTTAGTTCAACCATTGTGGAAGACAGTGTGGCGATTCCTCAAGGACCTAGAAATAGAAATTCCATTTGACCCAGCAATCCCATTCCTTGGTATATATCCAAAGGATTATAAATTGTTCTATTATAAAGACACATGCACATGTATGTTCATTGCGGCACTGTTTACAATAGCAAAGACCTGGAACCAACCCAAATGCCTATCGATCATAGACTGGACTGGGAAAATGTGGCACATATACACCATGGAATACTATGCAGCCATAAAAAATGATGAGTTTGTGTCCTTTGTAGGGACATAGATGAATCTGGAAATCATCATTCTCGGCAAACTGGCGCAAGAACAGAAAATCAAACACCGCATGTTCTCACTCATAGGCAGATGTTGAACAGTGAGAACACAAACAGGGAGGGTAGCATCACACCTGGGATCTGTTGGGGGGGACTAAAGGAGGGACAGTAGGGGTGGGAGTTGGGGAGGGATAACATGGGGAGAAATGCCAGATACAGGTGATGGGGATGGAGGCAGCAAACCACATTGTCATGTATGTACCTATGCAACAATCCTGCATAATCTGCACAAGTATCCCAGAACCTAAAGTACAATAAAATATATATATAAATAGAAATGAAATCGCTTTTCATGTAGTTTCATGATTTTATTATCTTTTTGTCTGCCATATACATAAAGAGATGACAATATTGTTATCATTTCAGTGGCTGGTAGATAATGTCCTCTTCACAGCAGTCTCATCCTTGTTGGAAAAATTCTCAAAAGGCCACTCGAGCAGATGAGTCTCTGAGGCGGTGGGGAGAGTGATGGTGGATCTTAGCTGGTGCCAAGACCGTCTGGAAAGGGTACACAGTGCAAGGAGGCAGGGTCATTTGCCCCTTGTGATGGAGCAGAGGTGAGGTTAGAAAGTGGGGAAGGGAAGAGAGGAGAAAGGAGAGTACAGGAGGTGGCAGAATGTGGAATGTAGTGTCATGTGACTCCCTGGGACTTCTCTGTGACATCGTTAGCTTTTTGAGACAATTAAGAGAAAGACCAGTTACAGAAATCTCCAAGGAGTATAAGTTTCCAGATGGAAGGAAGGTGAAACAATATTTGTGAATACAGAAGTCTAGTAGAGTCTGATTAGAAAGTTGCCCAAATGCCCAAATGGCAGGGAAGGTCTCAGCCGACATCTAGGTTCCACAGTTAATCACTTTAAGACAGTTTTCATATCTAAATAAATATACATTGCTTGCTTTACTCATTTTTAAATTTGGGAGGGGACTGTACCAAGTATCTTTTCGGTCCTCCTAAACTCAAGACATCATGATTCCTTTGATGCTCTAAATTACAGGTTCTCAAAGGCTGGTCTTTGAAAGTTCTCCAAGTGGCCTGTGGGTTGCTCAAATGCAATGGGAAGGTTTTGTTGGAAGAGGATTTTCTACTAGAGATTTGAATTCTTCATAAAAGGGTACAGAAATAGATATTTGAAAATTACAACCACAAAGATGGTCACATGCTAGGCGAACATTTCAAATGGTGTGGGGTGTGTGTGTTCTGTGGTTGCAAGCAGAAACTTTGAGGTAGGTGGGCCAAGAGATTCCTTCGGCGTGGTTCACAGTCTGAAGTCTCATTTAGGATGAAGTTAAGCCAAACTTTTATAAGGGCATTAAGAAATCAAAGCAGGCCGGGCACAGTGGCTCACACCTATAATCGCAGCACCGTAGAAGGCCAAGGCAGGTGGATCACTTGAGGTCAGGAGTTCAAGACCAGCCTGGCCAACATGGTGAAATCCCATCTTTCCTAAAAATACAAAAATTAGCCAGGCACAGTGGCACGTGCCTGTAATCCCAGCTACTCTGAAGGCTGAGGCAGGAGAATCACTTGAACCCAAGAGGCGGAAATTGCAGTGAGCTGAGATCGCACCACTGCACACCAGCCTGGGTGACAAAACAAGACTCGAAGGAAGGGAAGGGGAGGAGAGGGGAGGGGAGGGGAGGGCAGAGGAAAGAAAAGAAACCACTTTGTTTGAGAATCTTTAAAGCAGGTATTTGTAACTCATACCTCAACTGGGAAAACATCTTGACCCTAAACCTTTGCAATTTCATTTCTGACCATAATGGAGGAATATCTTGGTCACATCACCCTCCTATCCAATTTTATTTCTAGTAATATGAATAACTACTCACCTTTGAAGTTTAATGCTGACCCATATTTTAAGGGATGGTTTGGAAAGAGATTGGCTGGGAAATCCTTCCTCCGAAAGGGTCTTTTTTTTTTTGAGACAGGATCTTGCTCTGTCTCCCAAGCTGGAGCACCGTGTCCTGATATTGGCTCATTGCAGCCTCGACCTCCCAGGCTCAAGCAATCCTCCCACCTCAGCCTCCCGAGTAGCTGAGACTATAGATGTGTGCCACCATGCCCAGCTAATTTTTGTGTTTTTTAGAGATGGGGTTTTGCCATGTTGCCAGGCTGGTCCTGAACTTTTGAACTCAAGCGACCCACCCATCTTGGCCTCCCAAAGTGCTGAGATTATAGGTATCAGCCACTGTGCCAGTCAGAAATGGTCTTTTGAAAACCTTCATTAATCTTTACTGTAGTACCTATTTTCCAACTTTAATATAAACAATGCTGCTCCATCCACTGGTTCAAAACTATGGCAAGAGTAGAGATCATTCAGATGTCAAGAATTTGGAAGTGGTATAGTTGCATGTAATCTCCCCCAAATCATAATAAAACAGACATAGAAACTAGAATGATCAAAGAACATTGAGGTCATCTTCAACAAAACTGGGTGAAAAGGAATTCTCACAAGTCCAGAACATGGGTGGGTGAACCAAAACGTGAGACCACAGCAGGAGCTGAGAGGGCAAAGAAAGTCCAGAAATACTGTATGAGCCACAGAGTCTATAAATTACCAACAAAACCTCCCCATGAAAGGAGGAGACTATACATTGTATGAGAATCTATGTGAGCAAACTGAAAAAATATCCAGGGAAAAAGGCTCCCACTCGATGGGGGAAGATGGATGGACTGTGCTATTGTCAACTTGGTCTGATAATGTGCTAGGCTGAAGAACAGCCCCAGATACATCCACATTCAAATCCCTGGAACCTGGGACTATGTTACCTTCCATGGCAACAGGGATTTAGCAGGTGTGATTAAGTTAAGGATTTTGAGATGAGGAGATATCCTGGATTATCATCACAAGGGTCCTTATACTAGAGAACCAAGAGGATGAGAATCAGAAAGTGGATGTGACCACAGAAACAGAAGCCGATGCACTTTGCAGGTGGAGGAAGGGGGCTTGAACCAAGAATAAGTCAGTCTCTAGACAGTGGAAAAGGCAAGGAAATGGATTCTCCCCCAATCTTCAGAGGGGGTCCAACCCTGCCAATACCTTGATTTTGGTCCAGTGAAGCCCATTTTGGACTTTTGATTTCCAGAACTCTAAAAGCTAATACATTTGCATTTTTAAGCCACTAAGTCTGTGTTTTGTTATAGCAGTAATAGAATATTTATACAGATGGAAACTACATCCCCCAGAATCCTCTTTCCTGTATGTTCTGTTAGAGTTGGTCAGAGAACCAACTCTGATGAGATGGTGAGACTGGGGAAGAATTTAGATGAGACTGGGGAATTGAGAGTGAAGCAGGAGCCATTCCTCTCTGGAGCGCTTTGTGAAGAGATAAGATGCCCCCACAGGGTACAGGCTGACCTCACTGTCCACTGCCCCGTGCCTAGCTCTGCTTCCAGACTGCTGGACCTGCTGACCCACAGTACCTCAGGCCTCCCTGCCGGTGCTTGGCTGTGAACCCACGGAGGCCATGGCTGCACCAAGGCAACTGCTTTCCTTAGACCTCTCTGCAAGCTCCCTTAACAGTGCCACTTCAGCACTGAACACTTGGCTTCCCAGATGCGACTGCATTCTCCAACCTGTGCTCCCACAGAGAATTAGCTAGATAATATCGGTGTTTCTCAAAGTGATTATATCCATTTTATTTTGCAATGACTAGGAGTTTCTATTATTCCATAGCCTCAACAATACTTGATATTGACTAATCCTTAATTTTGACTAATCGGTAAGAAATGTGCTGGAATCTCCTTGTGGCTTTAATTTGCATTTCCCTGATAACCAGTGAAGGTGGGCATCTTTTAATATTTTTAGTAACCTGGATTTTCTTGTGTGTGAAGTGCTCGCAACTTTTGCCCATTTTCCTACTGGGCTATCTGCCTTTAAAAAAAATGGTTTATGGTTCCTTATATACTCTGGATATTAGTCCTTTATTAATTATACATATTGCAAAGATCTTACCCCACTATGTGTCTTGCCTTTATACTCTCTTTAAAAAGTCCCAGCCAGGTGCAGTGGCTCATGCGTATAATCCCAGCATTTCGGGAGGCAGAGCTGGGAGGATCACTTGAGTCCAGGAGTTCAAGACCAGCCTAGGCAATATAGGGAAATCCTATCTCTACAAAAAAAAAAAAAATAAATACAAACATTAGCTGGGTGTGGTGGCACATGTCTGTAGTCCCAGCTACTCAGGAGGCTGAGGTGAGAGGACTGATTGAACCTGGGAGGTGGAGGCGGCAGTGAGCCATGATTATGCCACTGTACTCCAGCCTAGGTGACAGAGTGAAAACTTGTCTCAAAAACAAAACAAAACAAAAAACAAAAACTCCTTAATATTGATGTGATCAAATGCTTACCATGTATACACAAAACCCCAGCAATTCTACTCCTAGGTAGAAAATACCTTGAAAAATTATCCAGGTGCAAGACTGCCCTTAGCAGCATTGTCCCTAACAGGAAAAAACAAACAAAACAAACAAAACACCCCCCAAAAACCTAAATGTCCATCAACATAAGAGATAAGAGTATGTAAGTTGTCCATAGAAGGCACTAACCTTCACATACGTGCATCCACACGGGAGAGTCTCAAGCTAGCTATGGGGAGAAGAGGGAATGAGAGATGGAAGGGGTGCCCAGGGATGCCGGCGACATTCTATTTTTTAACCTAAGAGGTGTTTGCACAGCTATTTGCTGTGTTTATTCTTCTTTGAAATGAGCATATATTTTATATATGCATTGTTGTATTGTCTATTTTTCCCACAAAACATTTTAACAGATGCTATTCTCCTAACAATCCTATTTGTCATTCTGGTTTAAGGGAATGGAATGGAAGATTCTGCATATTTTGGGAGAGCAGTTCCCATGTCACATGGGAGTTGTTTAAAAATTCAGACTGCTAGCCCCTAACCAGGCTATAGAATCGGAATGTCCAGGGTGGAGTTGAGGCAGCAGTGTCCAAGGGCACTCAAGGGTGCTATGGTTATTTTTCCTCAGGTCATTTTCTATCTAAACCCACTGGGCCCCCACAGAGCACCCAGCCCTCTGCAGATCCGCCAGCATCCGTGGCTTCCTACTGCCCTCTTGTGGCCGGTTTTTCTACCCAAACTGGGCAGAGTGACAGCCAAGCACAAGGGAGTAGAGTGTCTTCTGGGTCTGTCTGGATTTGGTGGTGGCTCCGAGGAGTCGCATTGCTGGGCCAGATGCCAAAGCATGACGCCTAGAACCCACTAGTCTGTTATTTTTGTTGAAGTCATATGGACCCACAGACCCTTCCTGCCTGCTCCAAACCCTCATGGTGCTTGGTCCCCCCTACCCACAGGAGTCCCTTGTCTCTGGGCTCGCCTCCCCACCCACACCTGTCATACACACCCACCTCTACTACATTATCTGGTCTTCATTTCTGCCTGAACAAATATCTGTGGTCTAACCAGACCCCTGGCCCTGGTCTCTGCTTGATGATCTTACTCTGTCCCTCTATTCCACAAGATCAGAGCTGTTCTGTGGCAGATGAACGCTTGAGACCAGGACCCAGTCGAACATGCTCAGTGCCTACTGCTTTCCTACCCCCGTTCACCTTCCTATTCCATTTTGCTTTCTCCTCCTTGATCTGTCAGGGTTTCTGATACTGACAATGAGCTTGAAATGGACAGGTTTACTCAGAAAAAAAAAAAAAAAAAAAGCCAGAAAATTGGTATCACTCAAAGAAGAGCCTAGACCAGGTCTCAGGGGCAGATTCCAAGTATGTAGAGTCCCCACACACTCGTCTTTCCTCTGTCCCCAGCTCAGACGCTGTGTGAATCCTAAATTTATATCCTGCTCTAACATATGGCTACTGACCTCCAGAAAGGTTCCTCCCCAGAAAGTCATAACCCACCCAAAAGAAGGCAGTGCAGTATAATGGTTAAAAATATGAATTTGACATGAGAATTTGATTGGGATCTCTGTTTGCTTTTATGTTGGGTAGGCTTGAGCCACTTATATTTACATCTCTAAACCTCAACTTCCTCATCTGTAAAGTGGGCTGGAAATATTTAACTCAAAGAGTGTTGTGATTATTAAATGAGACACTGCATTTTTATTTTATTTTATTTTTTTATTTTATTTTTTTTTTAACTTTCATTTTCTTATTTTGCATTTTTTTTTTTTAATTTTTTATTGGATTATAGGTTTTGGGGTACATGAGCAGAGCATGCAAGACAGTTGCGTAGGTACACACATGGCAGTGTGTTTTGCTTCCTTTCTCCCCTTCACCCACATTTGGCATTTCTCCCCAGGCTATCCCTCCCCACCTCCCCCTCCCACTGGCCCTCCCCTTTTCCCCCCAATAGACCCCAGTGTTTAGTACTCCCCTCCCTGTGTCCATGTGTTCTCATTTTTCATCACCCACCTATGAGTGAGAATATGCGGTGTTTCATTTTCTGTTCTTGTGTCAGTTTGCTGAGGATGATGTTTTCCAGATTCATCCATGTCCCTACAAACGACACGAACTCATCATTTCTGATTGCTGCATAATATTCCATGGTGTATATGTGCCACATTTTTCCAATCCAGTCTATTATCAATGGGCATTTGGGTTGATTCCAGGTCTTTGCTATTGTAAACAGTGCTGCAATGAACATTCGTGTACATGTGTCCTTATAGTAGAACGATTTATAGTCTTTTGGATATATACCCAGTAATGGGATTGCTGGGTCAAATGGAATTTCTATTTCTAAGGCCTTGAGGAATCGCCACACTGTCTTCCACAATGGTTGAACTAATTTACACTCCCACCAACAGTGTAAAAGTGTTCCTTTTTCTCCACATCCTCTCCAGCATCTGTTGTCTCCAGATTTTTTAATGATCGCCATTCTAACTGGCGTGAGATGGTATCTCAATGTGGTTTTGATTTGCATCTCTCTGATGACCAGTGACGATGAGCATTTTTTCATATGATTGTTGGCCTCATATATGTCTTCTTTCGTAAAGTATCTGTTCATATCCTTTGCCCACTTTTGAATGGGCTTGTTTGTTTTTTTCCTGTAAATCTGCTTGAGTTGTTTGTAAATTCTGGATATCAGCCCTTTGTCAGATGGGTAGACTGCGAAAATTTTTTCCCATTCTGTTGGTTGCCGATCCACTCTAGTGACTGTTTCTTTTGCCGTGCAGAAGCTGTGGAGTTTCATTAGGTCCCATTTGTCTATTTTGGCTTTTGTTGCCAATGCTCTTGGTGTTTTGTTCATGAAGTCCTTGCCTACTCCTATGTCCTGGATAGTTTTGCCTAGATTTCCTTCTAGGGTTTTTATGGTGCCAGGTCTTATGTTTAAGTCTTTAATCCATCTGGAGTTAATTTTAGTGTAAGGTGTCAGGAAGGGGTCCAGTTTCTGCTTTCTGCACATGGCTAGCCAGTTTTCCCAACACCATTTGTTAAACATGGAATCCTTGCCCCATTGCTTGTTTTTGTCAGGTTTATCAAAGATTGTATAGTTGTATGTATGTTGTGTTGCCTCCGGTGCCTCTGTTTTGTTCCATTGGTCTATATCTCTGTTTTGGTACCAGTACCATGCTGTTTTGATTACTGTAGCCTTGTAGTATAGTTTGAAATCCGGTAGTGTGATGCCCCCCGCTGTGTTCTTTTTGCTTAGAATTGACTTGGCTATGCGGGCTCTCTTTTGGTTCCATATGAAGTTCATGGTGGTTTTTTCCAGTTCTGTGAAGAAAGTCAATGGTAGCTTGATGGGGATAGCGTTGATTCTGTAAATTACTTTGGGCAGTATAGCCATTTTCACGATATTAATTCTTCCTAACCATGAACATGGAATGTTTCTCCATCTGTTTGTGTCCTCTCTGATTTCGTTGAGCAGTGTTTTGTAGTTCTCCTTGAAGAGGTCCCTTACGTTCCTTGTGAGTTGTATTCCAAGGTATTTTATTCTTTTTGTAGCAATTGCGAATGGCAGTTCGCTCTTGATTTGGCTTTCTTTAAGTCTGTTATTGGTGTAGACGAATGCTTGTGATTTTTGCACATTGATTTTATATCCTGAGACTTTGCTGAAGTTGTTTATCAGTTTCAGGAGTTTTTGAGCTGAGGCGATGGGGTCTTCTAGGTATACTATCATGTCGTCTGCAAATAGAGACAATTTGGCTTCCACCTTTCCTATTTGAATACCCTTTATTTCTTTTTCTTGCCTGATTGCTCTGGCTAGAACTTCCAGTACTATATTGAATAGGAGTGGTGAAAGAGGGCATCCTTGTCTAGTACCAGATTTCAAAGGGAATGCTTCCAGTTTTTGCCCATTCAGTATGATATTGGCTGTTGGTTTGTCATAAATAGCTTTTATTACTTTGAGATACGTTCCATCGATACCGAGTTTATTGAGGGTTTTTAGCATAAAGGGCTGTTGAATTTTGTCAAATGCCTTCTCTGCGTCAATTGAGATAATCATGTGGTTTTTGTTTTTGGTTCTGTTTATGTGGTGAATTACGTTGATAGACTTGCGTATGTTGAACCAGCCTTGCATCCCCGGGATGAATCCTACTTGATCATGATGAATAAGTTTTTTGATTTGCTGTTGCAATCGGCTTGCCAATATTTTATTGAAGATTTTTGCATCTATGTTCATCATGGATATTGGCCTGAAGTTTTCTTTTCTCGTTGGGTCTCTGCCGGGTTTTGGTATCAGGATGATGTTGGTCTCATAAAATGATTTGGGAAGGATTCCCTCTTTTTGGATTGTTTGAAATAGTTTTAGAAGGAATGGTACCAGCTCCTCCTTGTGTGTCTGGTAGAATTCGGCTGTGAACCCATCGGGACCTGGGCTTTTTTTGTGAGGTAGGCTCTTAATTGCTGCCTCAACTTCAGACCTTGTTATTGGTCTATTCATAGTTTCAGCTTCCTCCTGGTTTAGGCTTGGGAGGACACAGGAGTCCAGGAATTTATCCATTTCTTCCAGGTTTACTAGTTTATGTGCATAGAGTTGTTTGTAATATTCTCTGATGATGGTTTGAATTTCTGTGGAATCTGTGGTGATTTCCCCTTTATCATTTTTTATTGCATCTTTTTGGTTGTTCTCTCTTTTATTTTTAATCAATCTGGCTAGTGGTCTGTCTATTTTGTTGATCTTTTCAAAAAACCAGCTCTTGGATTTATTGATTTTTTGAAGGGTTTTTCGGAGACACTGCATTTTTAAAATGCTTATCACATTTCATAACATGGAAGCACTTAACAGGCACTGCTATTATTCATTATGAAGTCTAGACTTTGTAGGTCTCAAAGGACTCTATGTCAGGGGTGGAATCACCTGGAGCCCCGGCAGCATCAGTTGCCCAAGGCTCCTTTCTGAAAAGCCAAGTCCCTGGGAATTCTCTAGGGAATGAAGTTGGACTTCATTCAAACTTCGTTCTTCTTCCAACTCCGCCATGATTCTGGCCTAGAGGCTGGAACCTGTGACCTCCCATGCAGAGATCATACTGCCCCTCCTCAGCCTCACCCTGTCAATCAAGTCAGTTACAGGATCTGCTCAGTCACGAGCCTGCACCCCACTTTCTCTTCTATTCTCCTGCTGGCTTCCTCTCCTCCACCACCCCTTTCCTCTCACTTATTTTCAGGTGCCAAGAATAAGATACTGTTTTATCCACATCCATCTACTGTCACTCAGTCTGGGGACTGAGGCTTCCTGAATCAGCACAACTTCTCATTAAGTGTCCCATAGTTGCATGCTTCAAATGTAGTGGTTGAATTCCTCAAAGAAACTCTTCAGCCGAATTAAATTTAAGGGAGTTTAATTAAGCGATGAATGATCTGTGAATTGGGCAGCCAATTCAGAGAGACTCCAGGGGTTCCTTGTGGTCAGAATAAACTTATAGACAAAAAAGGTAAAATGACAACTAGAAATAGAAAGTGAGGTACAGAAACAGCTGGTCTGGTCACAGCTTGGTGTTTGCCTTATTTGAACACAATTTGATCAGTCAGCAGTGTATGAGTGGTTGAAGTATGGCTGCTGGGATTGGCCAAGACTCAGCGACTGTCACAGGCACATCCTCCTAGTAAGGTTTTCAGTCTCGTCTGCCTATTAAGCTAGGTTGCACTTCATTCACAAGGACTCAAATGTAGAAGTACGGAACCCTTCTCAGGAGCCCCCATATTTAGTTTGCTTTAACAGACAAGGATTATTCTGAGCTGATGGTAATTAAGAAGTGGACAGAAGAAACACTCTGCTCTCTTTCTTTCTTCCAGGAAGGGTAGGACAGTTCCTCATCACCAGAGACAAGTCTAGATCCTAGATCCCACACGCTAGGCCAGAGGAACAAACTTGACCAACCAGCCCTTATCGTCCATGAGTTTCCCATTTATCTTCCCACGTCTCGCTACCCCATGAAGTCCAGAGTGCTTTTCCTTTCTCTTGTCACTTCTCTACAAAACAGTTGTTTTTTTGTTATTGTTAAGATGTTATATAAGCCCAAGTTCGAAGCACACCTTTGAGTTTCTCATCTCTGAGTACCTCCATGTACATGTGTGACACATACACTAATAAACTTCTGCATGTGTTTCTCTGGTGAAGGTGCTTTTGTTCGTCTAATTTATGGGGTCTTAGTGGAAGAACCTAAGATGGCTAGAGGGACAAGATTTGTTTTCCTTGCCTATAAAATCAACCCAGGGGTAGATACGAGAAAGAGGCAGACAGTGCTCTGTTAGGAAGTTCTCTGTGCACAAGTCCAGCACCCCTAGAAGGCCTCTACTCCTACCTTTAATCCTGCTTTGTTTGTTCAATGCTTTCTTCCTCCTATCCCTAAGTCAAGTCTCTATGAGAGGTTACCTCCTACTTGAAGGCAGCAACTCCTGGGCTGATGATATGGCCCATTTCTAGAGATGACAGCATTGATGAGAATTCACACTCAGCAAATTTTGCCTGATTTATTGGAGACGTTTCCTTAAATCCTCCTTCTGTTCTATCTCCTCTAGGTCACAGAGCCTGAAGAGTCATTGAGAGTACTGTGAGCAATCTTGCCTTGCAGTTAACCACTTAATAAATTATTCATCATTAGATGTTGGGGTGGGTAACTTCACTATAATTATAAGGCCTGGGTTATGGCTCCAGCTCCACACTCTTTGGCTCATGATCTTTGTAAGTCATTTTCCCCTCCCTGGGTTCCTTATCTGCCAAATGTGAAAGCTAGGCTGGATGGTATAGAAGCCCCTTTCCAGCCCTGATGTTTCAACGTCAGGTTCACCAGCATACAAGAAACTTAGATTTGCACTGCCCTTCTGAGAAGCTACAGTCCAGTCATTCAGACAGTCTGCTTTATCCCTCAGTACAATTTCAAGGCTAAGTTCTTGACTTATCTAAAACACAGATTCCAAAGGGTGACTTACTTGAGGTCACAAAGTAAATCAATTTCAGAGGCCAAACAGCAACTCAGCCCTTTCAACCAGCTTTCTTCCATCAAGACAGCCCAAGAAGAAGACAACCCTCAGTGCCACCGCCGTGCCGCAACCCTCAGTGCCACCACCGTGCCGGGTAAGTTTGTATCTGTGCAAAACTCCTTTTCACTGAGATTTTAACTTCCAACATTGTGTGCATGTAAACATGTGGCACATCACCATTCAAAACTCTCCTTTAACTGACACAAAAGAGCATTTGGAAATCATGGTGAAACTGGATCTGTCAGCTTTTTATTCCCATTTAAAAAACGAAAAACAAAACAAAACAAAAAACTCAGAAACTGCAGTTTAGATACGGAGCCCACACACCAAGCAGGCCCTGATGGCACCGATTCAGTGTGCGGTGGTTAGTATTTGGCAGCTCTTCATCTTAGAAGCTGTGTGCTTTATACACAGAGCTCACTGGCACAGGAATCAACACTGGCTCAGCCCCTAGTATCGAATCCTCAAGGGCCACTCAGACTCCCAGAAGAGAATAACCCTGAAGGCCAACGTTCTTTCCCAAGGCAACACTATCTTATCTTTGACATTTTTCTTCCCTTATCTAAGAAAAGAGAATCCAGTTCTTCCTGCTTTCCCAGAGCGGTACTTGTACTGTTAGAAGCAATATTGATTTCTTATTTTCTTCTGTCAAGATCACAACTTTGTAAAAGTAAATTAGGGATTTTTGCAAGAGCTTGTGGGCAGGTAGTTTCTTATTCGATGTTTATGCTTAACTGTGTCACCATTATTTTTACGAATAGGTTTGTTCATCTCAGACAGTTCTGAGTACCCAGGTAGAAAAGCAGGCAAGAGCTCCTGAAACCCTCTGGGATGGAGTTGGGAGCTAGGGAAGCACAAATGCTAAGAGGACCAGACACCAGAGAAAGCTTGTGGTTGGGCCAAAAAAGGAACAACCTGCTAGACCTTGAAACTAAAGGCCACGGAAATGACCACAGACATCTGTAGCAAAAGCCAGAGCATGAACCCAAAGACAGAGGTGGAGGTGAGGGCTGGAAGCAGAATCAAACTCCTATCATGGGAAGTAAATGGGAACAGAGCATGGCCACATGGATGAGCCACCCCAAGAGCTTAGCTCACCCCTAGGAACAGCAGAGAAAGCGAGTGAGGAGAGAAAGAGTCCCAGGTTTGACTGAGTGGTTACCCAACAGAGATTTTAAAATCTGCAAGTAGACTGGGCATGGTGGCTCATGCTTGAAATCCCATCACTTTGGGAGGCTGAGGCAGGTGGATCATTTGAGGTCAAGGGTTCAAGACCAGCCTGGTCAACATTATGAACCCCCATCTTTACTAAAAATACAAAAAATTAGCTGGGCATGGAGGTGTGTGGCTGTAGTCCCAGCTACTGGGGAGGCTGAGGCACAAGAATCCCTGGAACCCAGGAGGCGGAGGCTACAGTGAGCCAAAATGGTGCCACTGCACTCTAGCCTCGGTGATAGAGCAAGACTTTGTCTCAAAAAAAAAGAAAAAAATCTGAAAGTAACTGAGTTACTTCGATTTGGCCATTTAAATTTTTTCCATTGTATTGTTGGCCAGAATTAAGTGTTTCACCACTAAGTACAGTTATGGATGAATAAAGAAATAAAGTGACATTTCCTCATATTTTAATTTTGTGACTGTGAAAACCTTACCTGCTATACTAGCCATGTTTTGTTTTATTGAGGGATGTTAGTAAATGTTTAAAAAATATTTATTCCCCCCACCCCCAACAAAGCTAAGGGAGTTGTAGTCAAGTATTACATTTGTCTTACAGCAAATCTAATCCAGAAGCATCCTAGAATAATTTAATTTCGATGAAATGAGAGATTTTTTTTTTTACTTAGTATTGTGGGAGACCAGAATACACCATTAAAAAGCATGCCTTTTTGGCCTCCAGATTGTTTTGAGCTGAAGGCAACAATAAAGAAGCAGATACAAGAAAGAAAGTTCTCTGCCCTCCATCTATTTGCCTAAAAGCAGGATACAGATTTACAAAGATAGATGTAGCCTGCCTCACCCTCTCTACCAGGGAGGATAACCGCTGAAGACGACTTTGGACCCTCACCCGCCTGGAGATGGCACGAGAGGAAGCTGCATTAACAAGCCTAAGTCGCCTTTCTCTGCCATTTATTCACTTTCTCCTAATGTGCTGCCTCTAGAGACTCACAGTCCTTTTTTTCTTGTCTTGTCACTTCTTTAAAATTTTATTTTTCTTTGTGGAAGGTGTCATCTAAGCTGAAAGTCAGAGCCACCTCTTTGAGAATTACTCATTCCCCGGGTGTCTCCCATACACATATGAAACATACATGTTAATAAACTTCTGTTTTTCTCTTATTTAGATAAATAAGGGGAAAAGGCACAAAAAGTACATACAAAGTCCAAGGGTCACTGTAGCTTAATGTGCATGAATTAAGGGACCCTTCCCTCTAGGTTCAAGGAGTTAGAAGTCCAGAGTCACTGGCTTTTTATCATTAAACTGGAGGAGGGCGCCATCACCACTTCCTGGTTCACAGACTGCTCTTTTTACTGTAACCTTATATGGCAAAAGGGGAGGCAAGCTCTCTGGGTCTCTTTTATAAGGGCACTAATACCATTCATGATGGCTCCACCCTCATGATCTAATCACTTACCGAAGGCCTCACCTCCCATCACATTGGGAGTTAGGACTTCAACAAATGAAGTTGGGTAGGAGATATACAAACGTTACACTCTCAATGCTTTGACTTTCTACTTTTAAAAATTATATTCCCTTTAAAAAAAAAATCATACTTTCCCAGGCCCACTTTCTTTCCTTACAGTTTTATTGAGTTACCCTCTATAATGCCCTCAAGACAATATTCCAGAGAGCTCTCTTCTTTCAAAAGAGCTTCCCCACCTGGTTGCTGTTTTCTCCTGTTCTCTTTCTCTTTCCACTCTTCCAACGCTGCTGAAGGGCTTTTATACAAACCACAGAATACATGAGAATTTATATTTTAAAAAAAAATCTTGCCGGAATATGCCAGCCATTGGCATATCTGTTAAGATATTCTTAGACTCCATAATATATGAAAATTGAGCATTAAATTGAACCTAAAAATTAGGATACTGTGATTGAATAGATAATAACATTGCTTTAAAATTCTTCGGTGCAAAATATCTCTTAATATAGTTATGTTAATGTGTTACAGTACAGCATGAAGCACTAAAGACAGCATATGGAAAGATTACAGAGAGATCGAAGAAGACATTGTCCCATGTATACCCTATGTGCTTTACATCCACTGTGGTGTTTTTCAGAGTTCTACATCTTGTCTTGGCTACACATTCCCTCCAACTCTCCCTTGGTCAGTATGGCAGACTCTGTTGGCCAATTAACCCAAAACTATACCCAACCTTCTTCTCTCTTTCATCTACTCTTGAGGTCAAAAAGCCAGATACCTGCTTTCCAGCTTCTCTTGCAGCTGGGAAAGGCCATATGTTCTGTTTCTGGCCAATGAGTTGAAAGGATAAGTTTCATGGGGATTTCAGAGATAGCTTTTCTTTCCTGACAACTGGCACCACATCTTTCTCCTTTCTGCCTTAAGCAAGAAAAGCACTAGGACAAAAAGTCAATGCTGAGAAAAATACAGCCAAAAGACAGAGTCTGACTTTTGATGGCACCACTGATTGATGAATCAATGCCAGCAACCACTTGCCTCTTTTTGAAAACTACTGTTAGACCATCTTGCTGTTGTTACTTGTAGTTGGAAGTGTTCTTACTGATGCCTCAATATTTTTATACTTTCTCCTTCAGACAAAAATCTTAGGCTCATTATATTTAGAGCACATGGGCAGTCAAACCCACAAAAGTGTCAAATACATTCTCTACCATCAACCTGAGATACGTAATTCCTCTTAGGTGAATGCTTGATCCTCGTATCATCATCCTTTGCCTAGAGATTTACAATGGCTAATTGTGAGCATATGACTTTCAGCAATGAAATGTTCTGCATATATAGAATTCAGAGGTGGAATAAGAAGTATTCCAACTATTGAACTTAGAAAGCAGCAAGTCCCATAGGCAAGGGAAAACACATCACATTACTGTCTGAATTTGAAGACTCTGGCAGAACCAGCAAGGCCATGTGAGCAATGGAGAAGTTCTGTTGACTCAAAATATTAGCTTAAATATAACCCACATTTTACCAAGACTCCCTAAATTTTAGGTAGAAATAACATTGCATTAATATACTCATCATTGATGGTTTCTTATCTTTAGCTGCTAATACAGGATCTCAATCCCCCCAAAATTAGGATACCCCACACATTTCTATAAGTCCCCAGTGTAGGAGTGAAGAGGGAGACCCATGCATCTCAGATCAATTTCTCCTTTTTTTAAGACTGTAAACTTCCCCTTTTCATTCCTAAGACAGTAAATGGAAGCCCTTTTCATATGTAATTCCTGAGACTGTAAACCGAGACCCTTTTCATATGTTAAGCTATAAACCTAAGATTCTTCCACGTGTAACATCTAAAGTATAAGCCTATATAAAGACGGAACCTTCCTTTGTTAGGGGAGCTTGGCTGTTAGGCAACTATGATGCCACCTTGCCCCGGCCAAATAAACTCCTTCCTCCTGTATTTGGTGTCCGAGAGATCCGTTCCCCATGGCCACTCCTGGTACAGGAGCAGAAGGAAAGCTTCCTCTCTGCTCACTGCAGTTTTGCTGAAAATGAATTGACAAAAGACAGATTAACAGGAGAAAAAGGCATACAAATTTATTTAATGTGCATGAGGGAAAAATGACAGGAGCGTGATTACCCAATTACCCAGTGAGGTCCAGATACTTACATACCCTTCTTCACAGGAGATGGGGAGACAGGAAATATAGGAGTAAATTATTTTCAGGGAAAATAAATGAGCCCAAAGAACAATGGCCTGGGACAAAGTTCCCCTGAGCTCTAGGGGAGGAGACAGGCAGGTGAGGGGCAGAACTTTACCATAAACAAAGGTTGTCTTACTATGCATTTAGAGTCCTCCAGGTAATCTCTCAGAACTGCCCTCAGAAGAATAGATAAAAAGGCTGGGTGTGGTGAAGACCCTCCAGTCTCTTCACTTCTCCAGTGATATATATATAACTATCACTGGAGAGATATATATCTAGATATAGATATAGATACAGATATATGTACGGATATAGATAGATAGATAGATATGAGTTTTTTTGTTGTTGTTTTTTGTTTTTTTGACAATGTCTCAATCTGTCACCCAAGCTGGAGTGCCCTGGTGTGATCTCAGCTCACTGCAATCTCCACCTCCCATGTTCAAGCAATTCTCATGCCTCAGCCTCCCAAGTAGCTGGGACTACAGGTGCCCACCACCACACCCAGCTAATTTTTGTATTTTTAGTAGACATAGGGTTTTGTCATGTTGGCCAGGTGGTCTCGAACTCCTAACCTCAAGTGATCTGCCAGCCTCAGCCTCCCAAATTGCTGGGATTACAGGCATACACCACCATGCTGGGCCTCCAGTGATTGATCTTTTTTGGTTATATGATGAGATCCTTAGGAAGGGGGTCTTAAGACAACTGCATTTCTTTTAGAAAGAAGCTTTCACATTCAGACAAAGAAATTCCAGAGAGAGTCCCTTCTTCTGTTTTGGAAAAGGAAGAGGTTCAGTGAGGCCAGGCTTGGTGGCTCATGCCTGTAATCCCAGCACTTAGAGAGACTGAGGTAGGCAGATCACCTGAGGTCAGGAGTTCAAGACCAGCCTGGCCAACATGGTGAAACCCCGTCTCTACTAAAAATACAAAAATTAGCTGGGCATGGTGGCGGGTACCTGTAGTCTCAGCTACTCGGGAGACTGAGACAGCAGAATCATTTGAACCTGGGAGGCGGGGATTGCAGTGAGCCGAGATTGCACCACTGCAGTCCATGCTAGGTGTTAGAACAAGACCGCATCTCAAAAAAAAAAAAAAAAAAAAGGGTGGTAGGAGAAACTATGCTGATAGGAGAGAGACTACGGTTCTGAGGCCTTACCATTTTCTTTAATTCTGTTGATCTAAATAAAGTTCAGAATCTAGTTTAAACAGAGTTTATTCAAGTGTAAAAGTTTGAAAATGGCCACCAAGGGAAGTCAGTGTTCAGAAGTAAAGAAGTTTAGGATCATTTATACAGACAAAGTTTAGAGGAGCTTAACAGAATTTCAACATCTTTCTATATAAGGGTTAATGCATAGTTACAATGATTTGCTTAGTTGAGGTGGTCTTTTCCTTTTGAAAAAGGTATATTTAACATTCCACACTGAAGATATAACAGTCATAGGATCTTTTGTGAGTCAGGTCTGAGTCAGGCACAGGACAATAAAGGAAGCAATTAATGTGTAACAAAGACCAGTGATTGGAACAGGAGGTCTGACCTCTGGTCTCTCCTAGTCAATTACAGAACAGGAGCAATGAGGAAAAGTGTTAATCTATACTCAAGAAGCAAAAGAAGCAAACATGCTATGGTGACTGAGTTTCCAGGGATAAACTTCCGCCTTGGCATAATACATTTAGAGGGCCCAGACATTTTATTTTTCTTTCTAATTCAAAGTACTCAACATGCCAAAGTGCCATGTTTGGGGGTATCATTTTCTGTGCCCCAACACCAGAAAGTGTCTTATATGACTTTACAAGCATATCATTTCTGCTGTTAGAAAACACTCTCCTGCTGGGCCTCATCAGCATGGTATATGACTGTATCCAACAAAAAACATCTCCCAGGGGATACTATGGGCTCCCCCAGGACTCTGTCCTACTTTTTTCTTCTACTCCATTCTTACAGAACATCCCAGATGATCCTTTAAAAATGAAAACCAGGTCCTTGCATTCCCTGGATCCCTACTGTACTTAGAATGAAATCTATACTGCGTATGTGCTCTCTGTCGTGTGGCCTCTAACTACACCTCCAGCCCCATCCTGCACCACTGACCCTCCTCTATAATAGTGAATCTACGCGGGCCTTCTCATTCATCTGACACATCAAGCTCCTCCCACCACAGCGCCTTTGTCCTGGGTGTTCCCTTTGCTATTGTTCTTCACTTTGATCTTCTCATGACAGGCAGATCTCAGCTTAGAGATCTCCTTTCCATGAAGTTTTCTCTGATCATCCAATCTAAACTTGCCCCTTTACCATATTCTCTCATTTTATTTTACCAATAGCCCTTAGCTTTGCCAACATGTTTTAGAGTCACCGGTTTATTGCATCTACGCCCATGAGAATGTCATTGCCCAGTAAGCAGAGGCCTTATGTGTCTTGTTCAGTGCTGTCATTCCAGACCTCGAATAATGCCAGGCACATAGTAGGTGCTGAGTGGATACTTAGACACAACCTAGGTTAAAAATAGACAGCTCCAGTTCAGACTTGCAGCAAAATCTTTTAAGTGACATAGCTATACCCGTTTTTCTTTCACTCATCCAAGATCCAAAAGACACGCCTATGGAATACATTTATATAAAATCTTCACAAAGAAATCAGGGAGGTATTTCCACGAAAAACGTTCAGTAGTATCTGTCTGCAGACATAAGGACTACTTAAAAATAGTGCCTAAATGATATGATTTCAGGAGTTACAATACCCATCCTGTCCCTAAAATGTTTCTAGGGACATAGTTTCTCAAACTTGGTACTACAGACATTTTGGGCTGGATAATTCTTTGCTGTGGGGAGCTGTCCTGGGCATTGAAAGATGCTTAGCAGCATCCCTGATCTCTACCTACTAGGTGTTATTAGTAGCTCCCTCCCCTGTCGTGACAACCAAAAACGTCTCCAGAAATTGCCGATGTCCCATGGGAGAGCAAAATAGCCACTGGGTTAAGAACCTTGGCTTAGGGCTTATTTAAGTTAAAAACCCATAGTCAGAGATATTAAAATGCAAATTTCTCTAGAAGTGGTCTAATTTTACTCTTACTTCATCATTCATTCATTTTTTTTAACAGTGAATTATTCAGTAGATACCAAGCACCAAAGTCAGTAAAAAGAGCTAAGAATGTAACAGACATAGTGCATAATCTTGAGAGCTTCTCTCATTGCGGGGAGCCAAAGGGAGAAGTAGACAAGTGTCAAATGGAAGGCCTGGGCAGAGATGGATAGTGCAACGGGTGGAATAAGGCAAAAGGAGGGCCAGAGAGGATGGCTAGAGAGGATCTGTCATATCTTTTCTGGAGGGCTTTCGACGGGTTGGGAGTACTGGAGTAGGGAGAAGGATGCAGAAAGAGAGGCTAGGAAGCTAAAAACAAACCTAGCTTACTTGGCAAGCTGGGAACAATTCGGTAGTGTTTTTATGAAGTGGATCTTTAATAGTCCCAAAATATCAAGTGTGTGATGTTTTTCTCTGATCTACAATCTTTGCTTTTATTTAGCAGTTTTGCCGGAGTTCAAAATTAAATGTTGTAAAAAATAATAATAATAAGAGCAACTGTCCTTAGTAGACCAGGAGGAAACCAAAGTCAGAGAGTTTTCCATTGCTCTTCTCAGGGCAAGAGGAGTCCATGCAGTTTACATATAGTCAGTTCCTTTTTTTTTTTTTTTTTGAGACGAAGTTTCGCTCTTGTTACCCAGGCTGGAGTACAATGGCGCGATCTCGGCTCACCGCAACCTCCGCCTCCTGGGTTCAGGCAATTCTCCTGCCTCAGCCTCCTGAGTAGCTGGGATTACAGGCACGCACCACTATGCCCAGCTAATTTTTGTATTTTTAGTAGAGACAGGGTTTCACCTTGTTGACCAGGATGGTCTCGATCTCTTGACCTCATGATCCACCCATCTCAGCCTCCCAAACTGCTGGGATTATGGGCGTGAGCCACCGCGCCCGGCCTATAGTCAGTTCCAAATCTCAAACAGGAACACACAGATATTGGGGAGCCAGGGTTCACAGCATTCCAGGTGTGATTTGCCTGGAATGTCCTGCAGGGGGGATTTGCTTGGTCATCTCTGGAGGTAGCAGGGAGTGGGGTTGACAATTTGGACATGGCAACAGTGATTACATTGTCATACTAACAGTTAAAAAAGGTTTGGACTAGGCTGGGCATGGTGGCTCACGCCTGTAATCCCAGCACTTTGGGAGGCCAAGGAGGGCGGATCACAAGGTCAAAAGATGGAAACCATCCTGGCCAACACGGTGAAATCCCGTCTCTACTAAAAATACAAAAAAATTAGCCGGGCGTGGTGGCACGCACCTGTTGTCCCAGCTACTCAGGAGGCTGAGGCAGAAGAATCCAGCTTGAACCCAGGAGTCGGAGGTTGCAGTGAGCCGAGATTGCGCACTGCACTCCAGCCTGGTGACAGAGCAAGACTCCGTCTCAAAAAACAAAACAAAAAAAAGGTTCGGACTATAATACATTGATAATGACTTATTTCAGCACTATGTAAGGTTTTTTCCTCACTAAAGTTGCCATAATTTCTTTCTCCCCTCTGCAGTTGACTGAACAGCAACAACAGAAAGCATAATTAATCCTCTGACAGCTGAGCAGCTGAGACAAGACAAGCAAAGCTGCATTTCAAATGACAATGTGTTAAGTAATTAAAGGAGAATGTCCCAGAAGACAGGAGTGGGGTGTTTTACATTTTGGAATCCAGAAAATTACCCAACTAATTAGCTAGAGCCTTGCTTTACTTTATGGCCTTTCCAAAATCTGTGTTTTCAACCACCTCCAGTCTCAGGGAGGGAAAATATTGAGGCTTTGATTGTTCTGATAGGGAAAGTGATAATGTTTAACTAATTTAAAATATCTTCTCAAGAATGAAGAAATGCATGAACAAGGATGCTTGTTGAGAATTGTCTTGATGGTTACACAAGCCTGTAAATTTAGTAAAATATATTGAACTGTACACTTAAAAATGGCTGAATTTTATGGCATGTCTCAAAGCTGTTTTTTTCAAGAGTGCTTGGAAAGAAAAACATGGTGCTCATCAACACAAAATCAAATATTCATAGAGACATTATTCCTGAGAACCAAAAAGAGGAAACAACCCAGATATTCCATGAACTGGTGAATGCCTAAATAAAATGTAGTATGTTCATACAACGGAATATTATTTGGTAATTTAAAAAATGAAATACTGACATTATGTTAAGTGAAATAACCCAGACAGGCACAGAAAGACAAACATTGCATATTCGCACTTATTTGTGGGATCTAAATTTTTTTTAATTAATCTCATGTAGATTGAGAATAGAAGGATCATTACCAAAGGCTGGGAAGGGTTGTTGGGGTTGGGGAAGAGGTGGAGATGGTTAAGGGGTCCAAAAATAGTTAGAATGATTGAATAAAGCCTAGTATTTGATAGCAAAACAGGGTGTCTATACTCAGTAATACTTTAATTGTACATTTAAAAATAACTAAGAGTATAATTGGATTATTTGTAACACAAAAGATAAATGCTTGAGGGGATGGATAGCCTGTTTTCTATGATGTCATTATTATTCATTGCATGCCTGTATCAAAAGATCTCATGTTCCCCACAAATGTATACACCCACTATGTACTCACAAAAATTATTATTATTATTTGAGACTGAAGCTCCCCCCATCGCCCAGTGGCATGCTCTCGGCTCACTGCAACCTCCACCTCCTGAGCTCAGGAGATTCTCCTGCCTCAGTCTCCCAAGTAGGTGGGACTCTGTAGTCCCAGCTCAAAGCCACCATGCCCTGTTAAGTTTTTTGTTTGTTTGTTTGTTTGTTTTGTTTTTTTTTAGTAGAGATGCATTTCACCATGGTAGCCAGGCTGGTTTTGAATTCCTGACCTCAAGTGATCCACCCACCTAAGCCTCCCCTGGGATTACAGGCCTGAGCTACCTCGCCTGGCCTAAAGAATTGTTTTTCAAAATTAAGTGCTGATACATGCCACAACATGGGTGAATCTTGAAATACTACACTAAGTGAAAGAAGCCAGACACAAAAGGCCAAGTATTGTATGATTCCATTTATATGGAATGCCCAGAATAGACAATTCCACGAGAGTCAGACAATAGTTTAGTGGTTACTAGCTGCTGGGAATGAGAAGAATGGGGAGGGATGGTTAATGAGTACCGGGTTTCTTTTTGGGGTGATAAAAAATGTTGTAAAATTAGATTGTACTGAGAGCTGCCTAATGCTGTGAATATACTAAAAACCATTGGATTGTATACTTTAAATGGGTGAATTATATGGCATATGAATTACATCTCAATAAAGACTTTACAAAAAAAAAGAATGATTGTCATAGCATTGTTTATAACAGCAAAAAAATCAACAAAGGGAGCTGGTTACATAAATCATGGTGAAGCCATACAACCAATGAAATACTACATGGTCAAAAGAGGTGCCGTAAGTGAGCATCATCAGAATCGAGGAATTGAACTTGTGAAAACTCAGAAATTTTTGACTTAATAGATCTATAAATCTGCCATGGGCCTTAAGGAGGTGCACTTCTCAGAGTTTCTTTTCTTCCTTTTTTTTTTTTTTTTTTTGAGACTCTTGTTCTATCACTTAGGCTGGAGTGCAGTGGTGCAAGTGCAGTGGTGCGGTCCCAGCTCACTGCAGCCTCCACCCCCCAGGCTCAATCCATCCGCCCCCCTCAGCGTCCTCAGTAGCTGGGACCAAAAGCACTTGCCACTACAGTTGGCTAATTTTTGTATTTTTTGTAAAGACGGGGTTTCACCATGTTGCCCAAGCTACTGACAGTCTCTCTTGCTGCTGGCCTGGGGACTGCTCTCTGAGAATCGTATCTTTCTATATGTATGAAATGGTCACAATATACCGTTGAAGAATCAAAAAGTGGTTGATTACATTGTATGATGCTATGAAAAATAAAGACACTTCCATTATAAATATTATTCCAGTAGACCTTACACATTTCATTCATATGACATATGTGAGCACAGAAAAGTGTCTGGAAGGCTGGGTACCCAAAAAATTGCTACTTTTTTGGTAACAATTTTTATCTTCTTAATAATTATTTGTATTTATTTTTACAATGAGCCACATGTCCTTTAACAATTATAAAAATTACAGTAAATATCATAGAATGTGAAAATGTGAGAAATATTTCTTCTAGTATGTTTTAGAAACATTTTTCACTTTGTTCCTGTTATTTTCTGCTTTTAATTTCTTTAGTCAAATATGTCACATTTTTCTTTATTGCTAATGTGTTTCATGCTATTATTAGAAAAAATCTTCCTGCTCGTTGATTAAAGCTTTAAAATTTTTAAAATAATTTTATTGCTTAATATTTTATGGCTAAATCTTTTGGCGTAGTAGAGCAGGGATCTGGCTACAATTTTTGTATGAGGCTAGTAAATTATACCTTTGCTATTTCCTAAGTGATTCCTCTATTTTCCATTGGCTTCTAATGTCATGTATATCTGGGTCTATTTTTGGGCCCTAGGGTCTTCCACTAATTACACTGTCCTTGCACTGGTTCCAGTAAATTTTAGTACTTGGGAGAGCTAGTTTGATTTCGTTATTAATTTTCAGATTTTCCTGGTTACTGTTGCATGTTCTTCTTCCAGGTAAACATTAAAATTATTTTGTCAAGTGCACAAAAATAAAATGTTTTTGGTTGAAAATTTGTGAATTTATATAAGAAAATATGGCATCTTTAAAATAAGGAATCTTTGTGTCCAAGAACATAGTATGCTTTTCATTCATTTCAGCCTTCCTTTTTATTTCTCAATATGGTTTAACTTTTTTTCATGTAGACCCAGCATATTTTCTACTAGTGTAATGAGGCCCCATGGTATAGTGGATACAAGCAGGGACTCTGGGGCTAGACAGGGCAAATCCCAGCTCTAGCACTTCCTGGCCATGTGACCTTGGGCAGTTACTTAGCCTCTAATCACCTCAGTTTTCTCATCTCTAAAATGGAAACAATAGAACTGACATCATAGGTTTGTTATGAGCATTAACAAGAAGTTGTTTATTACGTGGAAATCACTTAGCGAAGTGTCCAGTTTATCGCAATCATTATCATCGTCATAAAGAAAACTTCACATAACCGTAAGAAAAGGCTAGCAACCAAGAGAAAAATTGTTGCTGAGCATTTAAATTGTGCAATATGTGAAGGGCAATTAGGCAATATCTATCACAATTTTAAACATTGATCTCTTTGACTCAGGAATTCCAGTTCTAAAAATGTTACCTACATATTTGAAGAACTAAATTGTTAATGCCCTCCAGTAAAGACAACCAGGAACATACCTGTAGTTGATTATGGGGTGTCTCAGTAAGGTGGCATTAGAATGAACAGATCATAGAATTTGGGTTTTAGTTGGATAGTTTTAGAGAGGTTCTGCAGAACAATCTTGATACCATCAGAAAGGAAGCAATTAAATAATTTGGCATCAATAATTCTTATCTATCAGGAAGGCAGGCTAGAGCTAAGATAAAGCTGTGACTGGTAAAGAATAAGCAGTCACCCATTTAGCAAAAGAGGCAGGTGTTTGGCATTGTGTTGCACAGTATCCTTGTCAGAACTGGATGTTCTGTGAAAACAGGCTGGGTTAGCTATGAGCATGACATTAGTTTATAATAACATCGAGCCCTACTACGTCAGATCTGTTCCTGGATGGCAGGGACCGGTCTTATTTTTCTTTCTTATAATGTACTTGCAATGAGTCACTGTTTTTAATAGCCAATGATAGAAATAACTTAGATGTCTATTAATTCAGAGGCTAGTTAAAAATACAGTATATTCTCTCAATGAAATAGTAATAAAAATGAAGCATTTATTAAATGAAAAAAATTACAGATCATTATATGGTTTGAACGGTATGCATAACATACACACGTGCTTACACATCATAGAAATTTGCATTCAAATGCAAAAATATCATGTACTCAAAATCTTAACAGCATTTATCTCTGGAGAGCAGGATGGAGTGAAAAGGACAGAGTGCTTTAACTCTTTAATTAATGTACTTCTATTTGTTTTAAAATCTAAATGTTGAAATCTTTTATTGATAAAAATATTTTTAAATTATGATAAGCAAATACAGCTGGTTTTAAATTTTCAGTAATGAAATTCTTCTTGATTAGAAATGAAAGCGATCCTAGAGCTTGCTCATGAATGCTATTACATTGTAAAAATAAATTAATTTAATTTGGCCATTCCTCCAGGGACCAATTTGATTCAGGTAACAGTTCCCAGAGATTGCTGACAAGGAGATAATTTTTTCCATCTTTCCTATGGGTGTAATACTAGCATTGGAGTTTCTGAAAATCATTAAGGTAAA
Organism: Callithrix jacchus; assembly: GCF_049354715.1. Classification (NCBI taxonomy): domain Eukaryota; kingdom Metazoa; phylum Chordata; class Mammalia; order Primates; family Cebidae; genus Callithrix; species Callithrix jacchus. Next base: position 77,045,138 of record NC_133515.1, on the reverse strand, counting down.
CAATTGCTACTGAATTATATTAAGCTTGGAAGAGAGTGAATCCATTCCTTCTTCCTATACAGAAGGATATCAATAGTCCTATACAATGAAGACCAAGACAACCAGATTTTAACAGGGAGCTGAGTCAAGTTAACTTGTAAAAGTTCTTATGGTGAACTCCAAATATTTCATAAAATAGATTCCTCTAATGTCAATTCATTTGTACATATGTAACACTGTGATGGTTTGTGTCCAGTGTCAACTTGATTGGACTGAAGAATGCAAAGTATTGTTCTGGGGTGTGTCTATGAGGGCATTGCTAAAGGAGATTATCTTTTGAGTCAGTGGATTGGGAGAGGCAGACGCACCCTCAATCTGGGTGGGTACCATCTAATCAACCACCAGCTTGGCTGAAATAAAGCAGGCAGAAGAAGGTGGAAAGACTTGACTTGCCAAGTCTTCTGGCCTTCATCTTTCTCCCATGCTGGATGCTTCCTGCCCTCAAATATCAGACTCCAAGTTCTTCTGTTTTTGGACTTTTGGACTTAATATCAGTGATTTGCCAGGGGCTCTCAGGCGGCTTTGGCCACAGACTGAAGGCCGCACTGTCCTCCTCCCTACTTATTAGGTTTGGGGACTCGGGCTGGCTTCCATGCTCCTCAGCTTGCACGCACCCTATAGTGGGACTTCACCTTGTGATTGTGTGAGTCAATTCTCCTCATAAACTCCCCTTCATGTATTTATCTATCCTATTAGTTCTGTCCCTTTAGAGAACCCTAATAAACAAGTGGAATGAATTTGTTTCTCCAAACTGCTGTCAATTATGTTCTATCAAATTCCCTCTTCTTACTGCATGGCTGGTTGCCTTGACCATTGTCAGCCTGACTCCTAAGTCTTTGTATGGAAATGTAGCCCAGTCAGCATCTCAATCTCCAGTTCAGCCGCTCTCTTCCCTTTTATATCAGGCTAGGCATGCTCTCCATCACGTCTCTCCATCTTCACTCTCTTCACCTTAACCCTTTACTGCTCCTCTGCCCTCAGTGTGGGTAGGAGGAGAAGGGGAAGAGACGGTTTCTCAGGTGGCTGCCCAGGGCATGCTGGGTACCCTCTTTCTGGTTAGTGGCGACACTCCCCTCCAACTGAAGAGTTGGCGATGCAGGTGGTCAGTAAGGGCACTCAGGTCCTGCCCCCCTTTCTCTTAGCACAGCTGATCTAATTCATGGCATACTAGTACCCTGGGTGTGGACAGTTGGAGGGTACACATGACCCTAATGGTGTGGACACACCAAAAATAGCACTCGTAAACAATGGCAATCTCTTTCACAATTTAAATGCACCTTCTCAATCACCACCCAGGGGAAGGCAAAAGGCCATGTTTTTTGTGACTGCATATGCCCTTCCCTCGTCCCTATAATGGTCCCCAGAATTTCTGTAGCCCTCAGTCACATCTACCACTGTAGTAAGTGTGGGCACTGATAGGATATATCTTCAGTATTTCTTGGGAACATTACTCTCTCCACCTGGTCATACTACTTGCCATTCTCCCAAGGGCGCTTCCCAGACTGCAAGGCCTGGAGGCAAGAGAGTGAGCCCTGACTCCACAGGCCTCCAACAGGAGATGAAGACGACAAATCCCCTTCTTTCTTGCATTATAAGCAATTCTCTGGGCAAACACCCTTGTCCTTGTGAAGGACGAGCCCCACAGGTAGAAGGGAGGCACCTAGCCTCTCTTTTAAAAGCACTGCCCTCTCCTGGGGGGTTATTTCTTCCTGCACAGACCTGAGAACCAAGTTGGAGTGTGTGTTATTGGGGAAGGGGTCTGTCTGCTGGCAGTTGCTGAGATGACCCCTTTCCATAAGCCCTTAGGGAAGGAGGTATTCTTTCAACTTAGAGGCTGGTTATTTAGCAGTTCTTGTTTTCAGCTAAGGGCCGCCTCATCAATCCCAGGAAAAACAAGAATGATCTCCTTTAGCATCTTTGCTCTTTCTGGGGGTTCAGGAGCCCTACTCTCTTTTTCTCTATCTGCTCAGTACCATCCCTTCAGTTAAGATCCCCTCAGTGACTTGTCTCCAATTCTAGTTCTGCTTCTGATATAGGTTTCTCTGACACCCTGTTTGCAGTGTTTTTACATAGTACCATGGCAGATCAAATAAACGACTCCCTTATCATGGTTATTTAGATATTGTAAACATACATATAGACAAGGATGGACAGCCTCTGTACTATTTTTTTATGACTCCCACCTCCAACTAGATTTTCATTCTCTATGCTTTTTTTTTCCTACTACACTTCTCAATAATCATTCCCCATGTGATTTACTTCAGTGATCTACTAGGTGATCTCAGAAAGTCAGTCTAATAAGTTCCTACAATCACGTCCTAGTGTTCTGGATAAACAAAAAGGACAAAGAGCCTGTTTTCTTTGAGTTGAAATCTTGAGAACGGTTTCTCGGTGATTCCTAGAACTAATGGGACCTTTCTTACCATAACTGGTTATGGCATAAGTTCAAAAGCTGCCACATTTTATTATTCTTTTATGTCTGAGATATGCTTCAAGAGGCTCTGACTTTTTGTAAGAATAATTATTTGAAATTGACACTGTATTTTGAAAAGTAAACTTCCAATTGCTCGAGGGCTTTGAACTTGCAAACTTAAATTTTTCTTGCCAGTTATTTTAAGCTGTCATTTGAAAGTGCAAATGCTTACTCCACCTGGGTGCCAGTGTGGTGAGCTTTCTTCCAACTTGTACTAACAAAGGTCACAAGCACAGCCACATTCCACAAGGCCTCTCACTTTATTTGCAGAACACTAAAAATACTTCAAATGTCATATGAAGGTCTTTGAAAATCGAAGTGACCTCCTTAGGGTCTAATTCCAAGTCTGTGAATTTGCACAACACTACAGAACATTACGGTAAAGAGGCGAACAAACTGCATTTTCCAGAAAACCACTGGAAATAATCTGAAGTCAACTTGAAGTCAATGCCAAATGAAGATAATGAAAGTGCTTTATCAGTGTTTGTTTAAGGTCAAAACTTTGAATGTATTTCATAAAGAACTCAGCACCTCTACAGGCAACTAGTGTTTTGTCAGTCATTTATTAACAAAGGGTAGCATTTTTATTCATTAATATTTTTATTTTCTTCTCCTACTAAATAAAATAATGCACATGGAGAAACTTAAAATCTCCATGTGCATTTTTTTTTTGCACATCAAAAATTAGCATTAGCACTTTCTTACCTTTCTGTGCACTCACTGTGTAAGCCTAATCTTGCCACCTCGAGCACCAGAAATGCACACTGGCAACTAGGCTTGCACAGGGGAGATGAGAAAGCCCTCAACTGTAAGTGAAGGGATCTGAGCTTCTACGCAATGTGTGACCTGGACAAGTCAATACATTATATAACCACTGAGATTCTCTTTCCTCCTCTGCAAAATGGGAATGAAATTATGTGCTCTGCCTACCTCAGAGGTTGAGGTGACAAGCACAAACACATGAAAGTACTTTGAGCACTCCAAGTGCCCGGTGAATGCAATTGTTCTGTCTGATAGAGGATTCAGAAAGCATTCTCATACCTCAGGTATCAAACCTTTGATTACGTCCATTGGACGTATACATCCTGAGAATTAACTCCTAGGGGAAAAGGAATTTGGCAAGCACAGAACAATTGTGACACAAATGATTAATTTGGAAGATAACAATAAACCTGTTGGCCAAGTTCTTAAGAGTATGAGTTGCTCATAATGATGGCCTCACACAGGCTGCCAAGTCTTGCTAGAACACGTGGGCTCTTAGAGATGCCAAACAGGACCCAGAGCCAAGAGTGCTCTTACTCAAAGAGGTTCGAGAAAAGTAGGGACAGTTTTCTATCATGCTAAAATGAATCTCTTTTCTTACTTCTCTCCCTCTCTTTGGCAGGACAAGTTGCAAGAATGGCTAATAAAGTTCCAAAACCACAATTTCCTTTGGTTCCTTTCAACATGCTCTTTGAACTTTGTTTTGCATAAAACACCAAAAATGAATGAATGAAGAACAGATTTCAATAGTGGTTCCTCAATAATGATGCTGCCTTATCTCATCTGCTCTTTAGAAATTCATCAGAAGATCATCTATACTGCTACATGCAACATTTTCCAAAGGATGGTCCTTGCAACATCAATTCAAAATAATCTTTTAAACTGAAATTTTCTGGGCCCCATCTCACAAGTAAGAATTCAAAGGTTTTGTGGTCAGAGAATCTACATCTCTTGAATGAATGGATTTGTTACTAGAAAGGGATCTGGATCCAGATCTCAAGAAAGGGTTCTTGGATCTTGCACAATAAAGAATTCCAGATGAGTCCACGAAGTGACAGCAAGTTTATTAGGAAAGTAAAGGAATAAAGAATGGTTACTCTATAGGCAGAGCAGTGGGGCTGCTCCACCAAGGATACTTAGAGTTATTTCTTGGTTATATATGCTAAACAAGGGGTGGATTATTCATGAGTTTTCTGGGAACTAGGTAGGCAATTCTCAGAACTGAGGGTTCCTCCCCTTTTTAAACCATATAGGAAAACTTCCTGACATTACCCTGGCATTTTTCAACTGTCATGGCACTGGTGGGACAATTTACAAATGCCATGGTAATTTCAGGAAGTTATCCTATATGGTTTTGCTTAACAAGCCTACAATATCTTGTCTTTTAACATGCTATTGCATTATAATCAGCATATAATGAGCAGGGAGGACTACCAGAGGTCATTCCCATAGCCATCATGGTTTTGGTCGGTTTTGGTTGGTTTCTTTACTGAATCTGTTTCATCAGCAAGGTCATTGTGACCTGTATCTTGTGGTGGCCTCCTATCTCATCCTGTGAATAAGAATGCCTCACCTCCTAGGAATCCAGCCCAGTAGGTCTCAGTCTTATTTTACCCAGCCCTCATTCAAGATGGTGTCACTCTGGTTCAAACATCTCTGACAGACTGATGGATAAATAATCCAGTCGGTTTATATGCACATAACCATTCCATCTTTCAGTCTGCAGTCTTAATTACAAATACTACATAAGAGATTTAATGGGCCTTGCAAAGCAGAACCAGTGACACAAATATTTTAGAGCATACATATACTTAGAAATAACGCAAAACACTAGATAGTAAATTCTGACAAGTAATTTGAAAAACAGAAATAGCTTTAGAGAAAATTTAGGTCTCCAAGGTAAAGTAAAAAGTTACCATGTAATTTTGGAAACTTCATTTCTCCTTTCTCTGTTCCTCTATGATTCCATACTCCACAGCCAGGCTTATGGAGGTCTTTCTCCAATTTTAAAAAAAGAACTAGCAATCACATAGGCTGATCACATACAGAAAATTTGCCAAAACTTCTGGCTGAAATTGGAGAATTCAGATATCTAGATTTTTATTTATCCATCTATCCATTCATTCAAAATACACATTACTGAATGTCATGTACTGAGGGTACAAAAATGAGTAAGACATACCCCATGCTTTTAAGAAAAATTATTCAAAATTTAGAGATTAAGATTTCATGGCATATTCTTTCAATCCTGGGGCATTGCTTAGCAAGCCTACATAAGCATTATTTAAATCTCTAGAAGAATGTACCTGTGTTTGTGCTGTTTAGTGTTAATTAAGGGCTTAGATTCCATGAAATTGCATGTTAACATATATTAGTTGGCAGAGGCCGGAGATGTTGCTAAACATCCTACAATGTAGAATTCTCCCTAAAACAAGTAATTCTCTGTCCAAAAAAATCAATAGTACTGACGTTGAGAAACCCTGTTCCAAAGAGATCAAAAGGGAAACCAGGAGACCTTTGCCCTCCTTGGTAAGAGAAGTTTTAGTGGTTTCTGCAGTAGGTTGGTACATGGGACAGAACTCAGGAAGTGAAGCCCGTGAGAGGACACATTGCAGGTTTTTCCTAGTGAAGGTTGTTAAATAAGGAAGTGGTAACATAAGAGGGCAGGCAGGGTAACTGGAAGTTTCTTTTAGGAAGGGTAATTGGTGGTACCACAGCATTTTAAAGGGTTTGAATCAACTGACATTTTTATTTTTCATTTAGATGTTAGATGCTTTTGAAGCTTTCACCTAAGCCACATTAGCAATGTATTCTTTTGCTTAAAGATTTTTTACAGTTTCTACTTCTTTAAAAGGGGAGAAAATAATGCTGCCTATTTGGCCTCATCTCATAGTTGCACAGCTTTAGCAAAGGAAAATACTGAAAGTGCCTTGATGTCTACTGTTGGATTCTCACTGTTAAATATTTTATGAAAATCTTTTGAACTTTTGTAATGTCAATTTAATCTTACTGCATTTACCTGAATTATTCACATTAGCTTATTAACAATCTTTCATGTATTACATAGATGCTCCTTGAGTTATGCTTCTTGTACAATGAGTGACTGGCTGCTCATTATGTCTAGAAGTTTCCTCTCAGCACCCTTGTGCTTGAGAAATGGAAGGTTTATGATACTAGAAGTAAATGTGAAGTCATTACTGTCAGAATTGTCTTTTTTGTTGTTGTTGTTATTTCTTTAAAGAAGTTGTTTCTTAAGGGTTGTTTGCCTCATGTGAGAAAGTCAAAGAGTGCTGTGGCTGTGGTCATTGTCTTCTTGTTGGAAACCTGGCAGAGCCTGTGGCTGATGGTAGGAAGGATTCTTTCTGCACTAGCTGGTGAGTGGATGTCATAGCTGGAGAGTGGGGTTTTTCTGATCATTGGACAGTTATCAGCTGCAGCAGTTGGCAGGGACAAGTACAGTTTTTTGTTTTGTAAGTAGAGCAGCCAAGGCTATAGCAACAGATAAATGATTTCCTGACATCAGCAGGTCTAAGTCAGAAGTCAGTGCAAAACCATACTGTATGTTATCACACAGGGTATGGTTTTGTGGGTTTCTCACAGAAATTAACCACCATTTATAGCAAAATTTTCATAAGATATGCACCATGTTCCAATCAAATTAAAATCATTTTGGATCACAATACATATGGGTTTATTACTTTCTTTAGTCAGGCTTTCTTCTAAAATCATTACAGTAGTTTTTCAGTTTTCATTTTTTTCTAGACTGTCTTCTCTGAGAGTTCAAATATGTGTCAATTATAATGATAGTATAATTTTCATAAAATGCAAGAAGTTCTAACAATGATTGGTTAATTAATGTGTCTCTATTGCAATATATGAGAGTAGATTCTCTCTGTAGATTTATTTGTATATCCAGGGGGTCTGTCTACTGAACAATTTCTTAAACAGGATCTGCTCCTAAAGGGAAAATCACTTTTCTTTGTATAGTCTGAAGACAGTAAGTCTGGAATACTGCTAACCCCATTTTTTCCCAGCAGAATATTATATAAAATTGACTTACCACCCAAGCCCAACATGAAGTATTTAATTCTAATTATTATATGTAATTAAGTCCATTCAGTTATTTTGAATTTTTGTACACATGTTAACATTTCATCTGATGAACATTCACCTGTTTTTAATTAGCCCAATGAAACTGACCTTGGCTTGTGAAGTTGATGTATATACCGTCAAGAGTGTCCCTGAACATCATCTCCCAGGATGAAGAAAGAATGCAGAGGGAGGGGCAAAACCACTCTTTCCTCTGAATCTGTCAAGTTCCATTTTAGATTGTATCCAAGGCTGTGCTTTATTTACAAAGGCCATGGAAAATCAGTGGAGGAATGTGACTTAAAAAATCTTCCACAATTTCTAAAGAAACTTCATTATTTTCTTGAACTATCACAGAAAAACTTCTGAAAATCACTGAGCAAGGTCAGTACATGCCTTTCTGAAAATGACTTTTTTCATGGGACAAAAACTTAATTTTTCTAATGAAATAGAAACTTTCTAATAAGAATCCTATATCTTAATGAGATATGTATATTTTTAACAAATTGATTAAATATTGAACTGCTAAGTAGTATAACATATGTATTGTTGTTAATTTTTCAAATATATCTTTCTAAAATGCCATTTTTAATTTGTTGAGTATAGAAATAGTAGGCCAACCATTTTATTGAATTTATTAAGTGATGAATAATTTGTTCCACTAATCACTTAGTGGAACAAATGAAAATATTTAATAAGCTTATCCTGCTTTTTTCAGAGAAAATATTTTTCCCTTAGAAAGTCCAAGTTAGTTTCTATTCAGAAATTGTTTTGTAATTTTTCTGTGTTCTAGAGAGCGCCTAATTTTTTAAACTACATCAGACATAGTATTATATTCCTCTTTTCCCCATATTCTATTCCTAGCCTAACCTGAATATCATAAAAACAAAGTAATTTTATACTCTGTGGATTAGAGATTCGGTAAACTGCAGAAAACCCCCATGGGGTAAATGATCAGATTTGAGGATTCAGTTTCTCCTCTAATAGAAGCAGTTAAAGCTGAACCATAAATAACTGAAGTGGTGGATACAAACCATGTAATATCACATTAGAAGGGCGATGATATAATTGTAAATGGTGCTATGAAGAGCCCACTCAAGTGTTCTATCAAAGGCAGGGTCTGGGGGTCCACTGGGTGGGGTTAAAGAGAAAAGGCTCTCAGATAAAGCTAGGTTTGATTAGTGTCTCTAAAACCGACTATGTGACCTCTTGAAACCTTGGTTTCCTCACCTGTATGTTATTTACTTCATTCAATTGTTGGGAAAATTGAGTAAGATAATTCATAAAGAATGAAGCTTGGAAACTGTGTAGAAGACTCAATAAATGGTCTTGCTGCAGCTGTTGCTGCTGCTGTTTGCTCCTCCTCTACAAATGACTCGGAGAACTTAGAGCTTCGGTTACACCTGGCGGACTTCTTCCTCTATCCCTGCTCTTTGCCTGTGCACTTCTCCCTCTCTCAAACTCCTCTCTCAATGGTTAGGGTGTTCTTAATTTAAATTTTTTCCCCCAGCTTTTTGCAGTAAAATACGTCCTTAAAACCAGCCTGGCAATGAAGAAGGTTGTTGATTCTGCTGTTTTGAAGTGGGGGTTGGGGATTGCATAGTGGTACTAATTATATCTGCAGCTCAGCCCTCAGTTTACAAATAAAGAAATTCAGGTTGTAAGTATGATAAGATTTGGAAATACTTAACAACAGGGAACAAGAAAACTGAATAGATAACTATATAGCATATTGGTATTGTTACAGGGTTAAAACTAACTTTGTCATTCAATTGCTTCCTGGAAATAAAACCACTCAGATAAAACCCCCCAAAAAACAAAAAAACTATTGACACACCCATCTCACATTACTATAATGAAGGACCATACATTTTCTAATGCTTTTACCCCAAATGTACATTATTTCAAATATTTTTTTTCAAATAGTTTTCTAATATAGAGGGTGTGCACCATGCCAGGTTCCCAAGATAGAAAGATAAATGCTACCATCCTTGAAGCATCACAAACACAGTCACTGGCAAGCAGTAATTATACATAGTGTACAGAGAGGTTTGCTGTAAGAGAGCAGGGAGGGGTTTTGTATTCCCGATCCTTCCATAAGTTTTGATGGGGGATGGATTAATACTTCTTATGGGGAAGGAGAGTGTGTAGTTTCTCAAGGGAAAGTGGTTAAAGTAGATGAATTGGTTTTGGACACATGGCAAGCAGGAGGACACTTCAGGCACAAGAACAGGATAAAAAGGATACAGCTTGTGGATCAGTAGCTTAGCTAGAGCTGAAGCGTATAATGATGTCTGGTGAAAGTAGTGGAGAAAAGCTGGAAAAGTAGGTTGGGGCAAATCGTGAAGGGTCTGTACCTGCTCCTCCCAAATGACTGTAATGCTGTACTGGTTGTGATGAGTAACAGCAACTCAGAGATTCTTAGTGTGTTCTGATTTTTCCTTCAGATAGTCCTTTTAGACTGAACACTCCTAGCAGTGGTGAGGGGAATAATTTCTTCTTTTTATATCACCCCTGCAACAGTACCTAGCAAAGTTAGTGTCTCTCTTTGATATTTAATTTTAGCTTTGCCAAGGTCAATGGTTATCACTGTCCCTGAGTTTCTACTTTTCAGATAATTTTTACTGATCAAGGAATAGAAATAAAAGTATTGGAAAGGAGCAAGTGTGACATAAGAATACAGAGGGAGTCCAGCTATTTTGCTCTATGTCCGGAACTTGAAGATCAAGTCAGTATCAGCTGCCATCTTCCTCTTGGAATAGACTGGCAAGGCCTTGTTCATAGCCCATATGCCACATTTTTATTGAAAGCCTCTTCTGTGCTATGTGCTGGGGGTGCAGCAGTGAACAACTCTGGGCTCCTGGAAAAGCTTAAATTTTCTTTTAAATACTAAACAGCTCCTTTTAAGCATTAGCGAAGAGAGAGTAAAGTTGCTTTGGTATCTAAATCTTTTTTAAAAAACTTTTTTTTGCATGATCAGTTTATATCATATTGTATTCTAGTTAAATAAAGCAAGTGTTAGTACTACATTGCAAGCCTGCTGTAAACCATAATAAGAGTGAAAGTGGGTTTGTGGAGGGTAATACTTTACAGTTTCAAATCTGAGAGGTTAATCTGCTCTTTTCTCAAATACAACTTAGTTTTTTGTTTGTTTTTTGAGACAGTCTCATTCTGCCTCAGGCTGGAGTGCAATGGCGTGATCTTGCCTCACTGCAACCTCTGCCTCCGGGGTTCAAGCGATTCTCCTGCTTCAGCTTCCCCCGTAGCTGGTATTACAGGCGGTCCATCACCACGCCCTGCTAACTTTTTGTATTTTTAGTAGATAGAGGGTTCGCCATGTTGGCCAGTCTGGTCTCGAACACTTGACCTCAGGTGATCCGCCTGCCTTGGACTCCCAAAGTGCTGGGATTACAGGCGTGAGCCACCGCGCTCGGCCCAGTTTTTAAGAAAATATTTAACAGAATTGGTTTCATTACACAAACCACAAAAAACTGGGTAAAACTAAATGTCAGGCATCTGAAAAGACAGAGGCTTTCATCTAAAGGCAACTCAGAATGGCTGGCAAAATTGCTCATTAAAAGAAAACATGAGTTAGCGTTAGGAAAATGGGGCTGCGTTATCAGTAATTAGCGCAAGGCGTCTGCGTTTAACTCAGTCGTGCGAAGTGCAAGTTTGTGCCTAGAAAGCGCACAGAAAAAGGGTTATCTAGGGGAGAGGGAGTGGGTTTGGGAGTGGGAACGAAGCGAGCTGGCGGGGGCTGGGTGAACTTGGGGAGTGGCAACGATGCGAGAGGGAACGCAATGGGGCGAACCGGCTTCGAAGGGAGGCGACGGCCCCGAGCCACACAGTCCGGCGCGACCCAAGTGCCCAGCTGCGCGCAATTTTATTTTGGAAAATGTGAATCGGACCTTGGTCAGGGTGGAAATGAACCCACAGAGAGAGGGGGCGGGAGCGGCCGTCCGAGCGGCCGCGGGCTCCTCCCCCGGCGCCTCCGCTATCTGGGTCAGGACGCGACCGCCGCGGCACGGGACCTTAGGACCCGCGGGCTCTGGGGCTCCAGTCCAGCTGCCGCCGCCCGCCAGCAGGTCGTGGTCTCCGCTTTCCGACCGCCGACAGGCGCAGTGAATACAGGTGCGTGCGCAGTTTGGAAGGGGGCGGCTCAGCCGGCGGGGGGGCCGGACAGGGCCGGGGACTTGCGGAGGGAAGCGGAAGTAATTACGGTGGCGACGACTGCACTTCCGGGTCGGCGTGTCCCTGCGGAGCTTGAGCCCGCCAGTGAGTGCTTCTTTGCATTCCGGGGGCTGGAGCAGCGGGCCCATTGTGGTTTTCCGGGCACATCTCTCGCTGACTCCGAGCCACCGAAGCCTGAGCTCCGCAGGTCGGCGGGGTTTCCTCGGCCCTTCTGGGGTCCGTGGGAGCAGGCAGTTTGCTGCCTCGGTCTGGCTGGTTCCTGCAAACCTCAGATTCAGCTGAGACACTTGCTGGGCTCTCGCCTCGGCTCTTTGGATCTTTCAGCGTTTCGCAAACGTTTTGATTTGTTTGTGTGCGGTTTTTTGCTCTCAGACTTGGTCTGTACTATTTTACACAAAAATGAAGGCCAGATTATCAGTTCTGCAACAAAAGCGAATAATCCAAACATCTGGGAGCCCTAAATTTAAAATAAATTATAAAATACAAAAAATTATGAAAACCTGATGAAGTGAACTTGAGAATTAACTTCGAAAGTGCCAGGTTTTCCGGGACGCTGTAGGAAATCTGATCGCTAGTTCAAGGTCTCAGTTCAATTCCCTTAGGAAACTTAAACCTCGGGCTTTTTTGTAATGTCTCATTATCCTTGCAGAATTTTTCTTACATTCCCCGAGTTGATTAGATTTATGCATTTTATATTTTTCCCCTCTAAGTGTCTGCTGATAAGGTAAATTAATATATATGCTAGATATATGGTGAAAGCATTATGATTTTGTAAAACATAATTTCTACATCTAAAAATTAACTTAAAAACTAGAACATGAAAATGAAATGTTTCTTCAGATATTCAAAAAACATTTCATTTTCATGTTCTAATTTTCATCAGCGTCAACATTTTGATGTTATTTTAGAATATTCTCATCTCTGTTAATAACCTTTGATTAATATGACATGTTAATTTTGGTGCCATAATCTATATTAAATTGCCATTTTCTATTGTTATTTACTAGCACCTTACAAATTGAAACGCAACAAATAATACTTTGCATCTGATTATTAGAGTTCTAAAATCCATTTGGTAAAGTTTTTAATTACTATATTTTTTGTACTACGATACAAGTGTATCCTCTTAACATAATTAGAAGCATGAAAGCTGAAAATGCTGTAGGCAGTGGCTCATGGGGCTATCCCAGCACTTTGAGAGGTGGAGGCAAAATTGCTTGGGCCCAGGAGTTCCAGACCAGCCTAGCAACCCAGGGAGACCCACTCTCTACAAATAATTTAAAAACCAGCCAGGCGTGGTTGACCAGCTTGTGGTCCCAGCTACTAGGGAGGCTGAGGCAGGAGGATGGCTTGAGTCCAAGAGGTCATTGCTGCAATGAGCAGTGATTGTACCACTGCACTCCATAGCCTAGGTGACAGAGTGAGACTCTCTCAAAAAAAAGCTATGTAGATGACTTCCTACAACCTTTGAAATTATTCTGCAAGCAAGCAAGTATTCTGATGTATTTTGTACATTGTTTTTAGTGTGTCATTTAAAAAATTATCTGTTGAAGCACATTCGTTTTATACTGTTGTAAAAAATGTAGCTTGATTTATCTTTGTGTTTATTTAAAACATATCAGCTCCATTAGTTCTATTTTTTTCTAGTTTTCTTGGTTCTGAAATAATTTTTCAGCTCTGAACATCTCTGCTCAGTCAGCATTCTCTCCTTCACCTCCTTGTTGTTGCTTTCCAAATCTTCCACATGTTATGGGTGCATCCAAGAGTTAGGAACAGGGTGTCAAAGGTGACGTTTTCACTTCCTAGCTGGATGATCATTGGGTAAAAGACTTGATACCTGTGTGTCTTAGTTCACTTATCTGCAAAATAATAATAGGACCTGCAGGAAGAGATTATTTGGAATTGGTGCAGTTTCTAAAGAAAGGGCCACGCAAAATGCAACTCTTTCCCACCTGCTGAAACCTGGTCCTGTCTCAAGAATAAAGTCTCCTTTTTAGATAGATTTTTACTGCTACTTATTTGCTTATTAAATGAAAATATTTTCCAACTAGACTGTATTTCTTAATGTAGAAGTCCAAGGTATGAACAAAAGAAAGCAATCAGAACAGGAAGTTCCTCTAATAGATCTCTAGATCAGCATGTGGACATCCTGCCTAATAATTTGATTGATAATCAAGTTCAATCATCTTAAAAATCCAAATGATTGAACTTGATGTGTGATTATTAGCTGTAATGCAGTTGTAATTAATGGGCATATAGTGACTTTTCTTATATCATCATTTTGCAATAAGCTTTCAAGATAATTTAGTTTCATGATATAATTTTTTTGTAGAAATACATTTACATATCTAGTAACAATTAGCTACAATTTCAGCTGAAGTTACAAATTGATTGGATTCTGCTGCTGGCATGTCTCCTGGATGAGCTGGGAGTGGGCAGATGGTTAGACTTATAATTCCCAGTTATATCAATTAAGTGGCAAAAAAATTTTTTAAGTTAATTCCAGACAAATTTCTGTGAGGTCAAGCAGGCCAGATTAAGTATTAAGGCTTTCTCTGAAATCTTTGGTTTGAAATAAGGTATTCTTAAATCTCTTGGATATGATATTCACTACTTGAGGTAATTTCTAGAAGATTTGTTTTAAATTCAGTTCTCATTGACACTTAGGCCTGTAATGAAGTGTACAGCATCCAAATAGGATACTTTCTGTATTCCGGGCATATAATCTAGTGAAATAGGAATCAAAAGAGAGATATTCTTCTTTTAAGCAGACTTTTCAGAAATAGATTATGGCTGCTTATTCTCTCAGACCCTCTTCCATAGGGCATTTGAGAGCATCGAATCCTAACCACTAGACCACCAGGGAATCATTTGAAGCATTTAGTTGGCCATTTAGAGTGTAAGAAACAATGCTTGGTTAGAATATGTGGAATCATAGAATACAAAGCAGAGGATGGTGAATTTCAGGTATATAACCTAATTCAGAATTTTCATCTTACTGATATTTTTTCCCCAATTCTCACTCCCAGCTATTTACTTTTCTTCCTATCTCACTTAAAAGAGTGAAGCAATTAAAGAGAGCTTGCATAACTTCCCACCACTGTATCTACTGACCTATCTAAATCTCTGCTCACATAATCTGCCTTTTATTACTATGAATGAATGGTTTGTGTTCCCATCAAAGGTCAACCCCGTACTTGTGCAACAGAGCCCATCTCCTTCTATACTTTGTATTTCATCAATTTTTCTTTTCTTTTTATGGGGTCTTTCTGTTGACAAACAAAAACTGTTATTTCTTGATCTTTTGGCACCATTTTCCCATTTTATAATGGTGTAATTTCTCTTCTGTTTGTTTTCTATCTGCCCATCTCGCCTTTTTTTCTCCTTTTCCTGCCTTCTTTTGGACCAAGTGAGTATCTTTAGTGTTCCATTTTTATCTCTATTATTGTCTAATTATGTATTACCTTGGATTTTTGTCTTTTGGTGGTCATTCTAGGGTTTACAGCTATGCATCTTTAACTTAATATGATAATGCTTCATTGTAATCTAAGACTCTTACAACAGTATACTTCTACTTGTCCCTTCTCATTCTTTGGGCTATTGTCCTACTTTTTATAAATCCTGTGGTATAAACTTGGTTTGCATTGATTGAAAAAGCACCTATATTTTTGTCTTGGACAAAGACATAAATGATATTCATTTACATTTATGTTTTTAGTTTTAGAAACCAAAACCAAGAAATGCCTCATTCCACGAACAAAGAACTGATACTTGGCATCATGGCGGGAACTGCTGGAATCAGCTTGCTGCTCTTGTGGTACCACAAGGTCCGTAAACCTCAGATAGCAATGAATTTACCTAAATTTCTTTCTCTGGGTAATACATTTAATTCAATAACTTTGCAAGATGAAATACATAATGACCAAGGAACAACAGTGATCTTTCAAGAAAGGCAACTCCAGATAATGGAGAAGTTAAATGAATTACTGACAAATATGGAAGAACTCAAAGAGGAAATCAGATTTCTTAAAGAAGCTATTCCAAAGCTGGAGGAATATATACAAGATGAACTTGGAGGGAAAGTAACTGTCCATAAGATAAGCCCTCAGCATAGAGCAAGGAAAAGAAGGCTCCCCACAATTCAAAGTTCAGCAACAAGTAATAGTTCAGAGGAAGCAGAAAGCGAAGGAGGGTAAGTTTCTTTAAGATGTTTCCCATGTTGAATTGATTATTGTCATTATTACTATTATTTAGCTATTTTCATTATGGATTCCAGTCATATATTCTGCCGCTCACATGAAATGAAAAGGAATGATATTTTGACTTAGATTATAATTAAAATAATATCCAGTAGTCAGTATTTAAGCTAGTTCAGACCCTATTGACCAAAAAAATATAAATAACTTACTAGTAGCAGGTGGTATTATGTGAATATTGAAGAAGGCAGTAATTATTTGCCACAGTGTATAACCTATTGTTTTAATGTGGCCGCTGTGTGACTCCTTATATGAGAATTCTCTAGACCACTGCTGTTCAAAAGAACTTTCTGCGGTGATGGAAATAGTCCAAGTCTATGCTGCCCAAGATGATAGCCACTAGCCACTTGTGGCTATAAAGCACTTGAAATGTGGCTGTTGCAACTGAGGAACTGAATTTTTCTTTTATTTCATTGAAGTTGTAATTTTATTTAATTGTAATTAATCCAAATTTAAATAGCCATTTGGGGCTAGTGGCTACTGAATTTTAGTGCAGGTCAAAAAAGATTTGAGAATATATAGGTGATTCTGTCTCATCTTTGCATGGGTTAGTCCATTGAATGTTAAAACCAGGAACATCAATAAATGTTCTTTTAGGGAAAAGCAAATAATGTGTGAATAAAGAAATGGTGCCTGACTAGTGTTTTTGAGGAATAAAATAGGCAGATTAAAAAAAAAAAAAGGATCACTAGTGAATATGATACACTCTGAAATTCTTGAGGGCAGGGATCTTATGTTTTTATTGTTGTAGTCCTAATGCCTTATTTCTGTGCCTAGCACAGAGTATATGCCAGTAAAGATTTCTTGAATGAATGAGTGATCTGCTAAATTACCTTGAAATTGGAAGAAGGGATCTGGAGGAAACAAAGGCTCTGGAGGGAGGTCCTAGGCATAATTTCATAGATTAAAAAATGTAAATAGTCGATCAGGTCTTTGAGATCAGTGCTATGACTGGAATTCTTTAGCATCTTTGTAAATGAACTAAAGTAATGACTCTGAATAGTTTTCAAATAAGGCAGAGCCACAAATGATAGCTCTAGGAAGGTCTCCAAAATTTGTGTTCTTGAACAACAACAAAGGTTGTTGACTGATTTTAAAATAGGTAAGGGAAATATTCAGAAGAAATCTAAAATAGTTCTAAATCGTTTGAAAGTGTAATTCAGAAAAGAGACCTAGTAGTTATTTATTATGGGTGTAGAAAACAGTAGCTTAGTACTCTAATAAGAAAAATCACAACATAGAATTTAGTATCGAGAGTATTGAAGACAAACCAGATGGTTATTCTACCTGTACGTAAATCTATAATATTTCCTCATCACGTGCCTTGTGTGCAGTTTTGGCAATTGCATTTTAGAAAAGATCTAATGGAAACAAGGACTAACCAGAGAAGGTCCACTAGACTGGGAGGAAAAATGGCAGTTCTGCTAAAGGAGTGTAGACCAAAAGGGTGAATGATCTTCAATCTGAAAAGACACTGGTTAAGTTGAGCATAGGCTTATTCAAGAAATTCTAAAATTCTAGAAAAAGAGGCAAACTTTGGTAAGTTTAGGATTCGTTCAGGACAAATACAAAGAAGATAATTATGGGACTTAATGAATTTCAAGTAATGGTATCGGCACAAATTTTTTATGTGGTTCAAGAGGATTTGTGAAATTTGTGAATGACAGTAATTCACAGCTAGTTGGAAAAACTAGACATGTCAAAACTTTAAGATTGATGTCAGGAGAGACATTCCCTCTTCTTGCTTGATCCTGGGTGCCTTCGTTAGCAATAAAATGCTAATGTGCACTTTTATATAAACAAGGCATATATGGTCTTTGGTTCTTAAAATTTACATACATGTCATTATATGGTACACATGTTTTGTAACTTGCTTTGCAATAAAGTTTTGGTTCCATATGAAATTTAAAGCAGTTTTTTTCTAATTCTGTGAAGAAAGTCAGTGGTAGCTTGATGAGAATAGCATTGAATCCATAAATTGAACAGTCTGACCATTTTCATGATATTGATTCTTCCTATCCATGAGCATGGAATGTTTTTCCATTTGTTTATGTCCTCTCTTATTTCCTTGAGCAGTGGTTTGTAGTTCTCCTTCAAGAAGTCCTTCTCATCCCTTATTAGTTGTAATCCTAGGTATTTTATTCTCTTATAGCAATTGTGAATGGGAGTTTGCTCATGATTTGGCTCTCTATTATTGTTGTATAGGAATGCTTGTGATTTTTGCACATTGATTGGGTACCTGAGATTTTGCTGAAGTTGCTTATCAGCGTAAGGAGTTTTTGGCCTGAGACGATGGGGTCTTCTAAATATACAATCATGTCATCTACAAACAGAGACAATTTGATTTCCTCTCTTCCTATCTGAATACCCTTTATTTCTTTCTCTTGCCTGATTGCCCTGGCCAGAACTTCCAGTACTGTGTTGAATAGGAGTGGTGAGAGAGGGAATCCTTGTTTTGTGCTGATTTTCAAATTGAATGCTTCCAGCTTTTGCCCATTCAGTATGATATTGGCTGTGGGTTTGTCATAAATAGCTCTTATTATTTTGAGATATGTTCCATCAATAGCTAGTTTATTGAGTGTTTTTAGCATGAAGGGGTGTTGAATTTTATCAAAGGCCTTTTCTGCATCGTTTGAGATAATCGTGATTTTTGTTGTTGGTTTTGTTTATGTGATGGATTATGTTTATTGATTTGTGTATGTTAAACCAGCCTTGCATCCCCAGGATGAAGCCGATTTGATCTTGGTGGATAAGCTTTTTAATGTGCTGCTGGATTTGGTTTTATAGAGGATTTTTGCATTGATGTTCATCCGGGATATTGGCCTGAAATTTTCTTATTTTGTTGGGTCTCTGCCAGGTTTTGGTATCAGAATGAGGCTGGCCTCATAAAATGAGTTAGGGAGGAGTTCCTCTTTTTCTATTGTTTGGAATAGTTTCAGAAGGAATGGTACCAGCTCCTGTTTGTACTTCTGGTAGAATTCAGCTGTGAATCTGTCTGGACCTGGGCTTTTTTTGTTTGGTAGGCTATTAATGACTGTCTACATTTCTGAACTTGTTATTGGTCTATTCAGGGATTTGACTTCTTCCTGATTTAGTCTTGGGAGAGTTTATGTGTCCCCAAATTCATACATTTCTTCTAGATTTTCTAGTTTATTTGCATAGAGGTGTTTATAGTATTCTCTGATGGTAGTTTTTATTTCTGTGGCATAAGTGGTGATCTCCTCTTTATTATTATTTTATTGTGTCTATTTGATTCTTCTCTTTTCTTCTTTATTAGTCTGGCTAATGGTCTATTTTGTTAATCTTTTCAAAAAACCAGTTCTTGAAGGGTTTTTCATGTCTCTATCTCCTTTGGTTCTGCTCTGATCTTAGTTATTTCTTGTCTTCTGCTAGCTTTTGAATGTGTTTGCTCGTGGTTCTCTAGTTCTTTTAATTGTGATGTTAGGGTGTCAATTTTAGATCTTTCTTCCTTTCTTCTGTGGGCATTTAGTGTTATAAATTTCCCCCTAAACACTGCTTTAGCTGTGACCCAGAGACTCTAGGCACTGTGTCTTTGTTCTCATTGGTTTCAAAGAACATCTTTATTTCTGCCTTAATTTTGTTATTTACCCAGTAGTCATTCAGCAGCAGGTTGTTCAGTGAGTTTTGAGTGAGTTTCTTAAGTACTGGTTCTAATTTGATTGCACTGTGGTCTGAGAGACTGTTGTTGTGATTTCTGTTCTTTGGCATTTGCTGAGGAGTGCTTTACTTCCAATTATGTGGTTGATTTTTTTACCACTATGTAATGCCCTTCTTTGTCTTTTTTTATCTTTGTTGGTTTCAAGTCTGTTTTATCAGCGACTAGGATTGCCATCCCAGTTTTTTGTTGTTGTGGTTGTTGTTTGCTTTCCATTTGCTTGATAAGTATTCCTCCATCCCTTTATTTTGAGTCTATATGTGTCTTTGCACGTGAGATGGGTCTCCTGAATATAACACAATGATGGGTCTTGACTTGTTATCCAATTTGCTGGTCTGTGCCTTTTAATTGGAACATTTAGCCCATTTACATTTAAGGTTAATACTGCTGTGTGTGAATTTGATCCTGTCATTATGATTCTAGCTGGTTATTTTGCCCATTAGTTGATGCAGTTACTTCATAGAGTCAATCGTCTTTGTATTTTGGTTTGTTTGTGCAGTGGCTGGTACTGGTTTTTCCTTTCAATATTTAGTGCTTCCTTCAGGAGCTCTTATAAGGCAGGCCTGGTGGTGACAAAATCCCCTCAGCATTTGCTTTTCTGCAAAGGATTTTATTTCTCCTTCACTTATGAAGCTTAGTTTGGCTGGATAGGAAATTCTGGATTGAAAATTCTTTTCTTTAAGAATGTTAAATATTGGCCCCCCACTCTCCTCTGGCTTGCAGTTTCTGCAGATCTGCTGTTAGTCTGATGGGCTTCCCTTTTTGGGTAATCTGGCCTTTCTCTCTTGCTGCCCTTAACATTTTTTCCTTCTTTTCAACCTTGATGAATCTGACAACTGTGTTTTGGGGTTGCTCTTCTCGAGAAGTATCTTTGTGATGTTCTCTGTATTTCTTGAACATTGGCCTGTCTTGCTATGTTTGTAGAAGTTTTCCTGGATAATCTTGTGAAGTGTGTTTTCCAACTTGGTTCCATTCTCCTTGGACCCACTTGAGGAGGCAGTCTGAACTCGTCACGTTCAGGTACACCAATCAAACGTAGGTTTGGTCTTTTTACATGATCTTATGTTTCTTGGAGGCTTTGTTCATTGCTTTTAATTTTCTTTCTCTAATCTTGTCTTCATGCTTTATTTTATTAAGTTGATCTTCAATCTCTGATATCTTTTCTTCTGCTTGATTGATTTAGCTATTGATACTTGTATATGCTTCATGAAGTTCTCTTGCTGTGTTTTTCAGCTCCATCAGATCATTTATGTTCTTTTCTAAACTGGTTATTCTAGTTAGCAATTCCTCTAACCTTTTATCAAGGTTCTTAGCTCCTTGCATTGGGTTAAAACATGCTTCTTTAGCTCAGGAGTTTGTTATTACCCACCTTCTGAAGCCTACTTCTGTCAGTTCATCAAACTCATTCTCCATCTAGTTTTGTTCCCTTGATGGTGAGGAATTGTGATCCTTTGGAAGAGAAGAGCCATTCTGGTTTTTGGAATTTTCAGTCTTTTTGCACTGGTTTTTACTCATCTTTGTGGATTTATTTACCTTTAGTCTTTGCTGTTGTTGACTTTCAGATGGAGTTTTTTGGTGGTCATCCTTTTTGTTGATGTTGATGCTATTGCTTTCTGTTTGTTATTTTCCTTCAAACAGTCTGGGCCCTCTTCTTCAGGTCTGCTGCAGTTTGCTGGGGTTCCACTCCAGACCCTATTTACGTGGGTACCATCAGTGGAGGCTGCAGAACAGCAAAGATTGCTTCCTGCTCCTTCCTCTAGAAGCCTCTTCCCAGAGGAGCACTCTCCAGATACCAGCCGGTGCTCTCCTGTATGAGGTGTCTGTCGACCCCTGCTGGGAGGTGTCTCCCTGTCAGGAAGTATGGGGATCAGGGACCCACTTGAGGAGGCAGTCTGTCCCTTAGCAGAGCTCGAGTGCTATGCTGGGAGATCTGCTGCTCTCTTCAGAGCCACAGGCAAGAATGTTTAAGTCTGCTGAAGCTGTGCTCATAGCTGCTCCTTCCCCCTCATTTTCTGTACCACGAGATTGGAATTTTATCTATAAGCCCCTGACTGGGGCTGCTGTCTTTGTTTCAGAGATGCTGTCCCCAGAGA
Organism: Callithrix jacchus; assembly: GCF_049354715.1. Classification (NCBI taxonomy): domain Eukaryota; kingdom Metazoa; phylum Chordata; class Mammalia; order Primates; family Cebidae; genus Callithrix; species Callithrix jacchus. The sequence continues at coordinate 77,023,559 of NC_133515.1, read as the reverse complement.
AGAGGAATCTAGAGAGGTAGTCTGGCTACAGTGGCTTTATGGCCCTGTGGTGGGCTCCACCCAGTTAGAACTTCCTATTGGCTTTGTTTACATTGTGAGGGGAAAACTGCCTACTCAAGCCTCAGTAATCACAGACTGCCTCCTCCCACCAAGCTCAAGTGTTCCAGATCGACTTCAGACTGCTGTGCTGCCAGCCTAGGAATCCTCATGTTTTTGCTCTTATTGAACACCTTCCTTCATAATTTCTTAGGAATATGTGGAAGAATTTCTTGGAAGTGTACATTTGAAGTGCTGAGTTATAGACTATATTGTTATTATATATTGTTAAATTATTCCTTGAAGTGTACCAAGTTACCATCCTATGAGCAGTGTATGAGAATTCTTATCTTCCCATAAAAATTCTTATATTGTTAGACTTTTTAATTTTAGCCATCCTGATGGAGATGAAATGGTAACTAATTATTTTTCAATTTCCCTGAACATTAGTGAGATTGAACTTTTCATCATTCATTTGCCATTTAGATTTCTTCTATGAATTTCTTTTTAAAAAATAAAAGTTGACAGTAACAAATGACAGTCTTGTCATTCATTCAATGTGAGTGTCTACTCTGTAGTAGTCACTGTCTGGACTCTGGGGGATGTAGCAGGAAATAAAGCAAAGTCTTGCAAGTAAAACAGATTTTAAAAAACTAGCAGGATGTTAAAGAGTGATGCTCTTGGTCTTTTAACTAGTTAAAACTAGAACCCTAAAAGCCAAGAACAAAGCAATAAGTGCCCAGCGTCCTTCTGTCCTGCAGCCAGATGCTAGACCTTCCTGGACAGGACTTGCTAAGAGACTGAAGCCACTGCCAGCATGAGCAGCCATCTACATGCTACTGATGAAAGAACTGCTAAAGGCTGAGAAGCATTTCTCCCTGGAAAGTTGTTCACGTTCTGGGCATCCCACTGGTATGACTATGAAGCTGGCTGCTGTGGGAACAGATGCCATTGCATCACCACAATGTATAGCATGGGAAAAGAGAAGAGAGTGGAGTATATAGCTTTCTGGAACCAGTAATGAAGAACGGACAGAGGTGAATGAGCCTGCAAAAGAAGAGAGATGAAAGGTCAAAGAAGTGGGCAGTGAACCAGCGGACAAAGGTGTCACAGAAACAAGAGAGGACAAGAGTTTCAGAATAGTGGTAAAAGCCACAAGTTTTAGAATCATTCTGACCCAAGCATGAATCCTGACTCAGCCTTTAGCTGTGTAACTTTACTTCTCCAAACCTCAATTTATTTATCTTAAAATGTGGTTGATAATGCATTTCTCATGTTGTTTTAGATGATAATGAAAGTTAAGATAATCAAGTTGCTTTGCACTGTCTAAAATAAACTATTTTAAATAATGAATTACTTTATAAATTAGAAGGAAATGGTCAAATGTATTAAATCTACTAGAACAGGAGTTGGCAAACGTTTTCTATCAGAATTTTAAGCTGTATATTTCATAAATCATTCATTGTGCTCCATTCTATTATATATACATTTTTCATGTTAAACTGCAATTAAACTCTCTCCTTATTCTTCTAAGTTAACTTTCTGAAGTTGGAGTATAGTCTTTTCCCCCTTAGGGTATGCATTAATTGAGGCTTTCTTTTCACTGTGACTTTATAATGTCTAGTATGCAATATTTCTACTCCCTACATCTTTGCTCTGCACATTCACCTTGCCCTTCCCCCCACCACCTAAGAAAAAAAGATGGTCATGCTAACAGGTGAAGTATATAAGGTGTCTGCATATTTTGTGCAGCTTCAGGGTTAGATTGAAATCACCAGGCACAGACTTAGTCTTGTCATTTTGTTTACGCATAGGGGAAAACAATTCCGTTTATTAAATGTTTTGTGTAACTACACCCAAGTTTTGCCACGCTGAAAACTTGGACCGTTTCTGTGTAGTGATTTTTAAATTTTAGTTTTCTTAACCTGCAACTGAGACTGTTGATGCATGGTATCTATAGTGTCTCATTACTGGAGTTTGCTTTGTTTTATAGTATCTGTACTCCCTGGATTTTTCAAGGGTTATTTTGTAAGCAGATGATGTACTTCTCATTGAAAACACAATTTTAAAAAGCCAATCTCAAAAAAAAAAAAAAAGAAAGAATTTTAGGCTCTGAGGACCATACAACCTCCATCTCAAATATTTAACTCTGCCATTGTAGTGTGAAAGCAGCCATAGGCAATATGAGTATGGCTGCATTCCAATAAAACTTTATTTATAAAAACAAGTAGTTGGTATATTGGGCCCCAGGGTATGGTTTGCCAACCCCTGAACTAGAAAAATACGTTTAACAGTAGCCTTTCACTTCTAATGTGTTTGGTCAAGTAAAATAGGGACTGAACTGTGTTTGCCAGATTTGAGACCTAGGAGGTCATTTATTGAGAAGCCTCTCAGGATCAGTTGCTGGGTAATTATGAGTATAGAAACCTGATCTAGGCCTGGACAAATGAAAGAGAGGTAAAGATGTGGACACCAGAAGGGCAGACGCTTATTTCAAGGAACTTGACTTTAGATGGAAGGAGGATGTATAATTAAGAAGGGGTATCAGTTTCAGAGAACATATATTTTATGTTTTATTTTTTGTGTTTGTTTTCACCTGAGAGATACTTGAGCATATTTATGGGCCACAGGGAAGAAGCCAATACAGAGGGCAAGAGTAAAAATGCAGGAAAGCGGCCTTTTTAAAAAATATCAAAAACAGAGCAAAGGAAATAACCTATGAAACAAGGTGGTGTCACCTGACCCTTTTAGCAGCAGTACACCTCAGGTATTGGGATAACATGTCAAAGAAAGAATAGTATCACTTGCAGACTCTAGAGAAACTGATTAAGCTCAAGATAATATCTGGTAACATGAAACTGACAATATAAGCTAGCATTGCTGTTCTCTAGTAAAGGAGTAAGTATGCTTGGAAAAGGGTAATCTCTTCTCTACATTTTGTTGTCTTCCTCATCAGTGTCCCTGTTAGCATTAAATCCATAAATATAATAACCAGTAGATTTTTATTGGAGGACATTCAGTCCTAGTATTCACTGTCTTTTCTAGACTCCAGCTTAGATAGACAGCTGCTCTGAGGTACCTCAGAAGGCGCTTCTGTTTTAACTCGGGATTGTCATGACCCATATGTTCTGGAACAGAGCTACTCATACGGTGGTCTGTGGACCAGCAACATCAGCATCCCATCTAAACTGTGAGAGTGTGGGAAATGCATATTCTCAGGACATATCCCAGACATAGTGAATCAGGATGTCTGGGAGCAGTGCTCAGGAATCTGCATCTTAACAAGCTCTGTTGGATGACTCTTACACTCCCTAATGTTTGAGAAACTTTGTTCTAGAAGAGTTTCTAACATCCACCTGAGTGATCATGATGAAATTGTGGTTTTAATGATTGGCAATTATGGTTACAGATAAACAAAAGTTTCACTGGGTATAGTGAGTATAATGATGGACTGTTGACCTTGGTGAGAATAGAGTGGCTGTAGTAGAAAAGGAGGATGGTTGGGTGGCCATAGGGCACGATAAAAGAGAACTGGGAATGAATTGATGGAAGAACATGTTTTAGATGCTTGTTATTATAAGGGGTTACTATTTGCTTTTGGGCTGAGTCTAATTTTGGTTCTCTTAAGAATAAGCCAAAAGGAGGCAATCTGAGGACAGTTAGAGAGTTAGATAAGTTCTTATCTAGAACAATATTAAACAGCTTCTAGATATTACCTGTACTGGTATGAGATTTATTTTCTAATATCTGAGCAGATCTGGATCTTCTTCCTCATCCCCCAAATGCACACACACCCAAACCCCTTCTTTTATGTCTGGATAATCGTAGATTTGCTTGAATAGAGTCAGGGGAGTGATCTGACCTCTTTACTACCTCCACTGAGTAGCAATGACTGACAGTTTTTAGATGTAGTCATAAATAATTATTTCCTTTGGGGTAGCTCGGTGAGCAAATGCTGCTTTTAGAGGCCATTGGTGGCAGTGTTAAACAACAAGCTGGCCCAATTTTGCAAAGAAAAATTTCTTATAGGAACTTTATAAGCATTACATATTCTGTTCTGGCAAAGTGCAAAAGAGATCCTTTTGGAAAATGATAATCAGATCTTAGTGTGACTCAGGAACAAAAGACAGTAAGTAATCTCACAAGAGAGGGAAAATGTAATAGATTGTTACAGAGACAAACAGTCCTCTTTGGGCTTCTTGTGCTCCCAGACATCTTGTTACATGAGCCAAGCATGTAAGGCCCTGATCACTCTTTATGTGGGCCATTTTTCAGGGTCATGGTGAGCAACCTTGAAGAATGAGTTACTGTTTCCCTTCAGAACCGAGACCAGGTTTAGCAGATTTGCTTACTGCTTGCTGCAGAAGTGGTAGATCATCTAAGCTCAGTGTTCTTTTCCGTGACACAATCCACTGTAAATGCAAGTCTCTTGAGTCCTCTGCATTGCCCCTGTGGCAATGTGCAACAAAGCAGAACCAATGTAAATGTCCTCATGATCATGCTGCTTTGCTGTGTCGTAAGTAACATAAGTCTTCTGTCTTCTGTCTCTAACCCAGTAATCTCATGTCTTCTGCCAACATCCATGAACCAGTAAGAGCTTAATTTATTAGCTTTTACATAGAGTAAAATCAAATCACAAATCCAACCATCATACGGTGAACATTAGAGAGCTTTGGGTCTCTTAAAAGGAATTTGTCCAAGAATTTCCTGCAGTAGGGTGTTAGGAAGGATGCAAAGGCTAGAGGTGGTAGTAATATTTAGGATCAGGAGATTGCACAGTAAATAAAAGTATTTGAGATGGTGTTCATGTCATAGGTAGCTATACACATACACATATACCTATTATGGGGACAATAGCCCAAATTGAATTGGATAAGAAAGGATAGTGTTTCTTTTCTTTTTTTTTTTTTTTTTTTTGAGACAGAATCTCGTTTTGTCGCCAGGCGCCAGGCTGTAGTGCAGTGGCGCGATCACGGCTCACTGCAACCTCCACCTCCTGGGTTCAGGCAATTCTTCTGCCTCAGCCTCCCGAGTAGCTGGGATTACAGGCGTGCGCCACCATGCCCAGCTAATTTTTTTGTATTGTTAGTAGAGACGGGGTTTCACCTTGTTGACCAGGATGGTCTCGATCTCTTGACCTGGTGATCTACCCACCTTGGCCCCCAAAGTGCTGGGATTACAGGCATGAGCCACCGCGCCCGGCAATTTTTTAATATATATGTTTAGTAGAGACGGGATTTCACTATGTTGGCCAGGATGGTCTTGATCTCTTCACCTCATGATCCACCCGCCTCAGCCTCCCAAAGTGCTGGGATTACAGGTGTGAGCCACTGCGCCCGGCCCAGTGTTTCTTTTCTAATAACTCTGTTAACCTAGTGTTTAGATGAGTATCAGTTGTTCTGAGGAGTGCTAAATAGTGGCACAGCATATCCCCATGATCTGTGCAAATGGCCCAGGCAGTCAGTCAGATGGCATACTTTATTGCCAGCGTGGATGAGTCTTGTTTCATTTGTGGGAACAGTGACATTTCCTACTTATTAAACTTTTTTTCCCTTCTCAATGTACCTTTAGACCAAAGTCTGTAACAGTTGCTTTTCCGTATCACTGGAGGCTGCAAAAATCTGGTGTAAAGAATATTCAAGTGAAAGAAGAATGAGTTAGTAGGACAGGGGTGTGGAGGGCAGCTGGTGAGAGAGATGGTCCAAATTAAGGATTGTACAGGTGTCATATATGTTATTGTCCTCATCCAGCTGTTTTCCCACCCCTGGATTTGTTGGCTGATTCCTCGAACAGTGAAGGTAAAACACATTCCACAGCCCTGTGAATTCTAACTTTTGAGAAAGGTGAGCTACAGAACAATTCTATTCTAAACTGACGTCATGAGATTCTAGAGTCTCTGTTGTCACACTCATACGTTGTTGCCATGTTAATTCCATATGCAGTTTGAGCATTCAGTCTTCTGACCTGTTCCACCTACACAGGGCATTTTATGGCTTAAGGATGATGGCCTAGAAGGGAAGAGAGAGACTTACTTTGGATTAAATTCAAAATGGGAAAATGCTTAAGGTAAGCCTTAGAAAAAAAAACTTTAACATGTGCTAAAAACACATGAAAATATTCATAAACCAAGCTTTAGTGCTTCCTTTAGTTTTCCGTGGTAACTAGATATACTGGGCTATCTGGATATTCACTTAAAACATTCTCCCCAGAGAGATTCTGCTTCATCCATGGTTAATATTTTAAAATACAGTGAGTCAACAGAGTGTAAGTTTACTCTCCTTAACTCCTTTAAATACAGTAGTTTAGTAGTCTCAAACAGATATTCTGGTTTATTACCTTTAAAACCAGTTCTTTCTTTTCCTTTGGGAATCTTGCATATGTTTCCCCTGATCTTTCTTGCTACCTGCTTCCCTGATTTCTTCAACTTCTCTTCCTAAGGTTTAATAGTGTGAGTAGGAACTGCATAGGTAGAGATAACCGTTTAGACTTATGCGTTTTTGTGGGTAACTCTGTGACTATTAACTTTAGCTCCCCTATTCTTCTTATTCCCTGCTGTTTCCATATTGATATGGAAACAACACCAATTGGTGGCCACCAAAAGGTGGATATTAGTCTTTAGGAGGCTTGGCAGGTCTCCACTCTGCTCCCTATTTTTTTTCCTCATTTGACCCTTTTCTCACTCTAGCTACTGCAAAGAGGACCAGCGCTTCCAACGATGTTGTCCAGAAGATCAAGTTACTACAGATGCCCAGCATCATGGAGCTTCTTCTGTTTTACAGCCAAATGTATCTCTCGGTCATAAAACATCTTATTCCCCTGTGACACATAAAGTCAATTCAGCCAAAGCAAGTAGAAGGTTATCGTCTCTATCAAGTCCACCTTTCTCTGAAAGAAGATGTTCTTTATTCGCTAGATTTCAGAAAGGAAATGCTTCCCCTTACTGGCAGCAAAGTAGAGCTAACTTTGATTGTGAAGAAGACACAAGCTTCACTGATTTAAAATCTGCCTCAGACCGTTTTAGTAGCCTTATGTCCCATAAACTAAGTATAGTTCCCTGTTACAAGAGTGCGATTTTTTTTAATCCTCAAGCAAGTGGCCAGAGTGTGTTTAATCTAAATGAAATCAAAATCTTTTTTAAAACCCCAAGTAATAATGATGCTCAAAAACATATAACCATCTCTGCTCCTGAATATAGCACTAAAAATTGTAAGAATTTTGAAATAAACGCCACTTCTCCAGCCTTTCGGAACAGTATTGATAGAGCCTCCTATCAACAAAGTGCATCATCCTTTTCTCTTGCAAGTGATATTTACCGTCCTGATCAACAAAATGGAATTGCCACTGATATTCAACAAAGAGGCCAATTAAGTAACAATTCAAAAGATTTCCTTCTTCCTGGTTCTGAAAGGTACAGCAAAGATCATTCTCCAGTCATGATTCAACAGCATCCCTCTCAAAGTGGAACTTTGTCATTCCTCCATAAAGCTGGAATTTCTTCATCTTATAAAAATTCTGATTGCTTTATCCCATCGGAAAGCGAAGTAACTTCAGGCTCCTTTGAAGATGAAGACAGATCTTCACTTTTTGAAATTCCTGAAATAAGGTCTCCTCAGACTTTACCCTCTCTTAGAAGGGCACCTCAAATAGTTTTCCCACCAGTCATCTGCATAGTCTGTAGAATTCACTGCTCCTAAACTCCCCTTTCCTCACCAAGCTTCACTGCATTCTCTGAAAATGATTCCTACATTGCGGTATAAATTTAATTCCTATACTTTTGAAAGTTAGTTTACTGACGTTATTGGGCTGTGGAAGTCAAAGATAATTTTGTTTCAAGCTGTTTTCAGATTTACTGCGTAAAGATGGGCTAATCTCAGATTTCTGAGTGACTATTGTAATACTTTTGTTATTTGAAAATAACATCAACCCTCAAGGTATGGATGATCTAAAAGTAATACATTTTTGAGAGTTTAGTATCTTTTATGATACTTGAATCAGTAGAAATAGTATGCTTTTTAAAAAAAAAATTTTATCGTGTTCTAGGTTTTGGGGTACATGTGAAGAACATGCAGGACTGTTACATAGGTACATACATGGCAATGTAGTTTGCTGCCTTCCTCCTCATCACCTATATCTGTCATTTCTTTCCGTGTTACCCCTCCGCAACTTCCCACCCCATGCTGTCCCTCCCCTAGCTCAACCCCACAGACCTCAGTGTGTGATGCTCCCCTCCCTGTGTCCATGTGTTCTAATTGTTCGACACCTGCCTCTGAGTGAGAAGATGCAGTGTTTGATTTTCTGTTCTTGTGTCAGTTTGCTAAGAATGATCGTTTCCAGGTTCATCCATGTCCCTACAAAGGACACAAACTCATCGTTTTTTATGGCTGTATAGTATTCCATGATGTATATGTGCCACATTTTCCCTGTCCAGTCTATCATCAGTGGTCATTTGGGTTGGTTCCAAGTCTTTGCTATTGTAAACAGTGCTGCACTGAACATACATGTGCATGTGTCCTTATAACAGAATGATTTATAATCCTTTAGATATATACGCAGTAATGGGATTGCTGGATCAAATGGAATTTCTATTTCTAGGTCCTTGAGGAATCACCACACTGTCTTCACAATGGTTGAACTAATTGACACTCCCACCAACAGTGTAAAAGTGTTCCTGTTTCTCCACATCCTCTCCAGCATCTGTTGTCTCCAGATTTTTTAATGATCACCATTCTAATTGGCATGAGATGGTATCTCAATGTAGTTTTGATTTGCATTTCTCTAATGACCAGTAATGATGAGCATTTTTTCATATGTTTGTTGGCCTCATATATGTCTTCTTTTGAAAAGTATCTGTTCATATCCTTCGCCCACTTTTGAATGGGCTTGTTTTTTTTTTTTCTTGTAAAACTATTTTAGTTCTTTGTAGATTCTGGATATTAGTCCTTTGTCAGATGGGTAGATTACAAAAAAATTTTCCCATTCTGTTGGTTGCTGATTGACTCTAATGACTTTCTTTTGCTGTGCAGAAGCTCTGGAGTTTAATTAGGTCCCATTTGTCTATTTTGGCTTTTGTTGCCATTGCTTTTGGTGTTTTAGTCATGAAGTCCTTGCCTATGCCTATGTCCTGAATGGTTTTGCCTAGGGTTTCTTCCAGTCTTTTTATGGTGTTAGGTCTTATGTTTAAATCTTTAATCCTTCTGGAGATGATTTTAGTGTAAGGTGTCAGGAAGGGGTCCAGTTTCTGCTTTCTGCACATGGCTAGCCAGTTTTCCCAACACCATTTATTAAACAGGGAATCCTTTCCCCTTTGCTTGTTTTTGTCAGGTTTGTCAAAGATCAGATGGCTGTAAATGTGTAACATTGCTTCCGAGGTCTCTGTTCTGTTCCATTGGTCAATATCCCTGTTTTGGTACCAGTACCATGCTGTTTTGATTACTGTAGCCTTGTAGTAGTTTGAAGTCAGGTACTTGGGTTATACCTGGCTATGTGGGCTCTCTTTTGGTTCTGTATGAAGCTTAAGGTGGTTTCTTCGCTTCTGCGAAGAGGGTCATAGGTAGCTTGATGGGGATAGCATTGAATCTGTAGATTACTTTGAGCAGTATGGCCATTTTCACGATATTGATTCTTCCTAACCATTAACATGGAATGTTTCTCCATCTGTTTGTGTCCTCTCTTATTTCCTTGAGCAGTGGTTTGTAGTTCTCCTTGAAGAGGTCCTTTGCATTCTTTGTTAGTTGTATTCCTAGGTATTTTATTCTCTTTGTAGCAATTGTGAATGCCGTTTGTTCTTGATTTGGCTCTCTTTAAGTCTGTTATTGGTAGGAATGCTTGTGATTTTTGTACATTGATTTTGTATCCTGAGACTTTGCTGAAGTTGCTTATCAGTTTCAGGAGATTTGGGGCTGGGACAATGGGGTCTTCTAGATATACAATCATGTTGTCTGCAAATAGAGATAATTTGACTTCCTCATTTCCTAATGGAATACCCTTAATTTCTTTTTCTTGTCTGATTGCTCTGGCTAGAACTTCTAATACTATATTGAATAGGAGTGGTGAGAGAGGACATCCTTGTCTAGTGCCAGATTTCAAAGGGAATGCTTCAGTTTTTGCCCATTCAGTATGATATTTGCTGTGGGTTTGTCATGAATAGCTTTTATTATTTTGAGATATCTTCTGTCAATATCTAGTTTATTAAGAGTTTTTAGCATAAAAGGCTGTTGAATTTTGACAAAGGCATTCTCTGCATCTATTGAGATAATCATGTGATTTTTGTCTTTGGTTCTGTTTATGTGGTAGATAACATTTACAGACTTGTGTATGTTGAACCAGCCTTGCATCCCCTGGATGAAGCCTACTTGTTCATGATGGAAAAGCTTTTTGATGTGCTGTTGCAATCGGCTTGCCAGTATTTTATTGAAGATTTTTGTGTTGATGTTCATCATGGATATTGGCCTGAAGTTTTCTTTTTCTGTTGAGTATCTGCTGTGTTTTGGTATGAGGATGATGTTGGTCTCATAAAATGATTTGGGAAGAGTTCCCTCTTTTTGGATTGTTTGAAATAGTTTCAGAAGAAGTGGTACCAGCTCCTTTTTGTATGTCTGGTAGAATTCAGCTGTGAACCCATCTGGACCTAGGCTTTTTTTGGTTGTTAAGCTATTAATTGCTGCCTCAACTTCAGCCCTTGTTATTGGTCTATTCAGGGTTTGACTTCTTCCTGTTTTAGGCTTGTGAGGATGGAAGTGTCCAGGAATTTATCCATTTCTTCCAGGTTTACTGGTTCATCTGCTTAGAGTTGTTTGTAGTAATCTCTGAAGGTAGTTTTTATTTCTGTGTAATCTGTGGTGATATCCCCTTTATCATTTTTTATTGCATCTATTTGATTCTTTTCGCTTTTATTAATCTGGCTAGTGGTCAGTTTTGTTGATCTTTTCAAAAGCTGAGCTCCTGGATTTATTGAGTTTTTGAAGGGTGTTTTATGTCTCCATCTCCTTCAGTTCTGCTCTGATCTTAGTTATTTCTTGTCTTCTGCTAGCTTTTGAGTTTTTTTGGTCTTACTCCTCTAACTCTTTCAATTTTCATGTCAGTGTGTCGATTTTAGATCTCTCCTTGCTTCTCAAGTGGGTATTTATTGCTATAAATTTTCCTCTAGACACTGCTTTAAATGTGTCCCAGAGTTTCTGGTACGTTGTGTCTTCATTCTTGTTCGTTTTGAGAAACATCTTTATTTCTGCCTTCATTTCATTGTTTATCCAGTCAACATTCAAGAGCCAGTTGTTCAGTTTCCATGAAGTTGTGTGGTTCTGAGTTAGTTTCTCAATCCAGAGTTCTATTTTGATTGCACTGTGGTCTGAGAGACTGTTATGATTTCCATTCTTTTGAATTTGCTGAGGAGTGATTTACTTCCAATTATGTGGTCAGTTTTAGAGTAGGTGCAATGTGGTGCTGAGAAGAATGTATATTCTGTGGATTTGGGGTGGAGAGTTCTATAGATGTCTATTAGGTTTGCTTGGTCCAGATCTGAGTTCAAGTCCTAGATATCCTTGTTAATTTTGTATCTTGTTGATCTGTCTGATACTGACAGTGGAGTGTTAAAGTCTCCCACTATTATTGTGTGGGAGTCTTAATCTCTTTGTAGGTCATTAAGAACTTGCTTTATGTATCTGGGTGCTCCTATATGGGGTGCGTATATATTTAGGATTGTTAGCTCTTCTTGTTGCATTGATCCTTTTACCATTATGTAATGCCCTTCTTTGTCTCTTTTGATCTTTGTTGGTTTAAAGAGTCTATTTTATCAGAGACTAGGATTGTGACTCCTGCTTTTTTTTTGCTCTCCATTCACTTGGTAAATCTTCCTCCATCCCCTTATTTTGAGCCTATGTGTGTCCTTGCACGTGAGATAGATTTCCTGGATACAGCACACCAATGGGTTTTGACTTTTTATCTAATTTACCAGTCTGTGTCTTTTGATTGGGGCATTTAGCCCATTTATATTTAAGGTTAATATTGTTATGTGTGAATTTGATCCTGCCATTTTGATGCTACCTGGATGTTTTGCCCATTAGTTCACACATTTTCTTCATTGTGTAGATGCTCTTTACAATTTGGTACGTTTTGGAGTGGTTGGTACTGGTTGTTCCTTTCTATGTTTAGTGCTTCTTTCAGGAGCTCTTGTAAGGCAGACCTGGTGGTGAGGAAATCTCTCAGCCATTGCTTGTTTATAAAGGATTCTATTTCTCCTTCACTTATGAAGCTTAGTTTGGCTAGATATGAAATTCTAGGTTCAAAGTCCTTTTCTTTAAGGATTTTGAATACTGGCCCCCACTCTCTTCTGGCTTGTAGGGTTTCTGCCAAGAGATCGACTGTGAATCTGATGAGCTTCACTTTGTGGGTAACCCAACTTTTCTCTCTGGATGCTCTTAGCATTTTTCCTTCATTTCAACCCTGACGATTATGTGCCTTGGGGTTGCTCTTCTTGAGGCATATCTTTGTGGCATTCTCTGTATTTCCTCACCTTAATGTTGGCCTGGCTTGATAGGTTGGAGAAGTTTTTCTGGATAATAACCTGAAGAGTGTTTTCCAGCTTGGATTCATTGTCTCTGTCACATTCAGATACGCCTATTAAATATAGATTAGGTCTTTTCATGTAATCCCATGTTTCTTAGAGGCTTTGTTAATTTCTTTTCACTATTTTTTCTCTAATCTTACCTTCTCATTTTATTTCATTGAGTTAATCTTCAATCTCTGATATCCTTTCTTCTGCTTGGTCGATTTGGCCATTGAAACTTTTGTATGCGTTGTGAAGTTCTCGTGTTGTGTTTTTCAGCTTCATCAAGTCATTTTTATTCTTCTCTAAGCTCTTTATTCTCGTTAGCATTTTGTCAAACCTTTTTTCAAAGTTCTTAGTTTCTTTGCATTGGGTTAGAACATTTCTTTTAGCTCAGAGAAGTTTCTTATTACCCACTTTCTGAAGCCTGTTTCTGTCAATTCATCAGACTCATTCTCCATCCAGCCTTGTTCCCTTGCTGGTTAGGAGTTGTGATCCCTTGGGGAGGAGAGGCGTTCTGGTTTTAAGTGTTTTCATCAATTTTGGGCTGGTTTCTTCCTATCTTTGTTGATTTATCTAACAGTGGTCTTTGTAGTTGGTGACTTTCAGATGGGATCTCTGAGTGGACATCCTTTTTGTTGATGCTGAAGTTATTTCTCTCTGTTTTTTAGTTTTCTTTCTAACAGTCAGGCCCCTCTGCTGTAGGACTGCTGGAGGTCCACTCCAGACCCTGCTTGCCTGGGGATGACCTGCAGTGGCTGCAGAACAGTAAGGGCTGCTGCCAGTTTCCTCTTTTGTTAACCTTGTCCCAGATGGATACTCGCCAGGTGTCAGCCTGAGCTCTTCTTTATGAGATACCTCTTTGTATATAGAGGGGTTGGGGAGCTGCTTGAGGAGACAGTCTGTCCCTTATAGGAGCTCCAGTGCTGAGCTGGGAGCTCCATTGTTCCATTCAGAGCTGCTAGTTAGGTACATTTAGGTCTGCTGCAGCAGAACTCATAACTGCCTTTTTTCCCTGGTGCTCTGTCCTGGGAAGGTGGGGATTTATTGACAAGTTCCTGACATGCTGCTGCCTTTTTTCAGAGATTCCCTGCCCAGCAAGGAGGTAGCCTAATGACAGTCTGCCAGCAGAGGCATTGCTGCGCTGCCATGGGCTCTGCCCAGCTGCTGTGTGAACTTCCTTGTGGTTTTGTTTACAGAGGCATAGTTAGAACTGCCTCAGTAATGGCAGTCTACCTTGGTAATGGCAGACTGCCTCGGTAATGGAAAACTGCCTCAGTAATGGCCGATTACTAAGTAATTGCAGAAAACTGCCTCAGTAATGGTGGACGCCCTTCCCCATAAAGAGCTGGACCGTCTAGGGTCCAGCTGCTTTTGCCTATGAAACTCTCAAGCTAGAGCATGTCAGATTGCTGGCCTTTGTTGGGGTGGGACCCACCAAGCCAGATCTCCTAGCCCCCACTTCTGCCCCCTTTTTTTCAGTTGAATGGGTGGGTCTGTCTCCCAGGCAATCCAGGAACCAGTTGAAATGGCTGCCCAGATTTGTGTGAGTTTTTGTGTGGAGACCTGCAGCGCCAGCTGAAACAGACATACTGGAAATTCATGGCACTTTTCAGCCCAGGAATCTCTTGGTCTGTGGGCAGTAAAAACTCATTTGGAAATGTGGTGATCACTCACCCTCTGCATTGTTCTTGCTGGGAACTTCACTTCAGAGTTGTTCCTATTTGGCCATCTTTGGGCTGCCTACTCTTCCACCATATTGTTTTTTACAGTGGCTGCACCATTTTACATTTGCACCAAGAGTATAGAAGGATTCCAGTTTTTCCACTACCTTACCAACACAAATTATTTTGTTTTTTTGTTGTTGTTATAGTAGCCATCCTAATGGGTATGTGGTAGTATCTCATTGTGGTTTTTATTTGAATATCCCTAATGATTATTGACATTGATCTTCTGGTGTGGCTGCTGCCCATTTGTATATCTTCTTTAGAGAAATATCTGTTCAGGTCCTTTGACTATTTGTTAAATCAAGTTTTTTGGGTTTTTTTGTTGATTTGTAGGAGTTCTTTATATATTTTAGATATTAACCCTTTAACAGATATAATTTGCAAATATCTTCTCCCAATGTGTGGGTTGCCTTTTTACTTGTTGATTGTGTTCTTTGATCCATAGAAGTTTTAGGTTTTGAGGTAGTCTAGTTTATCAATTGTTTTCTTGTTTTGCCTATGCTTTTAGTGCCATACCCAGCAAATCGTTGCCAAATCCACTCTTGTGAAGCTTTTGCACTATGTTTTCTTTTAAGAATTTTATAGCTTTATTTATGTTTTATATTTAGGTTTTTGATACATTTTGAGTTAATTTTTGTGTGTGATATTAAGTAATGGTCTTACTTCATTCTTTATATGTGGCTGCCCAGTTTTCTCAACACCATTTGTTGAAGAGATGACCATATATGTGTGGTTTACTTCTGGGCTCTCCATTTTCCTTCACTGGCCTATACATCTATCTTTATGCCACACTGTACCACACTGTTTTGGTTACTGTAGCTTTGTAGTAAGTTTTTAAATCAGGAGGTGTGAGACCTCCAACTTTGTTTTTCTTTTTCAAGATCATTTTGGCCATTTGGGATGTGTTGAAATTCCAAATGAATTTCAGGACAGATTTTTCTACTTCTATAAAAAGTAGCATTGGGATTTTCAGAGGGATTACATTGAATCTGTAGATTACTTAGGGTAGGATTCATATCTTAACATTATAAACTTTCAAATCTACAAACATGGGATGTCTTTCTATTTCTATTTGTATCTTCTTTAAATTCTTTCAGCAGTGTTTTGTTGTTTTCCATGTACAGGTTTTTCATCTCCTTAGCTAAGTTTATTTCTATGCGTTCCACACTTTTGATGCAATTATAAATGAAATTATTTTTACAATTTTCTTTCCAGATAGCTCATTGTTAATGCATAGAAACAACTGATTTTTGTTTGTTGATTTTCTATCCTGCAACTTTGCTGGATTTATTAATTCTTATTTTATGTATGTGTGTGAAATATTTAGGGTTTTTTTCCTATCTATAAGATTATGTTGTCTGTGATGAGAGGATAATTTTGCTGCTTCTTC
The DNA here is from genome assembly GCF_049354715.1 of Callithrix jacchus. Classification (NCBI taxonomy): domain Eukaryota; kingdom Metazoa; phylum Chordata; class Mammalia; order Primates; family Cebidae; genus Callithrix; species Callithrix jacchus. The sequence goes on along the minus strand of NC_133515.1, from coordinate 77,007,865 downwards.
TCTAATTTGGATGCCTTTTATTTCATCATCTTGCCTAGTTGCACTGGCTGGGACTTTTAGTACTAAGTTGAATAGAATTGATAAACAGCACCCTTGTCTTGTTCCTAATCTTAATCGGAAGTCTTTCAGCCTTTCACCATTGAGTATGATGTTAGCTGTGGACTTTTCATATACGGCCTTTATTATGTTGAAGCAGTTTCTTTTTATTCTTAGTTTGTTGAGTGTTTTTTTCCTAAAGAGGTGATAAATTTTATCGAATACTTTTTCTGCATCAATGGAGATGGTCATGGGTTATTTTTCCCTTCATTTTGTTTATGTGGTATTGATATGGTTTGGCTGTGTCCCCACCCAAATCTCAACTTGAATTGTATCTCCCAAAATTCCCACATGTTGTAGGAGGGATGGGGGATAATTAAATCATAGGGGCCAGTCTTTCCTATGCTATTCTCGTGATAGTGAATAAGTCTCATGAGATCTGATGGGGTGATCAGGAGTTTTCACTTTTGCTTCTTCCTTCTTTTCTCTTGCCACCATCATGTAAGAAGTGGCTTTCACCTCCTGCCATGATTCTGAGGCCTCTGCAGCCATATGGAACTGTAAGTCCAATTAAACCTCTTTTTCTTCTCAATCTTTGGTATGTCTTTGTCAACAGCTTGAAAACGGACTAACACAGCTATATAACATTGGCTGATTTTTTACATTGAACTTCCTTGCATTCCTGGAATAAATTCCACTTGGTTGTGATACATAATCCTAATGGGTTGTTGAATTCTGTTTGCTGGTATTTTATTGATAATTTTTTTGTCAGTGTTCATCAGAGATATTGGTTTTTAGTTTTCTAGTAGCTTTCATCTAGCTTTGATTCATCTAGTAGATTCATCTAGCTTTGATATCAGGGTGTGCTGATCTCATAGAATGAGTTCAGAAGTGTTTCTTCCTCTGCAGTGTTTTGGAAGAGTTTGAGGAGGACTGCTGTTAATTCTTCTTCAGATGTTCTTCAAATTATATGGCATCACTGTCAAATGCTACCTAACATTTGGGCATTCCCTTTTTGGGAGCTTTTTAATTACTGATTTAATCTTTTTACTAGTTATAGGTCTATTCAAATTTTTATTTATTCCTGATTCAGTTTTAGTAGTTTGTGTATTTCCAGGAATTTGTTGATTTTATCTATGTTATCCAATTTGCTGGCACACAATTCTTCATATTACTCTCTTAGAATCTTTTTTATTTCTATAAAATCAGTATTATCCCCCTTTCATTTTTTATTTTATTTATTTGAGTATACTCTCTTTTTTCTTAGTCAGTCCAGTTAAAGCTTTATGAATTTTGTTGATCATACTGAAGAACAAACTTGGTTCCATTGATTTTCTCTATTGTTTTTCTCTACTACGTTTATTTCTGCTTTAATTTTATTTTCTCCTGCTAGCTTTGGGTTTAGTTTGTTCTTTGTCTAGTTTCTTAATATTTTGATTCAGGTTGTTGATTTGGGACATTTCCTTCTTTTTTTAAAATTATACTTTAAGTTTTGGGATACATGTGCAGAAAGTGCGGGTTTGTTACATAGGTAGATGGTAGTTTGTTGCACCCATCAACTCACCATCTAAGTTAGGTATTTGTCCTAATGCTACCCCTCCCCTTGTACCCCATCCCCTGACAGGCCCCAGTGTGTGGTGTTCCCCTCCCTGTGTCCATGTGTTCTCATTGTTCAGCTCCCACTTATGAGTGAGAACATGCAGTGTTTTTCTGTTCCTGTGTTAGTTTGCCGAGAATAATGGTTTCCAGCTTCATCCATGTCCCTGCAAAGAACATGAACTATCATTCTGTTTTATGGATGCATAGTATTCCATGGTGTGTATGTGCCACATTTTCTTTATTCAGTCTATCATTGATGGGCATTTGGGTTGGTTCCAAGTCTTTGCTATTGTGAATAGTGCTGCAATAAACATATGTGTATATGTCTTTATAGTAGAATGATTTATATTCCTTTGGGTATATACCCAGTAATGAGATTGCTGGGTCAAATGGTATTTCTAGTTCTAGATCCTTGAGGAATTGCCACACTGTCTTCCACAGTGGTTGAACTAATTTGCTCTTCCACCAACAGTGTCCACAGTGGTTGAACTAATTTGCACTTCCACCAGCAGTGTAAAAGCCTTTCTATTTCTCTGCATCCTCTCCAGCATCTGTTGTGTCCTGATTTTTTAATGATTGCTCTTCTAACTGGTATGAGCTGGTATCTCATTGTAGTTTTGATTTGCATTTCTCTAATGACCAAGGATGATGAGTTTATTTTCATATGTTTGTTGGCCATGTGAATGTCTTCTTTTGAAAAGTGTCTGTTCATATCCTTCACCTGCTTTTGATGGAGTTGTCTGTTTTTGTCTTGTAAATTTGTTTTGGTTCCTTGGAGATTTTTGATATTAGCCCTTTGTAAGTGGATAGATTTCAGAACTTTTCTCCCATTCTGTAGGTTGCCTGTTCACTCTGATGATAGTTCCGTTTGCTGTGCAGAAGCTCTTTAATTAAATTCCATTTGTCAATTTTGGCTTTTGTTGCAATTGCTTTTGGTGTTTTAGTTATGAAGTCTTTGCCCCTGCCTATGTCCTGAATGGAATTGCCTAGGTTTTCTTATAGGGTTTTTTATTATTTTAAATCTTATTTTTAAATCTTCAATTCTGAATTGTATTGTCTAGGTTTTCTTCTAGGGTTTTTATGGTTTTAGGTCTTACATTTAAATTTTTAATTCATCTTGAGTTAATTTTTATATAAGGTGTAAGAAAGAGGTCCAGTGTCAGTTTGCTGCATATGGCTAGCCAGTTTTCCCAACACCATTTATTGAACAGGGAATCCTTTCCCCATTGCTTGTTTTTGTCAGGTTTGTTAAAGATCAGGTGGTTATAGATGTGTGATGTTATTTCTGAGGCCTCTGTTCTGTTCCATTGGTCTATATATCTGTTTTGGTACCAGTATCATGCTGTTTTGATTACTGTAGCCTTGTAGTATAGTTTGAAGTCAGGTAGTGTGATACCTCCAGCTTTGTTCTTTTTGATTAGGGTTGTCTTGGCTATATGGGCTCTTTTTTGGTTCGATATAAAATTTAAAGTAGTTTTTTCTAATTATGTAAGGAAAGTCAGTAGTAGCTTGTTGGGAATAGCATTGAATCTGTAAATTACTTTGGGCAGTCTGGCCATTTCCATGATATTGATTCTTCCTATCCATGAGCATGGAATGTTTTTCCATTTGTTTGTGTCCTCTCATATTTCCTTGAGCTGTGGTTTGTAGTTCTCCTTGAAGAGGTCCTTCACATCCCTTGTAAGTTGTATTCCTAGGTATTTTATTCTATTTGTAGCAATTGTTAATGGGAGTTCACTGATTATTTGGCTCTCTAGTATTGGTTTAAAGGAATGCTTGTGATTTTTGCGCATTGATTGTATACCCTGAAACTTTGCTGAAGTTCCTTATCAGCTTAAGGAGTTTTGGGGCTGAGATGATAAGGTTTTCCAAATATACAATTATGTCATCTGCAAACAGAGAAAATTTGACTTCCTCTTTTCCTCTTTGAGTACAGTTTACTTTCTTTCTCTTGCCTGATTGCCCTGGCCAGAACTTCCAGTACTGACCAGTATTCCAGTTGAATAGGAGTAGTGAGAGAGCTCATTCTCGTCTTGTGCTGGTTTTCAAAGGGAATGCTTCCAGCTTTTGCCCATTCAGTATGATATTGGCCATGGATTTGTCATAAATAGTTCTTTTTGTTTTGAGATATGTTCCATCAATACCTAGTTTATTGAGTGTTTTTAGCATGAAGGGTGTTGAATTTTATTGAAGGCCTTTTTTGCATCTATTGAGACAATCTTGTGGTTTTTGTCATTGGTTCTGTTTATGTGATAGATTATGTTTATTGATTTGTGTATGTTGAGCCAGCCTTGCATCCCAGGGATGAAGCCGACCTGATTGTAGTGGATAAGCTTTTTGATGTGCTGCTGGATTTAATTTGCCAGTATTTTATTGAGGATTTTCACATTGATGTTCATCAGGGATATTGGCCTGAAATTTTCTTATTTTGTTGTGTCTTTGTTAGGTTTTGGTATCAGAATGATGCTGGCCTCATAAAATGAGTTAGGGAGGAGTTTCTCTTTTTCTTTTGTTTGGAATAGTTTCAGAAGGAATGATACCAGCTCCTCTTTGTATTTCTGGTAGAATTCAGCTGTGAATCTGTCTGGACCTGGGCTTTTGTTGTTTTGGTTGGTGGGCTATTACTGACTGCCTCAATTTCAGAGCTTGTTATTGGTCTATTCAGGGATTTACTTCTTCCTGATTTAGTCTTGGGAGACTATATGTGTTCAGTAATTTATCCATTTTTTTTCCAGATTTTCTAGTTTATTTGCATAGAGATGTTTATAGTATTCTCTGATAGTAGTTTGTATTTCTGTGGGATCAGTGATGATATCCCTTTTATCATTTTTTATTGTGTCTATTTGATTCTTCTCTCTTTTCTTCTGTATTAGTCTGGCTAGCAGTCTATCTATTTTGTTAATCTTTTCAAAACACCCACTCCTGGATTCATTGATTTTTGAAGGGTTTTTTTAATATCTGTCTCCTTCAGTTCTGCTCTGACCTTAGTTGTTTCTCATCTTCTGCTAGCTTTTGAATTTGTTTGCTCTTGCTTCTCTAGTTCTTTTAATTGTAATGTTAGTGTGATTTTAGATCTTTCCCAGTTTCTCATATGGGCATTTAGTGCTATAAATTTCCCCCTAAACACTGCCTCAGCTGTCTCCTAGAGATTCTGGTACATTGATATCTTTGTTCTCATTGGTTTCAAATAACTAATTTATTTCTGCCTTAATTTTGCTATTTACCCAGTAGTCATTCAGGAGCAGGTTGTTCAGTTTCCTTGTAGTTGTGCAGTTTTTAGTGAATTTCTTAATTTTGAGTTCTAATTTGATTGCACTGTTGTCTGAGAGACTGTTTGTTATGCTTTCTGTTCTTTTATGTTTGCTGAGGAGTGTTTTACTTCCAATTATGTAGTTGATTTTAGAAAAGGTGCTATGTGGTGCTGAGAAGAATGTATATTCTGTTGACTTGTGGTAGAGAGTTCTATAGATGTCTCTTAGCTCTGCTTGGTTTTGAGGTGGGTTCAAGACCTGAATATTCTTGTTAATTTTCTATCTTGTCTGTCTAATATTGACAGTGGGGTGTTAAAGTCTCTTATTATTGTTGTGTGGAAGTGTAAGTCTCTGTAGGTCTCTAAGAACTTGCTTTATGAATCTTGGTGCTCCTGTGTTGGGAGCATACATATTTAGGATAGTTAGCTCTTCGTGTTGTATTGATCTCTTTACCATTATGTAATGTCCTTCTTGGTCTTTTTTGATCTTTGTTGGTTTCAAGTCTGTTTTATCAGAGACTAGGATTGCAACCCCTGCTTTTTTTTTTTTTTTTTTGCTTTCCATTTGCTTGATAAATATACCTGTATCCCTTTATTTTGAGCCTGTGTATGTGTGTCTTTGTACATGAGATGGGTCTCATGAATACAGCACATCAATAGATCTTGACTCTTTATCCCGTTTGCCAGTCTGTTTCTTTTAATTGGGTCATTTAACTCATTTACATTTAAGGTTGATATGTGTCTTTTAATTGGGGAATTTAGCCCATTTACATTTAAAGTTAATATTGTTATGTCTGAATTTTTTTCTCTCATCATGATGCTAGCTGGTTATTTTGCACATTAGTTAATACAATTTCATCATAGTGTCATTGATCTGTATATTTTGGTATGTTTTTGCAGTGGCTAGTACTAGTTTTTTCTTTCCATATTTAGTGCTTCCTTCAGGAGCTCTTGTAAGTCAGGGCTGGTGGTGACCAACTCCCTCAGCATTTGCTTGTCTGTAAAGGATTTTATTTCTCTTTCACTTATGAAGCTTAGTTTGGCTGGATATGAAATTCTGGGTTGAAAATTCTTTTTTAAAGAATGTTAAATATTGGCCCTCACTCTCTTCTGGCTTGTAGAATTTCTGCAGAGAGATCTGCTTAGTCTGATGGGCTTCCCTTTATGGGTAACCTGACCTTTCTGTCTAGCTGCCATTAACATTCTTTTTTTTTGAGATGGAATTTCGCTCTTGTTACCCAGGCTGGAGTGCAATGGCATGATCTCAGCTCACCGCAACCTCTGCCTCCTGAGTTCAGGCAATTCTCCTGCCTCGGCCTCCTAAGTAGCTGGGATTACAGGCACGCGCCACCATGCCCAGCTGATTTTTTGCATTTTTAGTAGAGACGGGGTTTCACCAGGTTGACCAGGATGGTCTCGATCTCTTGACCTTGTGATCCACCCACTTTGGCCTCTCAAAGTGCTGGGATTACAGGCGTGAGCCACCGCACCTGGCCGCCATTAACATTTTTGTGTGTGTGTTTCAGCCTTGGTGAATCTGACAATTATGTCTTGGGGTTGCCCTCAAGGACCATCTTTGTGGTGTTCTCTGTATTTGCTGAATTTGAACATTGGCCTGTCTTGCTATGTTGGGGAAGTTCTCCTGGATAATATTGTGAAGTATGTTTTCCAACTTGGTTCCATTCTCCCCATAACTTTCAGCTACACTAATAAAATGTAGGTTTGGTCTTTTCACATAGTCTCCTATTTCTTGGAGGCTTTGTTCATTCCTTTTCATTGTTTTTCCTCTAATCTTGTCTTTATGCTTTATTTTATTAAGTTAATCTTCAATCTCTGATATCCTTTCTTCCCCTTGATTGATTTGGCTGTTGATACTTGTGTTTTGTTTTTCAGCTCCTTCAGGCCATTTATATTCTTCTCTAAACTGGTTATTCTAGTTAGGAGTTTCTGTAGCCTTTTATCAAGGTTCTTAGCTTCCTTGCATTGAGTTAGAACATGCTTCTTTTGTTCTAAGGAGTTTGTTATTACCCACCTTTTGTCAGTTCATCAAACTCATTTTCCATCCAGTTTTGTTCCCTTGCTGGCAAGGATCCTTTTGGGGAGAAGAGGCATTCTGGTTTCAGAATTTTCAGCCTTTTTGTGCTGGTTTTCCCTCATCTTTGTGGATTTATCTACCATTGATCTTTGATTCAGAGCAACTTAGGATGGGGTTTTGCATGGGCATCCTTTTTGTTGATATTGATGTTATTACTTTCTGTTTGACTAATGTGTTCAAGGAATATCAAGAAAGTTAGAGTTTCTGAAATACTGTGAGCAAGAAGGAAAGTGATAGAAGATACTCAGAGGTATTGGACCAGATTATGTTAGGCCTTGTAAACCCCTGAAGGGGCTTAGGATTTCACTCTGATTTCGGCATCTGTTGGAGAGTTTTGAGCAAGGGAGTGACATGATCTGAATTATTCTTGCTACTGTGTTGAGAATAGAATGCAAGGGTCAAGGACGAAAGCAAAGAGATGTGATAAAAGGCCATTACAGTAATCCAGATGAGATGATGGAGGCTTAGACCAAGGTGGTAGTGGGGAGAGGTGGGAAGAAGTGGCCAGATTCTGAATGCATTTTTAAGATAGAACCAACAGGATTTGCTAACAGACTGGGTGTTGCTTAGGAGAAAGAAAAGAGAAGCTTCAAGGATGATTCCAAGTTTTTTGGTTTGAGAAATTGGAAGAATAAGGTTTCCATTAGTAAAAAATGTTATTGAAGAAGTTGGAAATCAGTTCATATAATGTCTTCTTAATAAGGCATATGAAAGAAATTTAAGAACTTGCTTTGTTAGTATTTTTGTTTGTATCTAATGAGAGCTGCAAGTTGTGAAACTGATTGCATTGGCTGCTAGAAAATGAAGAGCATTTGTATCCTTTGTAGCAAAGGTATAGCTATCTAAAATTCGTGTGTTTTTCATATTGACTTTGTTCACATTTGGCCTTTCTCTTTTTTCACTACTTCTAATTTATTCTCTTATATGTTATATATCCTTATATACTTCCTGAAAATCTTTTTAGAACAGGCAGGACTGATTTAATGAAAATAAAAATAAGTTGTTTGTATCGTTTGCTGGCAAAAATGAAATGTGGGCAATAGTATTAATTTTTAAAAACCAAGTTAAAATTAAAATTTAGAACATCATCTTGAACTATAAATATGTGTTTGTGTGAGTTTACGCACACTCACAATTTTGAATGCCTGCTGAGTTCCTACAACTCTGTGTATCATACATTCAGCAACATTCAGTGAATAGTGCTGTTCTAGGCACTTGGTACATCAGTTGATGAATCTACCATCAGGGAGCTTGCATTCTAATGGGGAGGATACTGAGAAACAGCACATGTAGTAGACCAGTAAACTATACAGTATGTTAGAAGGTTATACATGCTATGGGAAAAAAAAACTCAAGTGTGATGAGGGAGGTTAGAGATTAAGAGGATGTGGGGATTGCAATATTAAATAGAATGGTCTGGATGGGCCACATTGAGAAAATGAAATTGGAGCAGAAACTTGAAGGAGGTGAGGTTGTGAATTATGTGGCTGTCTAAGGGAATAGCATTTCATTAGAGGGAACAGCAAGTGGAGGTTCTGAAGTAGGCATGTTCTTAGAGTATTGAAGAAGCAGCTAGGTGAACTGTGTGGATTTGAATGAGTGAGAAGAGTGGTAGGAAATGAGATCAAAGAGGTAATGGGATTAGGCAGCAAATCGCAGGGATTTGTAGACTGCTTTAGGACTTGAGCTTTTCCTTAGTGAAAGTGGATGCTACTGCAGTTTCAAGCATGAGAGGAGCATGATTTGACTTGCATTTTAAAAGCATTGCTCTGGCTACTATATATAACTTTCAAAGGAGTTGATGATTATTTCTGCGATTTTAGGTATATTACAGCTAATACTGACACAGAAGAACAGAGTTTTCCAGTCCCTAAGGCATTTAACATACATGTAGAGGAATTAAATTTAGATGTCCTTCTTCAGAAGGTAGATCATTTGCGTATGAGTGAGTCCGGCAAGTCGGAGAGTTTTGAACTACTTTGTGACCACAAAGAAAAGGTAAGAGGCATGACAATAGCTCTTTGTATAGTTTCACTTTTTTATTTAACCCGCCATCTCATTCAGTTATGACTATAATAATTGTGTCATGGTTCACACAGGTAAAGTAAATGTTTCACACATTAAAAAGTAAATGTGAAAGTTTATTAGACTCTAAGGTCACAAAAATGAGAACCAGAGCTATAATTATGCAGATTTATTTTATTTGATTAATTTGTATATTTAGTAAATACTTTGAGAGAGATAAGGGCATTTAAAGCTATTTCTACCAATGGTCATTTGTTAATTTGGCAGTGTTTAATGTGAGGCCTGAACAAGAAAAGGAAAGCCTGTCCAGTGCTCTCACCACCACCACTAAAAAATTAAACGAGTTTGCAGTGTCCCAAGGAAAAATAAATATCTTTGAGGATTTAGCAGCTCTAAACACATTATCTAAAACTTGATAGATCTTCAGGATTATATTTAGGTAATTTAAGTAAAAACAGTTACTGCTCTTTTCTTTTTCTTTTTTTTTTTTTTGAGACGGGGTTTCACGCTTGTTACCCAGGCTGGAGTGCAATAGCGCGATCTCAGCTCACCGCAACCTCTGCCTCCTGGGTTCAGGCAATTCTCCTGCCTCAGCCTCCTGAGTAGCTGGGATTACAGGCACGCGCCACCATGCCCAGCTAATTTTTTTGTATTTTTAGTAGAGACAGGGTTTTACCATGTTGACTAGGATGATCTTGTTCTGTTGACCTCATGATCCAACCGCCTCGGCCTCCCAAAGCGCTGGGATTACAGGCTTGAGCCACCGCGCCCAGCCTGCTCTTTTGAGTGTATGCTTTTCTTTTTTTTTTTTTTTTTTTGAGACGGAGTTTTGCTCTTGTTACCCAGGCTGGAGTGCAATGGCGCGATCTCGGCTCACGGCAACCTCCGCCTCCTGGGTTCAGACAATTCTCCTGCCTCAGCCTCCCGAGTAGCTGGGATTACAGGCATGCGCCACCATGCCCAGCTAAGTTTTTTTGTATTTTAGTAGAGACGGGGTTTCACCATGTTGACCAGGTTGGTCTCGATCTCTCGACCTCGTGATCCACCCGCCTCGGCCTCCCAAAGTGCTGGGATTACAGGCGTGAGCCACCGCGCCCGGCCTGAGTATATGCTTTTCAACTTACAGATATTAACTGGGATGCTCATTATATTGATAATAGATAATTTGGAAAGGAAAAGAAGAAACAGATGCCACAGCCCAGGAAGAATTTCTAGATTTTGGTACCTATCAAATGTCTCCTCTGCATAGATGGAGCTAGTGTCTGGATACTATTAATTGGTTTTAAGATCCAAATGTAACACTACATTAGGTCATATTTATTAGCCATGAGTATTTGGATTCCAGAATGTTTCACACTGAAATATTCATATACGTAGATTCGAGAATCTATAAATACCAGTTTGCCTGCCTAAGTTGTTAAAAATTTTCAGTAGAAAACAAGGGTAGAATAGGGGAGGGATAGCAGGGGACTGGGGGGATTGGGGAAGGATAACATTAAGCGAAATACCTAATGTAGGTGACAGGGGAATGGAGGCAGCAAACTACCGTGGCATGTGTATACCTAGGTAACAATCCTGCACAATCTCCACATGTACCCCAGAACTTAAAGTAAAAAAAAGAAAAGAAAACAAGAATAGAATAGACCAGTTACCAAGTTAAGTTAACAAGGAACTCTATGTTTTCTTTTCAGTTTAGAGATGAAATAGAGTTTATGTGGCGATTTGCTCGTGCTTATGGAGACATGTATGAACTATCTACAGACACACAGGAAAAGAAACATTATGCTAATATTGGTAAGCATTTTATAAAGATAATTCTCAAGTAACCATTAAGAGCTATACTAAATCACTAGTGAATTTTAACTAAAGCTAAATTATCTTAGCTAAAACCAATATATTTCATCTGTTTTAATATATTCTGGTACAAAAAAAATTCACAGAACAGAAAGGCATTTTAGGACTAAAGTATATGGTCTTCAGAAATACTTGAGTATATTAGAATAGGTGACCGAAAACACTCAAATTTCATCTTTTAACTTTATAAAACATAGACAAGAAATGTAGTGGCGGTGTTCGAGAATAATAACAGGTAGAGGACAAGTTACTGAATAAACTCTCAGACTTTAATGTTTTTTCCAAATGTAACTTGATGAAACAAGATTAACCTTGTTAAAAACCTTGTTTGATAATTTTCTAAGCTGAATGATGATTACATGGTGGTTCACTATTGTGTCATCTATACCTTTCTGTATGTTTTTGGAATTTTCATCACAATGAGAACAACTATAAATAGACAAAATGTCAAATTGTTATTTTTATATTTCACCTGGGCTCTCACTGAATGTCAAATGTGTTCTTGCAAAAGCCCCTACCTGCAATCTCTCTGAATGTCAGTATAGTACTTTGACATCAAAATTATTTTAATTCTTCATTTATTCCAAAGGCTTCTCTTTTCCAGTCTTTTCTTCTGGAAAAGATAGCAAGAGGAAGACACAGCAAGAAAGGGTTCTTCCCAGTCTAATTCTCTGTAATTTTTATTTCCAAGCAGAAAGTTCTACCAAACTCCTTGTAATTATATTTTTTTCCACTTGGAGATTTATTTGCTGAATGACCTCTGTGCTTTAGTTCCCCGCAGTGGGAGGAGGATGAGAGGGCATTCCCCTCTTGTTGGCATATTTATCATCAGCTTTGTAGAGGTTTTCTGTAGCAATCCAGTTTGAAGACCATATACAAAACAGAATTCTAGAGATGTATTAATTTCAGGATAAATAAAAACAACAAAAGAGAACAAGGGGATTTATTTTCATATCTACTGAGAAAATCAAAGTATATCTGTGTAAACTGTTCCAACATTCATCAATATTAAATACATTTTTTTCATAAGTACCCGCCCTACCCTGGGTATTATGTGCTAAGGTAAGAATAAGATAGTAAAATAGACATGTTTTCAGACTACAGGGGAGTTTATGGCTTTATAGGGGAGGCAGCACCATTCAAATAATCATACATATACAAAAATGAATGGAAATGAGTTCTTATTAAAGAAGAGTACAGAGGCCGGACACAGTGGTTTATGCCTGTAATCCCAGCACTTTGGGAGGCCAAAGTAGCTAGATGATTTGTGCTCAGGAATCTGAGACCAGCCTGGGCAACATAGGGAGACCCTGTCTCTACTAAAAATAACACATGACTAAGGTGGGAGGATTGTTTGAGTACAAGAGATCAAGGCTGCAGTGAGCTATGATTCCACCACTGCACTCCAGCATGGGTGACAGAGCGAGACCCTGTCTCAGATAGACAGACAAATAGACAGATAGACAGACAGATCAGGTCGTTTGTGAGCCCATGTAGCAGAAAGGAGGATATGATGGCAGAGGTTGGAGGTTGATGCAGGGAAGTCTTTCTTATGGAAGTTACGGTTTCCCATGGGTAAAATCAATCTGGATCTCTATTTTTAAATGGAATAGGAGTTTAATTGAGTTAATTGTCTTAGGTGGTGAAATTCAGAAAGCAATAGGTTGAAGAGAATTCAGGGGCAATAATGAAGCATAGGATTCAAATAGGATATATCTTTAAAAAAAAGAAGTTTATAGTACCAAAGAGAAAGGAGTCGAAAAAGGCTTAGATGTGTTCATTCAGATATTGAAATAAATGTAAAAGAATTCCTTTAATTTATCCATTTAAGAAATATTTATTCAAAATTATTTTGTCGAGGAACAGTGTGAAAATGGAGGGTGGTGGGCAGGGGAGGAGGGAGAGGAGAGGCATAAATATGATGAAGGCTGCGTAACACTAAGGAACTACTCTATGGAAAAGATAATAAAGGGGCAGCCAATTATATTCAGTGTATAAGGTGTAAGTGGTTAGTAATGGTAATGACACTGGAGCCGAGAGCAAGGCAGGGGCTCAGACCAGCCGTGGAAGAATGCTGGGATTCATCTTCTTCTTATAATAGCAGTTTAAGATTGTTATGCTTAGGAAAGATTTAATCACTGGAGAGGACAGAATTCTTTGATAAAACTCAAAGTGAGTATACCATCATGCAATATGTTTCTGAAGTACTGTGATATGAATCTTATATTTAAAGAAATTTGGGAACCATTGAGTTAATTCAAGAATCCACCTCCTACCAACTCACTTGAAGATACTAAGTGTAAGTACCTTATCTTTCAGGAAAAACTTTAAGTGAAAGAGCTATTAATAGAGCACCCATGAATGGACATTGTCATCTGTGGTAAGTATATAGGATTTATGCAGGCTTTTAAATTCTAATCTGCCTCTTTCTAAATTAAATGGATTTTTCAAAATATTATTGGCCCACATGTTTAATCTGTCAGTCACATTCCTTGAAAAATACACATAATAGCACAGTAAGTGTTCTTACTCTGTTTATTCACATTTTTATTATGCATTCTTTTAAATATATTTAAGCAAAACTTTTATTGAAAAATTCATGAATGAATCTACCAAGTCTACTGGCTTTGAAGATGATAAATTATAATTAAATCTAGTTCAGTATAACATTTTATTTGAACACAAATACTAAAATGATGGCATGTTTCTAAATGAAATATAGAAAAGCACATCAACCATTTCTTAAGCATTGATGTATCGTAATATACAAATTCCACAGATCAAGGAAAAGTCATTTATGATATAAAAAGCTCGAAGAGAATTTAATTAGTTAGATAGGTATAGGTAAATATCCTTGGAGCAAAAAAAAATCTTTCTTAATTGTGTTGTGTTTGGACCCTTTGTATGTTTATGTAAACATTATTTTATAAATATAACTTATTATAAAACAAGTAGAAATATATCGTTTTAATTATTATTCTTCCTTTTACTTGTAGTTGCATTTTTACATTTGTAGTTCCTTGGTTTCTTTTTCTCCCCAGCAATGCAGGTACCCCAGATGGTGGGAAAATACAATAATAAATGTATGACCCTTTCGTCAGCCCTAAGTTTCCAGAAATCCACCCTTCTCTGCAGTTATTTTCTTTCCCATCCCCATGACGTAGGGGCACCCAGGCAAAATCTCTCTCAAAATGGCTCCCTATCCACAGGTCCACATTTGTTTCATTTTTGCCCCACCAAAATCTGAAGTACAAACCCTTTTCCCAAAGGAGACCTGTTTTTTCACTCTGCTATCAGCAGGGGGAGCTCCACTCACAAACTCTCACTTAAAATTCCTTGGGCAGGAATCTGGTAACATTTTATTTGTCCAGACTCAAAGAGACACATGCCAAAATATGAATAGACTTTTTGATGCTGCCCTCAGATGGCTTTAGATGAGATGCAAGCCTGTCACCTGCCCTCTGTCATGAGAGGGTAGAAGGTGGAACCCACAGCACCCCAACCCTGAAGAAATCCTCACTCACAGTCTCCCTCCCTCCTGCAAATTCTTTGCCTTCTCTTAGATAGCCTGGAGTAGAGTGAAGGGCTAAATCTGACAGAACCTGTGAATAATTTCTTGGTATGTCAAGCATTGGTAGTAGAGAATCTTGCTTTAGGGATTAGAGTACCTGATAGATAAAGTATTGTTTTGTACTCTGGGTGCTTCTGCCAGAATTCTAGGGAAAAGGTAATTTTCCAGATAACAATTTGATACAGATTTTCAAGATTACTTCCCTAGTACAGAGGGGCTTGGCTATTTTTTATATTAGCCAGGTTTACCTAGATCATCTAATTTACATAATAACACTAGTAAATTAACATACATGTTAAAGTACTTTTGTTCTACTTTTAGTAGTAACTATAATGAATTTGTGGTGATCAAGCCTTACTCTCTTCATCTCCTTTGATAATGGAGGCATTTGGGAACTGGTTAGCCTAATTAGGATGCAGAAAGAACACCCAAGTCCTGCTTTTAACTCTCAATTCCTCCTTTTCCTTCCCCACTCTTCCTGTTTCTTACCTCCCCCTTCTATGCTCCCTCCCCTCCTTTTCCTTCTCTTCTTTCTCCCTGTCCTCTATTGCTCTTCCTTCCCCATCCTGTCCTCTTCCTTCTCTCCTACATGCATCTGTACCTATGAATAATCACATTTAAAATGTGTATTTGGAGTAAATCCTTAATTTGAGGTTATTTATCAGTGTGAGTTTCCAAATTTTCATAGAGGAGCCATGTTGAATTTTCTCTGAGGGTTTCATTAAGTACCTTGAAATGTATCTTGTGAGCATAGATTATGCTGAGCTCTCCATTAGTGGGTTTCCCAGTCTGTCTTCCACTAATCTGGTTATATCTCTTGGTTCATCTTCTTTTACTGTTTGTTGAGAACTAAACACTTTGTTTATAACCGTAGCATTTAATCCCAAGATTAACACACACAGAGTAGTGATCCAATTGTGTTTCACCTAATTTCTTACTATCAGTTTTGAATTAAAAAAATTAAAATCTCAGTTGATTAAAATTTAAGAAATTTAAATATCAATTTAATCTTAATTCTTATACTATATCCTACTGAATGCAAAAGTTCTCCTAAAATTGTAGATGTTTTAGGGAATGAAAAAAGAAATTTAAACTTTGACTTGAGAAGCAATGATTTTATAATTAATTGTAATAAAATGTTGAAATCTTATTCTGTTGGGTACTCTTTAAGTATGTTAAAACTGAACTAAAACCGAGTTTATTAATATGTTAATAAGATATTTTCTCATTCATTCAGCATGAATGACAAACTGTGGCCTGCAGATGAATTTGACTGCCTGTTTTTGTAAATAAAGTTTTATTGGATCACAGCCCCACACATGCATTTTTGCATAGCAGCAGAGTAGTTGCAAAAGACTGTCTGGTCCCAAAGCCTAAAATGTTTACTCTCTGGCCCTACTGCAAAAGTTTGCAGACCCATGGTTTACAGTGTTATATGATGGTTTATAAACCTTCATTTTGAAACAAAAGATGTAATCTTTAAGAATAATTTTCTAATTTTAAGAATAAAGGCTTAATATTATTTGGGAATGATTGAAAAATGAAGATTATTTTAATGGCTTAGTTTTATCTCTATCTTTTCTAAAATGAAATGGCTTTGTAACTTTAAAGCTATGTATGGTTTCTATAAGATTCAGTTGTTTTTGTTGTACTAACAAAAAGTACTTAATACTTCTGGAATTGAGAGAATGAGAATAAAGTCACCAAAGGATTTGCAGTTTGTTGGCCAAATAAGCCTGACCTTAATTATAAGTAATGTCTTACATATTTGTTGTGCTCTACTGTTTGCAAATTATATCCACATGTGTTATAGCTTGTGGTTCACAGAACAGCTTGTTTTCACTTTGTAGATGGAGTAAGCAAGGTACTTCTGTGTGTGTGCGCACGCATGGGTGTGTGTTGGCTAGTAATCAGAGCCATACAATAAGTGGGAAACCAGAAACTAGAACCCAGTTTTATATTCTTATATACCTAATCATTTTTCCGTTAACAGGATGCTGCCTCTGCTTTTCATTGTGAAAACAGCATTGGTGCTGAATCAGAAATACTGCAGGGAAATTAATGGAGTTGTTTTAGTAGTTGTTGAACCAGTATGATAGTCAATTATTAAGGATATATTCACTATCAATGCAAAGAAAATACAGTGTTCTTGTCAAAACGTATGTAGTTAGAATGACCTCTAGATGGAGGTAATACACCATAGTGTGAATTAACTTTTTCAGAATTTCCGTCAATCTGAGTGTTTGAGAAATAAAGCATAAAATTATGTATTTTAGATGAGCAGTATTAAAAAAATCATATACACACACAAACATAGGTAGAATTGATTGACAGAAAAGAAGTAATGACCCTTTGGGAGAAAGTGACCAGGTACTTTGAATTTATGATACATAAAAAGATGGATGTATTTTAAACTTTAAAGAGGCAGAGTCCAAAAAAATATGAAAAACACAAATACTAAAATGATGGCATCTTTTGTGTCTAGGAATGATCTTATTGTTCCAAATTAAAATTGCTCACTGGTTTTTGTATGTGGAAGTTATACGTATTCACAGAAGGGACTGAGATAAATAACATCCAAAATTATATATTTCATCTTAGTTACTATGACAATGCAAGTAAAACTTAACACCTACTCTTGAAATATTTTTTTAATAAGCAGGCCAGGCCATTCACCTCTCCCAGCACCTCAGAGACTTGGCTCTGGCTCCACAGCTGGAGACTTACCTGGCCCTCCTCCCTAGGGAGCAAGTGCCTTCCACTTACTTCCCATCCAGGTCTCAGAGGTGGCCAACTTTGGAATCTTTCTTTAACCATTCAAGTAATCAACTGAAGTATTCACCCTTTAATCTTAAGTATAGTCTTTTAAGAAAAACAGTAAACGATGACTGCTGAAAGGCTTATTGTGTAACCTCCCCCCCACAAAAAAGGTAAATAAGGTAAATGGATATTTTACCTTAGACAAAAACACTCTAAAATATTCTGAAGATTTTTATACAGATAGAAATGCTCTGAATGTGAAAAACAACATATCCGCAGTTTTTCCAGTAAATAAGCAAATTGCTGAACAAAGATTGCATGCAATTTATAGTCAAATAATTATTCGTGTAAATTTTGTATTTCCAGTAGAAACAAGTAAATGACCTATGGGATGCACTATTCTAGTAATGCAGTGTTTCCAGGAAGGGTTGAGGGAGAAGGGGAAATTTTTTGAGAAAGCATACTCTAAAATTACCTTTGATTTTGTTATAATCATAGTATTTATTTGCATTTTCATTGATATTAAAGGAGCTCATGAAACTAAGTTTTTTTAAAGGAGGGAATAAATTCTTTAAAGTTGACTTTAACAATGTTTTTAATGTTATAAATCTGTTGACAATATTTTTTCTAATTTAACACTTAATGTGATTAGACTTTTTCTGAGAGTTTCTTTTGAGATTCTGTCACAAAATGATGATATTGACAGTGGCAGGTAACATTTGTTGAAACTCCCTATATCCCAGGCACTGTTCTAATCACATGACCTGTTCTAGCTTATTTTACCCTCGTAGTATTCATGTAAATATTGTTAGTATCCCTGGTTATAGATGAGAGAACTGACCTCACATTAATGTCAAGTATTTGTTATTGTTAGGGCCCTCATATTCATATGAATATTCTTGTTAAATATTAATGAATGCTTTAGATTTTCTTTTAATGTTATGCTTTGGTGGCAGTTTATTTAAAATGTACACAGTGGCAACTGTTTTTATCCTTTTCAGGTATGCAGTTTTGTGTGGCTATGTATCTGAGTTTGAGGGTTTACAAAACAAAATCAACTATGGGCACCTCTTCAAGGTATTTTTTTTTAATATTTCTTTTCAGATCCAGATTTACAGAAGGGTATTTCTTAATATTAAAAATGTTTTAAGATAGCCATATGTTCCTTCAACAGGTATAAGCCAGATTATTCAACAGATTAAGCTCTGGGAATTTGCTTTTTTGTTTGTTTAAACATTAGAAAATGAAATGATATTCTTTAAATAATACTATGACAAAAATAAGTTATTTGGGTGATTAAAGATTATTACTAATTTGAAAGAAGTCACAGAATAAATGAGTATTGCTTTTTCAAAGATTAAGAATTAGCCAGCCAGGTGCAGTGGCTCACACCTGTAATTGCAGCACTTTAGGAGGCTGAGGCAGGCAGATAGTTTGAGGTCAGGAGTTCGAGACTAGCCTGGCCAACATGATGAAACCCCATCTCTACTAAAAATGCAAAAATTAGCCAGGCATGGTGGTGGGCACCTGTAATCCCGCCTATTCAGGAGGCTGAGGCAGGAAAATCACTTGATTCAGGGAGATGGAGGTTTCATTGAGCCATGATTGTGCCACTACACTCCAGTCTGGGCAACAGAACGAGACTCCATCTCAAAAAAAAAAAAACTAGCCTTTTGATCATAAGCTCACTAATATCGTAAGTGTAACTAGCACTAAGTAGTTAACAATCTCTGTGTATTGATTTGGTGGAGGAAAAGCAAGATCCAATCTGGGATTTAAATTTGCCATGATAGATGAATAAAGTGAGTAATACATACACATAATGTATTATTTGCCTCCAGAGCTCAGTACGTAACCCCTCAACATCAGTAATTACAGAGATAAGTAAACAGTTCTTCCCTATTTTCCAGCTCTCTATAACCATTTGATAATGCCAGAGGAATAGATTTCTCTCCCATCTAGCTCTGCTATTTTTTTCTGCCATTATTACCCATTCCATGTCATTCCATATTTGTAAGCTCACCTCAGAATCAGTAACTATTCAGTAGTCAAGTCATGGATAGGCAAACATACGATTTTGATGTTTTCTATTTTTATAATAGTATTTTGGCTTTAAATTACACATTAATTTAAACAATTTAAATTATTAAATCCTAGTCACAGTTCTGGTTCTAGTTGTAAGCAATCATTTTGGTAGTTTAATTATTGATAAGATCTCAATGTATTAATGATAGGGATGGGAAGGACTGAGACAACATTTTAAAACCACTTTTGGGTTACTAGGCTTTGGCATAGTTCCATTTTACAATATCTGAAACTTGGGAGATGATTTTCCTTTGGATGCTTCTTTCAGGAACATCTAGATATAGCAATCAAACTTTTACCAGAAGAACCCTTTCTATATTACCTCAAAGGAAGATACTGTTATACTGTAAGTTGAATGCCTTTATTTATAAACTTTATTTGAATATACTCTGATTATAGGATACATTTTCAATGACTTATTCATTGCTTTATTTTTACCCAGTGCCTGATTTAGGGAGAATTATAATAGCAATATAAGTTTTACTTAATGTATAATACATATGTTAAAATTTTATTTGAATTTATAATTTATACATTATAATTTTTAAATTTATAATATATGTATTTTATTTCTAAACTTGTAATTTATATATATATGTATGTTATATGACACATTTTATATATATATGTGATCTTTCTCTTTCCTGCTCTTTCATTTCTTTTTGCAGTAATCACATTCCCTCCCTTTGTGGCTGTCTCAGGTTGGGATCAACCATCCACACACATGCCCTGTATCTAGGTACATTACTCACAGTTCCTTGGGAGGATGTTTTTTTCATCCAGCAGTATAATTTGTATACTGAGCCCAAATTATGTGCTAACTACTAACTGGCCAGACTTGAATAAAACACTCCTTGCTTTTAAGGAATTTAATTTGGAAGGGTTATGTGACATAGAGATATAGCTCAAATAAAAGCAGCTGATCCATGTCTTAAATGACTATTAGTTTATAGAAAATTACAGAATGTGAAAATATATCTTAAGAATGTGTGAAAAGCGGTGGCTCAAGCCTGTAATCCCAGCACTTTGGGAGGCCAAGGCAGGTGGATCACGAGGTCAACAGATCGAGACCATCCTGGTCAACATGGTGAAACCCCGTCTCTACTAAAAATACAAAAAATTATCTGGGCATGGTGGCGCGTGCCTGTAATCCCAGCTACTCAGGAGGCTGAGGCAGGAGAATTGCCTGAACCCAGGAGGTGGAGGTTGCGGTGAGCCGAGATCGCGCCATTGCACTCCAACTTGGGTAACAAGAGCAAAACTCCGTCTCAAAAAAAAAGAATGTGTGAAAAAAATTACCATGAAAGGGAAATGCCATTTTTTGAATGATAAAATTAGGGTAGGCAAAGAGATAACTTCTTCATTGCAGATGAAAGAGAATTAGAGATGAAGAAGGAAGTTTGCTTTTATCGAACACCTGCTGCTGTGTGCCAGATATGCATTCTGTCCTTTATATTTCTTGTTGCATTTCATCCTTAAAACAGTGCTGGGAAGCAGTTATTATTATACCAGTTTTAACGAGTAAGAATCTGAGTCTTCATGATGATAAGCACCTTCCCAAAGTCCCATTTAACTAGTCAATGAAAGAGGCAGCATCGAAATTCAAATTTAATTCCAAAATTTATGCTCTTTATATTGTGTTACATAGGAAGGAAACCTACATTTTGTTAAGGAAAAAGGTATAAAGGTATATCATCTGTTTTACTCATTTTTTCCTAGTTGTTAGGCTGCAAAGTCAAATAATAGAATGGTTACAACACTCAAATTTTTATGATCTACTTAATGTTGTAAAATACACAACGATGTCTTCATTTTCTGAATATTGCACTGTTGAGCACGCTAGTTGCTAAGGTTGTATTACCTTACAACAACTCACGTTTTACTTACTGTTTATTTTCTGTTGATCCCAAGTTATCTGAAAGCTCTTCAAGGAAAGAGGCCACATTTTATACATCTTGGTATTTTTTTAGCATCTAGCTCAGGTTTTTTTGCACTTAAAATAAGCTGCTTCTACAACTATTTGTTGCTTAAATGATTGATTCACTCAAAGTAGAGAAAAAGTACAAAAAACAAAGAATATGAAAAGCAGTAGTAATAATGACTAACATATACATGGCTCCCATAAGCATTTTATATAGCTGTAAACATTTTATATATTGTAGCTGACTCACTTTTTCAAAAACCCTCTAAGGTTAATAATTTGCCCAGGTTGACTCAGCTAATAAGTAGTGGAACAGGATTCAAACACAGGTAGTTTGTTTCTTTATTCTCTTCTTCTTCTTTTTTTTTAAGATCAAGTCTCACTCTGTCACCCAGGCTGGAGTGCAGTGGTGTGATCTCAGCTCCCTGCAGCCTCCATCTACTGAGTTCAAGTGATTCTCTTGCCTCAACCTCCCAAGTAGCTGGGATTACAGGCATGTGCCACCACGCCTGGCTAGTGTTTGTTTTTTGGTTTTTTTTTTTTTTGCATTTTTAATAGAGACAGGTTTTCGCCATGTTGGCCAGGCTGGTCTCACACTCCTGACCTCAAATGATCCACCCACCTCGGCCTCCCAAAGTGCTGGAATTACAGGCATGAGCCACCACACTCAGCCCAGGCAGTTTGCTTCTAAAATCTTTGCTCTTAACTAGTATGCTCTACTGCCTACAAATTATAAGTCTAGATAATGAATATTAATTGTGGAAGAGGAAGTTGGAACTCTTTCCATCAGAGGGAATCAGCTTCCCCCAAGGTAATAATGCAAGTATGAGCAAATGTGTAAAGACTGTTTCCAGCATATGCAGACTAAAGAACTCAAAATTTTCTGGCCACACAATATCTTAAAGTTGTGTGTTAGTTTGAAGTCTGTATGTCTGTTTCCAATCAGATCAATGGAAGAACCTGTAAAAAAAAAAAGGAGAACAGCCAAAGGCCAGAAACAAAGCAAGAATACCAGTTCCAAGGACTGGTAAAACAGCCTTGAAACGACCTGATAGTCCGAGGTATTTACCAAGGCTGGTAACCTAAAGCTTAGGTCTGTAGATCTTTGTTGGGGTTGGGGTACTACAGACCTGAGCAGAGCAGAGAGCAACTTGAAGACTGCCACAATATATCTAGGACTCAAAAAGCACAATGCCCAGGGGGGAAAAAGATGAACTTAAATGAAATTTATTCAGCAGAAGCTTATAGCAGTGAAAATTCATTCTCAGCCTTAACCATTGGGATGATAGAGCTGAAAGGAGGAAATGCTCCTAAGATTTTAAAAGCTATTTACCCAACCTCACAAGTGTCTGGAACTTGAATGTACATTACCTATCTAGGCTTAAAGGTCCAAGAAAGAAATTTTAATTCAAAATTGAACTCTGATCTTCATGCCATGGGGAAGTAGAAAAAGCACATGCTAATCCTCTGTAGAGGAATGTACCTTTAGAGAGGCTTTGTAAAACTTTCACAGAAAGTGTCCCAACAATGATAAGTTCACAGTCAAAAATTATAGACTATACCAAGAAAGAAGCCAACAGTAATGACTGCCAGCAGAAAAAAAAAACAAAAAACAGCAGTGGATCTAAAAGGACTTCAGATTTTGGAACTAAGGGATACAGAATATTAAATAGCTATATATAATATGTTTTTTAAAATAAGAGGAATTGGCAGGGAATGGATGAGCAGCATGAGCAAAATTCAGTGCTGCTTTCTGAAAATGAACTGTTAGTTATAGCCATGCAACAAGACATGCTGGAACTTTCAAAAGGACTTGACAGAGCTTTTCTCCTACTCCAGGATGCCAGGCAGTCTTTATAACATTACCTATGCTAATTAAAGCATTTTGTTCAACACCAATTATAGTGTAAAATTAAATTGAAAAGAAGTGTTTCCACATATGTTTGACTGTTTTCCAGATCAAATTTCAATTACTTAACAAAAGAAAGTCTGTGAGTGGCAAGCAAGCATATGAAAAGATATTGATCATCCATAGTCATTAGAGAAATGTGAATTAAAACCACAGAGAAAGACTGCTGTATATTCACCCAAAGGGCTAAAATTAAAAAGATGACAGTACCAGGTACTGGCAAAGATATAGAGCAATTGGAGCTCATATGTTTCGATGGAAATATGTGAATAATAAATAAATATCTGATCAATTCCTAAGTATTCACCAAGAGAAATAAAAATATCTGCTCACACATTCAATAGTATGTGAATGTTCATAGCAGCTTTAGCAGCATAACAACATGCATGCCACTTCAAAGCATTATGCCAAGAAAGCTCACAAAAGACTACCTAATTGCGTTGATATGAAATTCTAGAAAAGGCAAATTATAGTCAGATCAGTAGTTGTCTAGGGCTAGGGGCAGGTTAGGGAGTTTGACGGCAAAGGGTTATGCGAGAACTTTTTAGGATGATGAAAATGTACTATATACTGATTGTTGTGGCAGTTACAGGGTTGTATGCATTTATCAAAACTCATTGAACTATACACCTCTAAAGGAGGAAATTTTATTTTACATAAATTTACCTCAGTAAAGCCAATTTTAAAAATACACAGTGACCGAGAAATGTAGAAACATGTAGAAAAGTTATATCAAATAGTAACCAAATAAATAATAATCAAACTAAAACATATATATGGTTTCAGGCATCTGTTGGGGGTCCTGAAATATACCCTATGAAGAAAAGAGGACTACTACTATACAACACACACACACACACACACACATACATAAATTTTAAGGCAAAAGTATATCTAGTGATAAAGAGGGTAACTATATAGTAATTATACTTCACAAGGAAAGTATTTATAAACTACTGTGCTTCTAATAACAGCCTCAAAACTATAAAGTAAAAATTGACCAAATTGTCAGGATAAATGTACAGATCAACCATGCACTGGTATTTTCAGCCCCCTCTTTTGGTAATTAATGGAACAAGAAAACAAAAAAGTATTTGTAAAACATTGGCGCCTCAACTTATAAGCTGGATCTAACAAATATGAAGCCATGTTGCTAACCACTGTAGAATAGACATCTTTTCAAGCATATGCAGAATGTGTACAAAAATGGACCATATATGAGGCCATGAACCAAGTCTTAATTAATTTCAAAGAATTGATGTCATGCAGTTTTTCTGACCATAATGCAATTAAACTAAAAATGTAAAAAACAAAATTATAGAAAATGATAATGAAAGCTCCAATTAGATCCATTTTATTCCTACTCATTTGATAAAAATGTTTAAATCTCAGTATGAGGTGTTGCAAGGATATGGAGCAGCAGGAATTATTACTTTGCTGTGGAAACATCAATCAGCATGACTACCTTGGAAACCATTGAGTATTATCTTTTATATTTGACTATTTGCCTGCCATATGATCGTGCTTACCCTACAGAGACTCCCAAATGTGCTCCAGAATGTATGTGCAAGAATGGCTATGGCACCCTTGGTCCTAAGAGCAAAAAAATGAAGAAGACCCAAATGTCTGTTGACAAAAGTGTGGGTAAAAACATTGCTGATGTCTGTTGAAATGATGACATTTTTCAGTTATTTAAATGACTGAACTTCTGTCATATTCATTATCCTGGATGAAGTCTTAGAGCCATACCATTATGTGAAAAAGCAAGTCATACAAGGAACTAAGCAGTATATTATTTTTTACAAAGTTCAAAACAAAGCAAAAATAAGAATACCAATAAGAAAAATTATGTCAAAAAATAAGGAAATAATTTTTAAGTAGAGGATAATGGACTGGGCAAGATGGCTTATGTCTGTAATCCTAGCACTTTGAGAGGCTGTGGAAGGAGGATCTCGTGAGCCCAGGAGTTCAGGACCAGCCTGGACCATACAGGAAGACCCTGTCTATACAAAAGATTTTAAAAATTAATTGAGCATGTGATGCACACCTGTAGTCCCACCCAACTACTCAGGCAGCTGAAGTGGGAGGATTGTTAAGCCCCGGGGGTCGAGGCTACAGTGTGCCATAATCGTGCTGCTGCACTCCAGCCTGAGCAACAAGGTCAGACACTGTCAAAAAAAAAAAAAAAAGAGGATATTGGCTACCTAGGAATCTAGATGATTGGACTGAGAATGAAGATACTTTATGGGGCTGGGCAGAGCATCAACTGGGTCAATACCCTTTTAAGTATTCATTTTGAGCCAGTTCAATCTTTTATAATGAACTTCTAATATTTATATTTGGAGAAAAAAGAAAACTTTTTAGAAGCAAAAAATCAATGGTAATATGAAATTTAGTTTTGGTGTTATTGATTTTTTAAAAAATCTTCTGGATTGTAAATTATGTGTACTGAGCCCCCATTCTACACTCCTGGCTTAAGGATTCTTATTCTATTTACATACCTGAGATGCTACCTCTGGGTCAGGAGGCCTCTTGGCAGCATGGAGTAGGCGAGAGGAGAGCAAAGGCAAAAGTCTTGTAGCTCCTATATGCTGTATGAAGAAATATGCTGTAGTCACCTCAGAATGCAGAATCAGATGAACAAACAGGATCAGCATTATTTCCCACTCCACTCCCTTTTCCTCTGATTCAACACAAATCTTCTTATTAAGAGTATTTCAAGTTGGTTTTGAAACCAGTGCTTCTGAAGCCCATCGTTCCTTAGAATTGTGAAAAAGGAAGGTAACATATTAACAGTAATACCATGAGGGTAATATTACTAATATATATTATTTATGGCTATATATTTACATTTGTATATATTTATATACAGACACACACACACATACACACACATCTAACCAGGGAGAGAAAATTAATCCCTTCAAAAGGTGAACAACTTCCAAGAGTGACATTGTTGTGTATTTGCAGGTCTCCAAACTGAGCTGGATTGAGAAAAAAATGGCTGCTACTCTGTTTGGAAAAGTACCATCTTCAACTGTTGAAGAAGCTTTACACAGTTTCCTTAAGGTACATTTTGTCTATTCATTATTTTAGTGTCAGACTGATTACCATCTGCACCAATCCCTGCTACCATTGTCAAGGAAATCTTTTCTCCATGTGAAGCCTTAGTTTGAATCCTAGTGTTGGCATGTTCTGTTTTAAGCCTCTCATAATAAAAGTTATTTAATATGTTTTAAATCTAAACTTCCTAGAACAGCTAGTTATGCCCTAGGTTCTAGGAATTACAAGCTACTTATAAAAAATAACTCAGCAGCCTAAAGGAAAGTTTAGGTATGACAGCCTTTACTACTAAGTCCAAGAACAGCTCTCCAAGTCACATGAGCATGTGCAGAAGGTGGCTCAGAAGTCATGCCCTGATGGTTAGGCATAATCCCAGTACTCCTGATTAGCCTAACATAGAACCAGTTTAATCTTAAAGAAATAAAAGTGTCAAGAGGAAGAGTTATTTTAAAAGCTACCTCCTAAAGTTGCAGACACTTCTCTGGAAGATTCTTGGGGCATTAGACCAAATCAGTATTCTCAATTCTGTCTGAAAGTATATAGTCCCTATACTAATACAACTCTAAGCAGTAATATGTGTGTATGAACACACATGTAAATGTATAATATAGCCACCTGCATAATCAACTTCCTGTTGGGGTAATAATCCCTTCTCTGGAACCACCTTCAAAATTTTCTAGTTACTAAATGTGTTTTCCTTCCCAACCTACTTATTTCAAGTTTATAAAAATATAGATAAGGCTGTGTCCAGTGGCTCACTTCTGTAATCCCAACACTTCAGAAGGCTGAGATGGAAGGATTGCTTGAGGCCAGGACTTTGAGACCAGCCTGAGCAACATAGCAACTCCCCATCTCTACAAGACATAAAAAATTTGCTGGACATGGTGGCATGCACCTGTAGTCCCACCTACTTAGGAGGCTGAGGCAGCAGGATCACTTGAGCTCAGTAGTTCAAGGCTGCAGTGAGCCATGCTCGGCACCATTGCACTCCAGCCTAACCAAAAGAGCGTGACTTTTTCTCAAAAATAAAATAAAATAAAATAAATGTCTTGTACATGCTAATATTTGGGCTGTATTTCAGGGATCGATTTTGTAGAACTAAGAGGGAATTTATAAATCACGTAGTCTAAGATGGCAAGTAGGTTTCTTCTCACTTTCTATCTCTCACCACCAATGGCCAGTGGCTGCCTCAAGTGAAAACGTGAAGTGTCCTGAAATTAAGCACAAGCCCAGCAGAACAGAGTTTAAAAAATAAAAAGAAAAGGACTGCACATTTCTTGTTTTTTATGTAATGTGATCCCTTTTTTGTATGTTTTTTAAAAGGGAGTCAAGACCTCAGAAACTTAATTTGTTTCATTTCACACAATGGCAGTCAAAGATTTGATTTAAATACGAGTGAAGGCTGAGACTGTATCACTCCCATTTCTTCACCTTTTTCTTACCACTGAAAATTAGGTTCCTCATTTTAAATTGTATACAAATGTAGATTTTGATATATCTGAGATAAAAGATTTATGTAAAAGATGCCACATTCACCAGCAAAAAATGTTATCTGTACTCAAAACTCATTTCCTCATAATATCAAAGTTGTAATTGAGGAGCAGCTTTTCAGAACACTGTAGAAAAGTTCTTGAGATGCTAATGTACCTAAAGTAATACACAGATAAAATCAAAAGTGGTAAGTAGCCCAATAATGTTAAGGTAAAGAATGCAAATTCCAGAACCAGACTACCTGGTTAAATCTCAGCTGTACCACTTACCAGCTGAGTAACATTGGGCAATTCACTTAATCTCTCTCTCAATTTAATCAATAACATGAAGATAATAGTACTTACCTCACAGCAGTATTGTAAGAATTATCTACATCCCTGCAAGTAAATTACTTAGAGTATGCCTGGTGCCCAGTAAGTCCTCAGTAAAAAGTCACAGAATTTTAATTTCATTAAAATTTAAACACCTTGGAAAACCATCTTGGGGAGCCCCACATTAAATCATGACTTAGACTTTAGTCTGAAAACACATTCCATGGTGTTTGTCAAAGGAAAGAGAGGAGGCATCAGGAATGCTTCTCACCATATTTAGCAGAATGACTGAGGGGACTGAGGGGCGAGGAGTGCTGAGGCTAAGGCTGTGGTGGAGCTAAGAAATCTGGGAGGTGGAGGCAAGGAAAGGGAAACAGCAAACACCCTGGCTCCCACACCCAGGAGAGTCTGCAACCCCCTGGGTCCTACAACACAGGAGGCCGTGTCGATGGGACCCAGACTGTAGGACCCCCGACCCAAAACCACCCCTCCAAAGAGGGCCAAGAATGTGCCTCTAGAGCCATCCAGCTGGGTCCCGTAGACATTGAGAGCACTGACTTTAGAGTCAGACGAGTGAAGTTGAGACCTGAGCCTTTCCTGTCTGTGTGACCTGGACACATTTCCTTAGTTCTCACACTGTCAAATTCTTCATCTGTGCAGTGGCCATAATAATACGTACTTTGTACAGTTTTTTTGAAGGTTACATAAAATAATACATTTGATATTCTTGGCCCAGGGTCTAACATGTTAAATGTTCTAACTAAAAATCAATGTTAGCTACTATTATTTTGCTATTATAGCAGGAGAAAATTGGTCCTCCATAGCCTCAAAGCATCTAGGGAGGTAGTTTTAGACACCTGTAGGAGTCATCTTTGAATCCCGTGGGGAAATTCTTGCAAACTATAGCATGCTTTCCACCTCATCCAAAATTCTGGTGTGATTTCCTAAAGCAGTGGTTCTCCACCTTGGCTGTGCACTGCAGTCATCTGGGGCACTTTACAAAATGTTGGCCCAGGCCATGACCCAGCCTTATTGTTATAGAACCTCTGAGTATCTTGAAGTATAGTTTATAAACAATAAATTGCACCCATTTTAAGTGTACAGCTCAGTGAAGTTTGACAAACTTATATATCTATGTAACCACCACCATTTCAAGAGATCATTTTCATTATCCTAGAGAGTTATCTTTGCCCCTTTGCTGTTAATTTCCCCTGCCTCCTGCCCCAGGTAACCACTGATCTTCTTTCTATTACTATAAATTAGTTTTGCCCATTCTAAAATTTAATATAAATGGAATCATACAACATGTACTTTTGCATGTATCTGGCTTCTTTTACTCAGCATAATGTTTTGAGACTCATTCGTTTTATTGAGTGTATCGGCAGTTCTAGTTCATTGCTAAGTAATATTTCATTATATGTATGTACCTTAATTTGTTTCTATGTTAACTTACTGTTAGACATTTGAGTTGTTTCTGGTTTGATGCTATTTTGAATAAAACTCCTGTGAGCATTCAAATGCAAGCTTTGATGTAGACATACTTTATTTCTCTTGGGTAACCACCTAGGGGTGGAATTGTTAGGTCGTATGGTATGTGCTTTTAAACCTTGATCAGTGTTTTTAAAGATCATAAAGCTATTGATTCCAATGGCAGCTGATGGCATAGCTGGAAACCACTGGATCAGAGGATGGGTGTGTGTAGTAAATGACAGGTGTGGCAATGCTGGGATACAGGCTACCCTGATTGCCCTTACTGTTTGCAATCATATGATCCCTGAGTCTGTATTGGTGGTTTCCCCAGCTGCAGAGCTCTCTGCCGTGTCCTGATATGGTATAAGCCTGCTGCTTGAGCTTCTAAGATGTTTTAAAGAAAAGTTAATTTATTCAACAGTGTTTATTAAGCACATAACTAGTACCAAACATGGCATCAAATACTGGTAACACAGAAATGACCAACACAGCTCCTGCCTTCAAGGAACTTGGATAGCCAAGAGAAATTAAACATGTATAATATTCTTTGCTAGGTGTTATGATAAAGAGTGTTCTAAGGGCCTCTCTAGAAACTGCCTCATCATTTGGAACATTACACTGAAACATGAGCATTTAACTAATGCTACACCCCTTCTAATTCATCCAAGGCCTTTTGTGAAAGGTCAGAATCTCTTTTACCTTAGGAATTCAGTGTTGTTAGTTGCCTGTCTGTGTCCTGTTGGGCTTTAGTGTTTTAAGCCATAAGAACAGAAAGAGGTGTTCTGATTTATAATAACTTTAGTTAACTAAACATAGGTTTTAAGATATATATGCAGAATTAAAATGCCAGCATTAAAAAAATAAGCTGTTTACATGCATATATTGGGGCAAGTTATCCCCAATATGGGATTTGGACAGAGCTGAGACAACTACTGGGCATAGAAGAAGGTATAACTGAATAAAGTTCAGTTTTACCCCTCTTATTAGAATGGCTCAAGAAATGCACTTATCAAATGAGAGGTCTTGAAATGGAAGTGATCAGACAAAAAAAAAAAAAGCAGGAGAACCAGAATCCATGGATGGCACTATTGGATGGTCAAGGCTCTGACTTGATTGAAATTGACCACTTCCTTTCATCTGTGGTAGCTTTTTTGTCTTTCCAGCAGGTTCCATTCCACGTCCAGACAATGTAAACCTACCTGGTCTTAAAGATTTTTATCAAGTCTGGCTCCCTACTCCAAGAGATTTTTGTCCTCCTCCTTCTAAAACACTTCTCTTTTGGATTCTGTACAGAATAAAATGTCTTTTACAAGGGATGTGCTCTCATAAGGTGTTGGACCCCTCCTCAGCACTCTAATTTGGATTTATCTTCATTAGTATCTGTCTTTAAAAATATATGCTTTTGACTCAGCAATTCAACTCTGGGACTCTTCCTTATAGTCATAAACACACATGTAAACAAGCATATGGGGAAAAGTATGTTCATTGATTATTAGTAGTAGTAATGAAAATTGAGAATAAATCAAGATGTCCAATGGGGAATGCTTCCTTTCATTATGATTCATGCAGAATATGAAATACAGCTCTTAAAAGTGATGAGGTGTCTCTGTATGCTAACATGAAAATGTGTTTGTAATATGGGAAAAAAGTTTGGGGCCAATATGTAGATTTTCTGTCAATATATACATCTATTCAGTTTTATGTGTTTATGTGTATTTTTCTAGCTTCACTGAGGTATAATTGACAAGAATTTTATATATATGTAAATTATATATATGTAAAACGGTTCCATTTTGTTTTATTTTCAGAAACAAAACATCTGTTTTTTTAATTTGCCCATGCTTGGCTCAGAATCTGGTAGGACACATGTCAAACTGTTGATAGTGGTTACCCCTGGGGCATGAGATTGAAGTTGAGGATAAAATTAGGAAGGAGCTAATTTCACTTTTTAATTTTGGAACTGTCTAGATTGTTTATATCTTGTGAAAAAAGCGTATTTTTGTAAATTTTTAAAAGTATCTTTTTATCTTATGTTCTACAACCCCTACGGTGGGGACTGCAGGTTGTAAGCTTGCTTGCCTGGCCCTTCAAAACAACAAAAGCTGACTCTGAAGCTAGACTGACTTAGGTTCTAAGAAGAGCTGTCTAGTAACAATACCATACCTGAAAGAATTCTTATTTCCCAGAGATAAAGGAACTGGTACATAAAAGATTAGTAGATAGGAGAAAAGTACCTTTATAATACTGATGTCTACTACCTGGACTGGTTATTTCAAGGATCTGTCTTTCCTTTAACAGTCCATGATGTGATATACTTCAGATAATATTTAACTCCTGTGGAATATGTTGAAATCATAAGAAATCAAATATTAATCTAGTGGAAGATGCTTACCATGGGGTACCAGTCATGCACTACTCTCATTTTCTAAATAGATAGTGAGGCCAGGAGTAGTGGCTCACACCAGTAATCCCAGCACTTTGGGAGGTTGAAGGGGAAGATCACTTGAGGTCAGGAGTTTGAGACCAGCCTGGCCAACATAGTGAAACCTTGTCTCTACTAAAAAATACAAAAATTAGCCAGGCATGGTGGCAGGCGCCTATAATCCCAGCTACTCAGGAGGCTAAGGCACAAGAATTGCCTGAACCTAGGAGGCGGAGGTTGCAGTGAGCCAAGATCATGCCACTGGACTCTAGCCTGTGTGACAGAGCAAGACCCTGTCAATGGAAGGATGGATGGATAGATGGGACTTGTCCTAGGCATATCACTAGTTATTTTGTTCTTAAAAGTAAAAGGATAGAGAAAGAAGACTGAGGAAAATGATTATGTAAAGAAATCTGAAAACCACAAAGTATCTCATTGCTTTACAAGCTTTATGATCATGGTAATCAATTTTATTTTAATGGCTAAATGCAAAAGCTATGTTTCCTCCCAAAAGATACTTAAACTGATCAAGTGATTCACATGTGAAATAACCAACCTAAATTCTTAGGGCAGTTTGGTTCAAAATAGTTGATTTGTTAAAATATATTTTCTCTACTTGTGATTATTGTTATTTTAATATTGCCCTGTTATTCTCTTGTATTTTTCTCTTAAATCAGGCTGAAGAACTATGCCCTGGTTATTCTATTCCCAACTACATGTACTTAGCAAAGGTAATGAAGACCACTGTTTTGCTTTAAGATCACTTTGAACCCATAAAAAACATGATTACATTTAATATTGGTTATTTCTCATTTCCAGTGTTATACTGATCTTGAGGAAAACCAGAATGCTTTGAAGTTCTGTAATTTGGCATTGTTGCTTCCTACTGTTACCAAAGAGGTAAGTCCAGAAAGTAACGGTGAGTGCTGTTGTCTCCTTGGTACTATTCAAGCTCAAAATATGAACAACTTGCTAGATACATTTGTAGTTTTCTTTCTTTATTCAATTTTGTGTATTTATTTTTATTTTTCTAGCTTTATTGAGGTATAATTGACAAATAAAAACTATATATGTAAGGTATACAGCATGATGTTTTAGTACACATATACATTATGAAATGACTACCACAATCAATCTAGTTAACACATCACCTCGGTTACTCTTTTTGTGGTTGAAAACATTTGAGATCTACTGTCTTAGCAAATTTTAAATATACAATACAGTATTATTATCTATAGTCATGTTGCTGTCCTTTAAATCTCCAGAGCCTATTCATCCTGCATAACTGAAACTTTGTACTCTGGACCAGTATCTACCCAATTCTCCCACTCTCCCAGCCCCTGGCAGCTACCCTTCTACTCTCTCCTTCTGTATGGAGTTTTCTTTTTTACTAAAATCTTTGACTTGGATTTTACATGTACTATGAAGTTTTAGAATTTGCTGTATCTCTGTAAGATAACCTGTCACCAGGAGACCCCTAGTAATTAAAACATCCTGATGCTTGTTGGATGCAAGACAGCAGGGACTGGAGCAAGCATAATTCCTCCACTGGGAAGGAGGGGGCGCAGCATAATTCTGGGGACCTGGGGATTAACTAGGCAGCAAACAACCTAGATAGGTGGCCCAGCCTAGAGCAACATGAGCGTCCATGGTTGCTATCCTCAGTCCCCAGCTCACGGCACATGTGGGTATCCAAGGCCATGACTAAGATGAAAAAATGTAATAACATGTTCTTGGTTTTTGGACACTAGCCATTAATGAAAAAGAAACTATTGCCCTGTCTCTTGCCTTTTTATTTAATAATTCAGGATTCTGGGTATGATGTAAGTTTCAAGCATTCCACAGGGTTAACAACTCAGTCTGATACTGTGAGCCATTGACTGGTGGTGTGGGCACAACGAAAACAAAAACAGGTACATCTTTTCCTGCTCTTCTCACACCACCAAACATTATCATCCTCTAAATCATAGCAAAAAAGAAATGCCTCAGAAAAAACAAAAACCCTCTTCTTTCTCTGTTTTTGGAGCAGTACAGGTTCCAATATTTATTGTGATCTGAACTATAAACAAATAAAACACTCCTCTTGCCTTCTAGGAGGCAAGAGCCTAGAAGGGAACATATGATGTGTGTCCAAATAACTATAGCTCAAAGCAGAAAGTACTAAGAGAATTACAAATCATCAGTTTTTGGAAATTTTGAAAAGGGAGAAATTATTTTCACCTAGAAGAGGCTAGGTGGCATCAGATGTAGACTTTGAAAGATCTATATAATGTGGAGGTATGGGCAAGTACATTGCAGGTTATGAACAGAGGCACAAAAGTGAAAAAGCAAAGCTCTGTTTGCCTATAGTGAAAGGAGTGTGCCCACTTTCCCCTGGACCACGAATTGTGCCACCCTCCCACCCTTTTTCCTCACAGCTTCCTTGCCTCCTGCCAGGCCATTCTTGACTCCAGTGGCAGCCCAAGCAGCAGATTAAACATAAATGTCAACACATCACTTCTCTGCTCAAAACCCTTTGCTGTTAGGATGAGGTTCAGAATTTTTAGCATGTCCTTCAAGGCTCTGATCCAGCTCCTACCACTCTCTCAAGCTTCATCTGTTCCCCGCTTTCCCCTCCTCTGCACCATCCAGCCTGCCCTTCACTGTTAGAACATACTGTTCCTACTTTCTGAAACACTCCTACCCACCCTCCACTCCTTCCACTGGCTTTATTCCTCCTTATCCTCCAGGTCTCACCATGAATGCCGTTTCTTCAGGAAAGACTTTCTTGACACCCATTGGCAAGAAAGCCTCCTATGCTTTTCCTTGCTATCATTTCACAGTTGTGATTATGTCATTATTAATGTAGTTGTTTCATGAAAGTAACAGCCAGGTTTGTTTCATTCACCACTGTACCCCTAATCCTGAGTTTACTGCCTGGCATATAATAAGCGCTTGGTAAGTGTTGGTAGAAAGAACCAAGACATTAATATCATATACAATGATAGTTATGCTTCTCAACCCATGTAACAGGCTGGAAATATAGTTCAGGACTTTAATCAAAAGGCCATTTCAAAGACAAGTATACCACTTGCTAAATATAATGTGCTCTTAAAAAATAATAGTGTCAATACTAATAAGAGGACTAGTAATGAATGTAACTAAAAAGGCTAGACATTGGAAGTAGCTCTGTAATAAGCAAAATCATATGAGCAAATATTTCCCACATTGCATTTTGTTTTCCTCAGTGATGTCTCCACTTGTATTCTTAGCAATGTTTTCCTAAGTAGTAAAGCTGTGTAAGGAATATTTCCATTTCCTTTTCAATGAGAAAATAGGATGAATTAAGTTATATGTAGTGCCTATCCATCTCTATAAACTTTTTTCAGATTGAAATATACCCCATTAGTGATTTTGCTAACCAAGTTTATTCATTTCCAAAATGTCTAGCAATGCCACTAGTTACAATGAATACAACCTAGCCATCAATTTTCCCTCTCATTTGAAATTTCATAACATGTTTGTTTCCTGTAGCATTTATAGCTTCTTCTTTGCATTATAGTCATTTGTGGACATGTCTTCTGTCCCCTATTAGGGAACTCTAAGCTCATCACACTGCTGCTTCATATTGGGAGTGTTAGCCATTTGGTCTCTAGAGCCCAGATTCATAGGTGTAGGCAGCCTTACATCCCAGAATTTGAAACTGCAGTATTTTTATTATTCATGTGGACTTTTCTTGACCCTGGGAGAGTAATCGCAGATCCTGGGAGACATTTCTTTTTTAAAAAAGGGATGTCGATGTCTAAGACAGAGTGAGAATGATCGCTGAATGAAATAATGACTTCACTGGCAAGCTGAAAGTTGCTTGCCTGGAGGCAGTATTAAAGTTCATTGACGTGGAGTCTGCTGAGAAAGATCAAATATAAAAAGCATTATGTAATATTTTGTTTTATGATAAGAAATGTCTTAAACTGGTAAAGAAAAACCCATATTTTGACATTGTTGAAATATTTTGAAATGGCATTAAGTACCTTTCTGAGACAAACAGACTTTCAGAATGGTAAACGCAGTGTTACCAGAAACAAACCACAAGAAGTGTAGTCTGGGAGTGCTAAAAGTTAAGAGCACATTATATTTAGCAAGTCGTATAGTTGTCTTCGAAATGGCCTTTATTTTTATTTTTTTATTTTGAGACCGAGTTTCGCTCTTTACCCAGGCTGGAGTGCAATGGCGCGATCTCGGCTCACTGCAACCTCCGCTTCCTGGGTCCAGCCTCCTGAGTAGCTGGGATTGCAAGCACGTAATACCATGCCCAGCTAATTTTTTGTATGTTTAGTAGAGATGGGGTTTCACCATGTTGACCAGGATGGTCTCGATCTCTTGACCTCGTGATCCACCCGCCTCGGCCTCCCAAAGTGCTGGGTTTACAGGCTTGAGCCCAAAATGGCCTTTAGATTAAAGTCCTGAGCTATATTTCCAGCCTGTTACATGGGTTAAGAAGCAAAACTCTCATTGGTAACTACTCTTAGTAACAAAATCCTAATTCTCCTTTAAATTTTCTTTCTTAAGATATCATGTTTGATTATCTTAATTAAGACATTGGTTTCTGGATAGCTTTATGAAACAGAATTTGTATACATTTACTCTGCCTTCCTCTTATAGGAATGCTACTGCTCAGAGTAATAAATGGATTGCTTGCCAAAATCCAGTAATGGTGTCTCATTTGCTAGAAATTCTTGTTTGCCCGTTTCTTTCTGGTTAAAACTTATTTCTTATAAATTAACTCATCTGTGCTATCCATGCCTGGAGAATTATTCCTAGTACTTTTTAAAAAAATTAGGCGATTATAGTATAGACAGACTTTTCCTACTGTCTGAACAGACATTTTCGTGAGTTGCAGGAAGTCTGTTTACAACCCCCTACTTCTATTCTTTTGACTCTTACCTTCTTGTCATTTGCATTTAAAATGTATTATTTCTTAAGATTTTGCAATATTTGTAATGGCCTTGGTGTATTGTTTAAATGGATCTTAAAAACACTCTAAAGAAGTTTCTTAGACCCCTTTTATTTATTTGTTTTCTTAAAATAAATAATGATACAGCATTAGTTTGGGAATAGCTGTTCCTAACCAGTACCTTGTCTTATGAAGTTGGTGTTTGATAATCATTACCCAAATGCTAGGAGAATAATGACAGTTTAAAATAAATAAGTCTCTCTCTTATTTATCCAAAGTCTTTAGCAGAGAGCATTGATGTATTTTTCTAAACTGTATTTCTCCAACATTATCAGATGAAATAAATCTGTATTTTTAATGTGTGTGTTTGAGTGAGTGAAAGAGAGATTATCTTTATTCACTTACATTACAAATATGGAGGTGTACTCTGCTAGAGGCTTGGGATACAAAGGGAACAGACACCTCTGCCATCACAAATTCTGTGGTCTAGTGGGAAAGGCAGGCACTGAAAAAGTCATAGCAATAAAATGTAATGAGTGTTTTGGAAATGTAAGCACAGAGATTTATAAGAAAATAAAACTGGTACTGCAACCTGGGCTACGGGCTAGGAAAGGTGATCCTGAGGTTTTGCTATATAATCTAAGGAAATGAGAATTTAAGCACAGTTGTTTAAATATTTAAGACCTGCTTGGGCAGTAGAGGGCTCATGAAAAATACGGGTTCCTGGCCTTTTCTAGAGAGAAGGAGAAGCTCCGAGCTCTAGAACGTGGTGCCCCCAACCTCAGTGTCATCATGGTCTCACTCAAGCTTCCATCTATCTGGGTTCTGCTTTTCTGGCTTAGTGCTCCTATGGTCCGTGGGTGAGATTACAGAAAAAGACGGGGTGACTGAGTTCTTGACAGTACATCCTTAGGAAATGTTAACCCTTGAGGATATGGCTTTGGATTTTACTCAGAAAGAGTAGGCCCTGCTAGACCCATCTCAGAGGAAGCTGCACAGAGATGTGATTCTGGAAAAAAATCTTCAAAACCAGCATCCAGGCAGGAAAGTCTTTCTCTTTCTTTCTTTTTTTACTTTCTCCAGTTTACATTTAGTTTCCCATAAATATTTCACAAATGATCCTGAGTGATAACAATGGTCAGGACAGGTCAGAAGGGGAAAAATGTAGGTAGCTACATTTTGTTCTTAAAAACAAGCATTTAATCTTAGAACTATTTTAGATATACAGAAAAATGTGGCCAGGTGTGATGACTCATGCCTGTAATCCCAGCACTTTGGGAAGCCAACTAGGGCAGATCACTTGAGCCTAGGAGTTTGAGACCAGCCTGAACAACACAGCAAGATCCCTATCTCTAAAAATAATTTTACTTTTTTTTATTAGTATACTTTAAGTTCTGGGATACATGTGTAGAACATGCAGGTTTGTTACATAGTCTATGTGCTATGATGGCTTCCTGCACCTATCAACTCATCTACGTTAGGTATTTCTCCTAAAGCTATCCTTCCCCTAGCCCCACCCTGTGACAGGCCCCAGTGTATGATGTTTCCCTCCCTGTTTCCATGTGTTCTCATTGTTCAACTCTCACTTGTGAGTGAGAACATGCAGTGTTTGGTTTTCTGTTTTTGTGTCAGTTTGCTGAGAATGATGTTTTCCAGCTTCATCCATGTCCTTGCAAAGGACATGAACTCATCCTTTTTGTGGCTGCATAGTATTCCATGGTATATATGTGCCACATTTTCTTTATCCAGTCTATCATTGATGGGCATTTGGGTGGGTACCAAGTCTTTGCTGTTGTGAGCAGTGCTACAATAAACATATGTGTGCATGAGTCTTTATAGTAGAATGATTTATAATCCTTTGGGTATATACCCAGTAATGGGAATGCTGGGTCAAATGGCATTTCTGGTTCTAGATCCTTGAGGAATCGCCTCACTGTCTTCCATAATAGTTGAACTAATTCTCTGGCATCTGTTGTTTCCTTACATTTTAATGATCCCCATTCTAAGTGGCATGAAATGGTATCTCATTGTGGTTTTGATTTGCCTTTCTCTAATAACCAGTGATGATGAGCTTTTTTTCATATGTTTGTTGGCTGCATAAACGCCTTCTTTTGAGAAGTGTCTGTTCATATCCTTTACCACTGTTTGATGGAATTGTCTGTTAGGAAAGTCTTAAAAACAAAGAACTTCCATGGAGAATATCTACAGGAAGGAGCCATGTAACAGCATGTCAATACTGAGATTCATGGGGGTGAACCCTGTTCCTCCACAGTAGGATTGGCCTGGGGAGGGCAAATTAGGAATGCAGCACAATCACATGGCTTTAATTTGAAGTTAGAGAAAGTGTGCTATCTCAGCTCAAAGGTGTGGATAATTCAAATTTGGAAGAAAAGGAATAACCTGAGCTCAAAATCATAACCTGAGTTCTTATACGAGGGCAATTGCATAAATATAGCCAATATATTAAGTGCTTGAAACATAATGAAAACCTTAAAACTAGTCAGATTGCAGCTGACCTACTACAAAGGAGAAAATTTCTATACGCAAAGGAGAGTAACACACCAGATGAATGTAACCAAAGTGGAAGATGTTAATTAGAGACTATATTGAATGCTTGGCATCAGATTCATATGTGGGAAAATAAATGAATAAATAAAGGTATGTGAGCAAGGCTTCAACAGCCTGTTATAGTCTCAGTAGCAGAGATGTCACAGTGGAGAGGAGCCCTTGGAATATAATGAGTATGAGGAAGTTGTCACTCACAGGCCAACATTGACTCAACATGTGTTAGCTTGCACTGGAGGGAAGCTCTATAAATATAATGAATGTAGGAAACAATTCACTAGAGAGCTAATTCTTACTCATACCAGAGAACTCAAGAGAGAAACTCTTTGCCTGTAATCTATGTGGAAATGCCTTCAGGGACCATTTATCCTTTAAACAACACAGTGAATTAACACAGGAGAGAAACCACATGAATACGATCTATGTGGGAAAGCCTTCCCTTAATGGTCTCACCTTAGTCATAATGAGACAATGCACAATAGAGAGAAACCATATGAATGTACAGCATTTGGAAGAGCCTTCAGCCTCAGCCCTAATCTTTATAGGTGGTCTCTCAAGTTTCCATCTGTCTGGGTTCTGCTTTTAGATACCAGAGAGCTCCCACGGGGCTAAACACTACACCCTTTAGGCAAAGCTCAAGCCTTGATATGCAGAAAAAAAACTTAGAGTAAAACCAGAAAGAAAGTGGCAAGTTTTTTCAAGGAGGAAGAAACCATTGGAAAAATAATAATTCATGCTAGAGAAGCAATTCAACGAAATAAACATAATAAACCCTTTACTCATAGAGCAGCACTCTAGGACATTTGAGGATTCATGCTGTATAAAACACTCTAAGAGAAAAGCAACCTGTTAAAATGAAAAAAAAAAAGAAAATTATTAAGAATAATAATAAAGAAAGAAAATACTGTCAGTGTCCTGAATTAGGGAAAGTCTTCAGCGATTGCCCATACCTTCATGAACCTTAAAAGTTCTTATGTTGGGGAGGTTCCCCAGGCCTCAAGTCAATATAGAAAATGCTTTTACCTGGATTTTATGCAACTTATACTGGGAAAAAACTCTACCAAGAACCCTTTAGCACACAATTCAACAAATAATTGAGACTT
Source organism: Callithrix jacchus (assembly GCF_049354715.1). NCBI lineage: Eukaryota > Metazoa > Chordata > Mammalia > Primates > Cebidae > Callithrix > Callithrix jacchus. The sequence goes on along the minus strand of NC_133515.1, from coordinate 76,967,402 downwards.
TTGCCCAGTGATGTATTACTTTAAAAAAAAATGTAGCATAAAGGTATAGAATTGTGATTCTTTCTTAGAGGTGTAGAATATAGAATTTGGTAGTACTTAATGAGCAATGAAATAACCCCTCTTTAATAGATTAGTCCTAGAGAATATCTATGAAGTAAAAGTCGGAATGGAATATTAAAAATGAAGTAAAAATGGAATATAACCTATTGATATTTATCTTTTAACAAATGAAACATGCCAAGTAATTGGGTCATTTTTTCCTTTAATATTTTGTCATTATTATCAGTTGATCAGCTTCCATTTTTTATGCAGCTCTAAACATATTTACAAAGACTTTGGCCAGAAAATTATTTTTAATGTAACTGGAAAATGTAGAACACAAAATCTTGTGTGATAACTATTAGGTGAGTGTTGAAATATGTATCTCTCTGGCTAGAATGGAAATACAGGTAAATATCCATTATAGTATTAAATATCCCAGATGATACTGGAACACATAGTATGGGGCCATACTTTATGAAACACTAGAAAACAGACATAGAAAGTACTGAATCAAGTATATGATGTGACTGAAATGTTGAATACTGGAGGGGGAGAAGAGATGAGAGCCTTATATGCCTTTTTCTTTAAAGCAGAGGAAAACCACTGAAGGGTCTTCAGCAACAGATAATACAATGAGATTTTTAGAAAAGAGCACAATAGCCACCATATGGAGACTGGCTTGGAGTGGAGGGGAGCAAAACTGGAAGCAGGAATATCATTTAGGTAACAACTGCAATGACACAGACATGATATGGTGGCATGGACTAAGATGATGGTAGTGAGGAATTAAGAGGAGAGAACAGATTCCACAGAATTGTAGGTAGTATTCTCTATAAGACTTGGAGATTGGTTATTGAGGGAGAAGGAGGACTCAAGGATGACATCTTGGTTTCTGGCTTGGGAAACTGACCAGGATAGATGGAGATGCGCTTTATTAACACAGGAAATACAGGAAAACCAGGTTGGTGGGGAAGGTGACTTCAGTTTTGGAACGTTGAGTTTGTGTTTGTGAGATTTTTAAGTCCAGTGAGTAATTGGATATTTGGCATATAAACAATGTCTGAAGGTGCCCTATGGAAGAAGTCATCCAAAGAGACTATGTAGTACATGGAAAGCAGAAGTCAAAAAATCTACCCCTGAGAAACACCAACATAATGGAATGGGGGAGGAGGAGAAACCTGCAAGTGAGACTGAAAGAAGTGGTCAGAGAAGGTGAGACCTCGGAAGCCAAGGGATGCTGGAAATGGTAAACTACGTTAGATGCTCTGGAGAAGTCAAGCAAGCAAGGACTGGAGTGAGTGTTGAACTTGATGTGGATATCATCAGTGATCTTAAACTAGGCTGTTTTAGTAGAACAGCAGAGAGTGGAAACCAGAGTTCCAAGCAGTCAGGAGGCGAGAAAATATAGTCATTATGTGTAGACACTCTTCCAGAGAATTTCATGGGGTAAGGAGGAGAGTCGTAAGGTTAAAGGGATGCTTGAGTTGAGGGTTTGTTGTAGATGGGAAGTACAGAAGCACATTTAAATGATTATGAGAAAAAGCCAGCAAAGAAGGAAGGGTTCAAGAAAGATTGGAGAAAAAGGAGATAATTGATAGAATAAGGGCCTGGGGAAGCCAGAGAGAATGGGATCTGGAGCACATGAGGGCCCTCTTCTGTTACAGTTTGTGAATATTCACTTCTTTAACCAACTAATTGAAATAATGCTCTCATCTATGTAATTCTGCTGTAAGAAATTAATTCCTAGATATAGATACTTGCCACCATGTTTCAGTGTCTAATCATTCATTTAGCAGACATTTACTTAGGACCATCTATTTACTAATAGATGGCATCTGCCAAGCACTGAGATAGCCCAGCAGTTTGATAAACATGAACTCAATACCTGGAATTACTGATTTTTAAATCAGTTCTTCTAAATACCACATTAGTATCTCAGATACCAGTAATTTTATTTTCTCACAACCTTCAGTAAATATTGTTTAATAGACGATAGACTTTAGTTGATCACTACAATAGAATCAGTGCTTAGAAAACCTACAATTTCAAAAATAATTTAGCTAACAAATACTTCCAAATATCTACCCTTGTCCTGTTGTCTTCATCTGATTATTTCAAATATGTTACATCTCTTAAAGCCTTGGATAGGCGCTCAGAAAATGTTTGTCAAATGCAAAAATGCATAAAAGTACTCCGTCATCTGAATTTATTGCCACTCTTTCAAATCCACATTCGTTGTAAAGAATTAACAATAGATATAGTGTCCTATAAAACATATTACATGATTTTTAGTCTTAACTATAGGCTTCCTAATAAAGTCAATAATGAAATATATGTTGACCAGCTCTAACAGAATCTCAGATTTCTTCACATCTTGCTGCTAGGTCTAGTACTTCTTCACATCTCACAGCTGAAGAAAAAAATCCATAATAGATTGACACAAGGGCAGATCCATTGTCAGCTTACATGGAAGTCTCTTCGTCCTGAATCCCATTACTCCAGATCTGGTGAAGGAAGAGCCCAGAAATAGCTATCCACATTGCCCACATTATCATAGATCTGGATCTGGTCTTTAAAAATCCAGTTCTTTCTTTTTTCATTTTTTTGAGACAGGATCTCACTCACCCATGCTGGAGTGCAGTGGTGTGATCATGGCTCACTACAGCCTCAGCCTTCCAGGCTCAAGCGATCCTCCCACTTCAGCCTCCCAAGTAGCTGGGACTACCAGATGCATGCCACCATGCCCAGATAATTTTTTTCTTTCCTTTTCTTTTTTTTTTTTTTTTTTTTTTTGATAGATACAGAATCTCACTATGTTGCCCAGGCTGGTTTTGAACTGTTGGGCTTGAGCAATTCCCCTGCCTTGGCCTCCCAAAATGCTGGGATTGCAGGTGTGAGTCACTGCACCCAGCTGGTCTCTTTGTAATGGTCTTTCAAAACAAAAGTCTATTTCAGCACACTAGAGTATCAAGATGAATGCATGAAGTTTCATTATGTATTTGTATTTTCTTTATAGGATAAAGAGGCACAGAAAGAGATGCAAAAAGTAATGACTTCCTTGAAGAGGTAAATAAACGAATTTACTCTTCAACAAATCAGATGTGGCCTACCAAAACTTAAACTAATCAAAGTCGTGCTTTTATTATCCTTTTCTTCATTTTTGATGTAAGGGTATTGTGCTCAGATTTGAAGGTAAAAGCATGTTTCCACAGAATGCATTCCACTAGTAGCACAACGAAATTATGTTATTGGAGAATCTATATACTATCATGTCAATACATAATCTACAAACATGTATGCTTTATATTTTTCTTATCAATAAACTGCAGCCTTCAGAACATTTGTTTAAATAAAATATTTAAATCCAATAAAATGAACTTTCATAAGTATTGTTTCTATTGAGACTTAATAAAACAAAGTAATTTCATTAATGTGGATGAAAAATGGAAAACTGAGCAAAGGACACGAACAAGTTGTTGGCAGAAGAGAAAAAAGAAATGTAACTGGTAATCAAAAGATGTAAATAAAATACTGTTCTACCATCAAACTAGCAAGGACTTTTTTCTTTATTCCAGAAGCATTTAATGCTGGCAATATTGACATGACATGGAGCATTCTCATACACGGTTAACAGGAGAATATTTTGTTGGATAACAGGAGAATATTTTAAATATAAAAATTATTTTTAAAAAAATTTTAAAGAGTATTTTGGCACAAGCCTTTGGTAAAATTTATTGAGAGTCTTCGTCATGGAAATAATCGTAAAGAGAAAACTGCAATGAGTGATGCACAAATATTCATAACAACATAACACTGTGTCCAACAAAAAGAAAGCAGTTAACTACGTTGAAATATAACTACAATCAAATAACATTTTGCCATTAAAAATAATTACACATATAGGCAAATTCACAGAACATCTTAAGTGCAAGTACAAGTTAAAAATACTACATACATAGGATCTCAACAGTATAAAAATAAGCACATTCTAGTAGGGAATACACTAAAATAGTAGTAGTTTATATTTCTGTGGAGCTGTATTTTATTTCCTACATTTTTCCAATTTTTAGTAATAAAATTATTTTTTAGGTTGTACTTAGCAGTGAGTTATAAAGATTCCCTGCTACCTCTTAATCAGCCTCATCTTGGAAATCAGAGTAAAAACTTGGATTTTCTGTTTATTGTCCCAAATACATGGGTGTGTGCACACACACACTCAAAATTTTAAGCCCTGATGTAGACATTCTAGTTAGGTATATTAAGCTACCCCCTAAACCCATCTTCTATAACGGTCAATCAAGATACTGAATCAGTCCAGCTAGTTCTCACCCACTTTCCTCTGACAACTGGTTTAATGTTAAAACTCATGGCTAGATGGGGCAAGAGTCTTGCAGGCTGTCTCATGGATATGCAGAGAGGCTATGGATACCTCTGACCATCTCTAAACAGCTAAAGGAATATGTAAGTATGGAAAGGTGAATCCAGCTAGCAGCAAATGACATAGAATCAACCATGTTGTAGGTTTTGTGGGAGCAACTCATTCCAGCAGAGTGCTGTAAACACGTCCTCTAGGAATTATGAGGACTATCAAGAAATATTCCTGGTGCCACAGTGGGATTTGGGACTCATAATTGGAACCTGACATAAGACCTAATCAGTGTTCCTTTATTATATTTTGACAAAATTCTTCATTGTTTCTCATATGTCTTCAATTGACAAGTTGATGCCCATTGACTGGGTAATCAGTGTAGCAGTTTCTGGATATGAGCTTGACCCAGTGGAAATGTAGTACTACTAATTCAATCTTTAGAGAATTAGAAGTTTCTAACATTTTGGCAATTTCTCCAAATGAGTATTAAAAGAAGGAATTCCCCTCATCATCATGGAAATAACCCTTCAAAGGAGCATTAACTCCCTGCTGCATGCCCGCTTTCAGAGTCATAATGTCATATCTGTAGTCCTCATAAAGCCATATAATCAGAGAAGTTACGTTTGGAAGGTTGAGGCAAGAGGATCACTTGAGCTTAGGAGTTCAAGACCAGCCTGGGCAACATGGTGAAATCCCATCTCTATAAAAATTAGCTGAGCATGGTGGTGCACACTTGCAGATCCAGCTGCTCGGGAGGCTGAGGTGGGAGGATCACTTGAACCCAGGAGATCAAGGCTGTGGTGAGTTATAATTGTGCCACTGTACTCCAGCCTGGTGACAGAGTGATATTCTTTCAAAAAAGATTTTTTAATTTAAAAATAATTTTTAAAAATTAAAAACATTGCAAATAATTGCTAAATAGCTCAAAAACCATGAACAGGACTAGAATCTGATAACCTAGAAGGATGTGCTTTAGAACAGTGGTCCCCAACCTTTTTGGCACCAGGGACCAATTTCATGGAAGACAATTTTTCCATGGACCAGGGGGTGGGGGATGGTTTGGGGATGATTCAAGTGGATTACATTTAGTGTGTACTTTATTTCTATTATGATTAAAGTGTAATATATAATGAAATAATTATACAACCCACCGTAATGTAGAATGAGTGGGAGCCCTGAACTTGTTTTCCTGCAACTAGAAGGTCCCATCTGGGGGTGAAGGGAGACAGTGACAGACCCATCAGGCAATAGATTCTCATAAGGAGTTTGCAACACACATCCCTTTCATGCACAGTTAACAGTAGGGTTTGCCCTACTAATGCCACCGCTGATCTGACAGGAGGAGGAATTCAGGTGCTAATATGAGCATTGGGGAGCAGCTATAAATATAGACAAAGCTTTGCTCACTTGCCCACCGCTCATCTCCTGCTGTGAGGCCCAGTTCCTAACAGGCCACCAGCCAGTTGCTAGTACCAGGACCAGTCTGTGGCTCATGGGTTGGGGATCCCTGCTATAGAGGATACATAGGATATTTTGTTCATTTAATCCTCAGTCCAATCCAATGAGGGAGGCATTCTTGTTTCCATATAGGTAATGACATAACTGAGGCTTGGAATAGATAAATAACTTGCCACAGGCCTTTCTTAACAAGTAGAAAGAGTTGGTACTTAAACAGGGCTTAATTTGACTCTTACTCACAGCAGATATATGAAAGGTGCTGTGTAGATAAAAACAAGGAAACAAAAAAAAAGTTATGTGTAATGAGGCCAAGTAAAAACAGTTTCTATATTAAACCCCTACTGAGTGATTTTCTTGAATGACAGGATTGCATGTAGAATATTACACTTACTCCAGGGAATTTCACACAAAGTGAGCCATGAGGACTCTGGTTTTCAATGGTTACTTCACTCACCACTCATGCTGCTTGACCTCAGAGAAGAGAGAACAGCTGCAGAGTGCTCCTGAAATGAGGATTGTTCCTGCTGGATCGCAAAGTCCAAGCTGATGGTACACTCTCTACTCACTGATGAGTAAGCAAGCTGCTAACTTCTCAAGAGGCTTCATGTACAACTTTGGAAAGGCGGAGTTCTGACCCAAACTTTAAATATGTTTGATTTCAGAAGATAAGAATCAAACTGTATGTTGCAATTTCTCATAAAACATTAAAGAGGTAATTTAGTGGTCCGCTAAAATTTTAGTGATGTCCATGTAATTGTGATGTTATCTTTCTTACTAAGTAAAAAAATGGTCTTTATTTTAATATGAAAATCCATGCCACTTCTCAGTTGTGCCTAAAAGTTATCAAACAGCTTTTCATTTGTTAATATTTTTTATACTTTTGGATTTCAAAAAGCAGTGGTACAAGCTGAATGGGACCAGCTTTTACACTAAACTTCTCATTTACCAATAAACAGTTTAAGCATTGATGTGTAGGTAACAGGGTCAGGGTCAGAGAACTGTAATGACCAAGTCAGGACTGGGTTCCAGCCCTTGGAACCTCACTTCTGCTTTCTTTCTTTGAGCCCAGGGCTATTTATGTTAAATTGATTGGAGTCCAATGTGTCTGATATAGAATGGTGGCTCTAAGAATGATAACACTTACCTGGCGATTACCTATTCCAAGTGTTTTTCCTATATTGATACATTTAATCCTCACGGCAACCTAGAAGGAAGGAGCATTTGATATTACCCCATTTAAAATAGGGGAGATAAAGTGCAGGATATTCCCATGCCTAACACTGTGAGCAAGGGATTTGAACTTGGGCAGACTGCTCCATAGTCCATGCTGTGGCCAGCCACTGTACAATCCTGCCAGCAAATGGGGGAATTGAGATGTGGGAAGTGAAAGAAAGTGGAAAAACAGAAGGTAAAAGAAACAAGGGAAAGGAAAAAGAATTTTTAAAAGCAGAGGGCAGTGAAGAAAGAAGGAAAACAAAAGGAGAAAAGGTAAAGAAAAATCTTATATTTTGGATATTGATAGACATTTTCTGGTATTCCATCGCACATTTCCACCAACCTCTTTTATATCTTATCTTACATATTTTTCATACATCTCTTCCTTCCCCTCCTCAAGATAAGGAAAGAGAAAAATGGGGTAGTGACGCCTGTTTTTAAGGACTTGATCTACTTGAACTGAGTATGTTGAGAAAGCTTTGGTTATGGACTTTGTGGCCTGTTGACTGGGAAATTAACAAGAATAGTTGCTTTCACAAAGACAAGGTGCATTTTAGAACCAATAAAGTTAATCCTTTAAGTACTGTGATTTTGGAGCCCCTCGACCTATATTTTGCTTTAGATACTTGAAGCCAAATCATAAGATTTGGTTTTTAAAAATATTGAGATACAATTGATATACAAAAAAATTGCAAGTATTTAAAATGTATAATTTGATAAATGTTGACATGTGTACATCCACAAAACCATCACCACAGTTAAGGTAATGAACATTTTCATCACCTCAAATGTTTCTTCATGCCACTTGGTAATCTCTCCCTCTTGTGTCTCTCTCTGCACTCCCATTCCAAATAGTCACTGATCTGCTTTCTATCATTATACATTACATTTTCTAGTATTTTATATAAGTAGAATTATCATTATGTACCCTTTTATCTGACTTCTTTCACTCAGCATAATTATTTTGGGATTTATCCATGTGGTAGCATGTACTAATAGTTCATTCTTTTTCATTTCTGAGTAGTATTTTATAACAAAAATATACCAGTTTTTTTTCTCCACTCATCTATTAATAGACATTTGGGCTGTTCTCAGTATTTGATTATAACAAACAAATCATCTGTGAACATTCATATAAATATCTTTGAATGTACATATGCTTTCATTTCTCTTGGATAAATACCCAGGAGTAGAAAGTATGGTAGATATATATCTACCATTTTACAAAACGCTCAAACTGTTTTCCAAAGTGGTTTTACCATTTTACGTTCTCGCCAAGAGTGTCTGAGAGTTCTGCTTGCTTGACTTTCTCAACAACACTTGATAGGGTCAGTCTTTTTAATTTTAGCTACCGCGCTAAGTGTGTAGTATATCTGATTGGGGTTTTAATTTGTATTTCTCTAATGACAGATGATGTTGAGCATTTTTTCATGCATTTATTTGCCATTGGTGTATCTTCTTTGGTGAAGTATTTATTCAAATATTTTGACCATGATTTAAATGGAAACGTTTTGGGTTTTGTATATAATTTGGAGTATGACTTGAAGTTCATTTGTTATGTTACTTGGATATCTAATTGTTTCAGCATTTACATTTACAAACTGGCAATCTAGCTACTACTCTATAACATATCTAACAAAGTTATGCCTCCAAACCTGTTGAAAAGACTATTGTTTCTCCACTGAGTTGTCTTTGTACCTTTGTCAAAATCAGCTTTTCATATATGCATGGGTCTGTTTCTGGACTTTATATTTCATTCCATTGATCTATTTATTGATCTCAACACCAGTACCATACTGTGTTGATTAATGTAGCTTTATAGGTTTGAAACCAGGTAGTGTTACTCCTCCAACCTTGTTTTTGTTTTGTTTCTACTACTCTAGGTTATTTGCATTTAGATATGAAATTTAGAATTAGTTTTTAAAATTTCCATCAAGAAAAAAGTGGCTATGATTTTTATCGGGATTGTGTTGATCAATTTAAATTGACATCTTATCAATTTTAAATCTTTCAACCCAGGAATATGGTGTACCTCTGAATTTACTTAGGTCTTTAGTTCCTTTCAGCAATGTTGTGCAGCTTTCACTCTACAAGTCTCACATTTTTGTCACACTTATTCCTAAGTATTTCATATTTTGATGCTATTATATATTTTTAATTTTAATTTCTGATTTTTTATTGTATATAGAAATGCAATGTATTTGTGTACACTGAGCTTGCATCCTGTGACCTCTTTAAACTCACTTATTATTTCTAGTAGCTTTTTTGTAGATTCCATTAGATTTTCTACTACTGTGATTATGTCAGCTGTGAATAAAGACAGTTTTACTTCTTTCTTTCTAGTCTGAAGGTTTTGTTTCATTTTTCCCTTATTACACAGGCTAGAACTTTCAATACACCATTGAATAGAAGAAAGCAAACATTCTTATTTTATTTCTGATCTGAGGGGAAAGATGCCATTTTTTGTCATTGATTATAATGTTATCTGTAGGTTTTTTTAGATAACCTTTTTCAGGTTGAGAAGTTCTCTTTTGTTCTTATTTTGCTGAGTTTTTTTATGGAATTAATGCTGAATTTTGTCAAACTTGTATTCATTGAGATGATCATATGGTTTTGCTGTTTTAGTTTTTTTATATGATGAATTATATTTGATTGTATTTTTAAATATTAAGACAGCCTTGCATTCCTGGGATAAAATTAACTTAGTCCTAACATATTATTATTTTTATTGTACCAGTGGATTTGCTAAAATTTTGTTTTAATTTTTTGCATAAATATTTATAATTTATATTGGTCTATAGTTTTCTTATAGTCTTTTTCTGATTTTGGTATCAGAGTAATTCTGGCTTCAGAGAATGAGTTGAGAAGTATCCACTCTTCTTCATTTTCCTTGAAAACTTCATGTAGAATTGACATTGTTTCTCCCTTAAATAGTTAGTGGAATTCACTAGTGAACCCATCTGGACCTGGAGTTTTCTTTGTTGGGGGGAGTTTTCAACTACAATTTCAACTTCAATTCTTTTAAGAGATACAGGGCTATTTAGATCATCTTTCTTCTGAAATGATCTTTGGTAGTTTGTATCTTTCAAAGAATTTGTCTATTTTTCTGTTTCATCTAAGTTGTCCAATTTATTGCCACAAATTTAATAATATTCCCTTATTATTCTTTTATTATCTGTAAGATCTGTAGTGATCCCACCTCTCTCATCCCTGATACTTGTAATCTGTGTTTTTTGTGTTTCCTGTTTCATATTTGTTTCTTCCTACAAAAACCTACAGGTAACATTATAACCAATGGCTGGAAGTTTATCAATGTTATTGAACTTCTCAAAGAAACAGCTTTTGGAGAAAATCTAGGTTCTGGAGAGGAGAAGATGGCGCTATAGGAGCAACTCAGGATTGCAGCTCCCAGTGAAAGTGCAGAGGATGAATGGACGCCGGATTTCCAGACGGATCTTTATTGCCCACAGACCAGGAGATTCCCAGGTGTAGGAGCCCCATGGGCTGCCAGCACAGCTGATTCAGCTTGCACGGCCGTTTCGGCCAGCGCCACAGCACAGAGGCACTCCATACAAAATACACTGGTCTGGTTGCCCTGCTAAACTGGCAATTTGAGATTTGGGAAGGCAGATTAGCACATTTATCTGATTAAACAGGACTTAAACAGTAAGCCAGGACAGGAGATTCCCAGGCAGCAATGTTGTTTAAGCCAGTGCAGTGGGTCGCTGCATGGGAAATCACACAGATCCTGGTGCCCTTTCAGCAGATGACTGAAACACCTGGGAGAGAGTCAACCGTGCAACTTAAAAAAAAAAGGGCTCTGAGGCAGGGAGCCAGGTGATCAGGCTCGGCGGGTCCCACCCCCACAAAAACCAAACAGCAATTGGAAACGCTCAGGGTTGAGAGTTTCACGGCAAGCACACCTGAACCCAGGACGTTGCAGCTCGGTGTGGAAGGGGCGTCCACCATTACCGAGGCACTCCACCACTATGGAGGTACTCTGCCATTGCTGACGCAGCCTGCCATTGCCCAGGCAACCCGCCATAACAGAGAGAGTTCATCATTACAGAGGTGGGCCACCATCGCCACAGCAGTTCTAACCACACCCAAGACTATAAACAGGACTACATGGAATTACACACCACAGCAGGGTGGAGCCCACGGCAGCATGGCAGAGCCCAGAGCAGCTCAGCATAGCCTCGGCAGGCAGGCAGTCACTAGACTGCTGCCTTGCTGGGCAGGACAGTGCAATGGATACTCATAAATAAAGCCCTAACTCCCCGGGACAGAGCACCTGAGGAAAAAAAGGGGCTTTATGAGTTCTGTTGCAGCAGACTTAAACATACCTGCCTAGCAGCCCTGAATGAACAACATAGCTCACAGCTCAGCACTTGAGCTCCTATAAAGTACAGACTGTCTCCTCAAGGAGCTCCCTGACCCCCATATATCCAAAGAGTCACCTCACAAAGGACTGATCAGACTGACATTTGGTGGGCATCATTCTGGGACAAAGATAGCAGCAGAAGAAACTGGTAGCAGCCCTCACTGTTCCGCAGCTGCTACAGGTGTTCCCCAGGCAAGCAGGTCCTGGAGTGGACCTCAGCAGTCCTACAGCAGAGGGGCTACACTGTTAGAAGAAAAACTAAGAAACAGAAATACTTCATCATCAACAATCTGGACATCCACTCAGAGACTCAATCGGAAAGTCAGCAACTACTCAGACAACAGGTGGATAAATCCACAAAGATGGGAAGAAACCAGTGCAAAAAGGAGGAAAACACCTGAAACCAGAACACCTCACCTTCTACAAGGGACTACAATCCCTCACCAGCAAGGGAAAAAAGCTGGATGGAGAATGAGTGTGATAAAATGACAGAATCAGACTTCAGAAGGTGGGTAATGAGAAACTTCCGTGAGCTAAAAGAACATGTTCTAAATCAATGCAAGTTCTTAATGACTTACAAAGAGACTGAGACTCACACACAATAATAGTGGGAGACTTTAACACTCCACTGTCAATATTAGACAGATCAATCAGACAGAAAATTAACAAGGATATCCAGGGCTTGAACTCAGACCTGGAACAAGCAAACCTGATAGACATTTACAGAACTCTCCACCCAAAATCCGCAGAATATACATTCTTCTCAGCACCACATCACACCTACTCTAAAATTGACCACATAATTGGAAGTAAATCACTCCTCAGCAAATGCAAAACAACTGAAATCATAAAAAACAGTCTCTCAGACCATAGGGCAATCAAGTTAGAACTCAGAATTCAGAAAATAACAACTGGCTCTTGAATGTTGACTGGATAAACAATGAAATGAAGGCAGAAATAAAGAAGTTCTTTGAAACCAATGAGAACCAAGGCACAACATACCAGAATCTCTGGGACACATTTAAAGCAGTCTCTAGAGGAAAATGTATAGCAATAAATGCCCACATGAGAAGAGTGGAGAGATCCACAATTGACACCCTATCGTCAAAATTGAAAGAGCTAGAGGAGCAAGATCAAAAAAATTCAAAACCTAGCAAAAGACAAGAAATAACTAAGATCAGAGCAGAACTGAAGGAGATAGAGACATGAAACACTCTTCAAAAAATCAATAAATCCAGGAGCTGGATTTTCAAAAAGATCAACAAAAAAGACTACTAGCCAGATTAAAAAAAAAAAAAGAAAAGAGAGAATAACCAAATAGATGCAATAAAAAATGATAAAGGGGAAATCGCCACAGATTCCACAGAAATTCAAACCATCATCAGAGAATATTACAAACAACTCTATGCATATAAACTAGTAAACCTGGAAGAAATGGATAAATTCCTGGACACTTGTGTCCTCCCAAGCCTAAACCAGGAGGAAGCCAAAATTATGAATAGACCAATAACAAGGTCTGAAGTTGAGGCAGCAATTAAGAGCCTACCACACGAAAAAAGCCCAGGTCCAGATGGGTTCACAGTCGAATTACACCAGACACACAAAGAGGAATTATGAGCATTCCTTCTGAAACTATTCCAAATAATCCAAAAAGAGGGAATCCTTCCCAAATCATTTTATGAGACGAGCATCATCCTGATACCAAAACCCGACAGAGACTCAACAAGAAAAGAAAACTTCAGGCCAATATCCATGATGAACAGAGATGCAAAAATCTTCAATAAAATACTGGCAAGCTGATCGCAACAGCACATCAAAAGCCTTATCCACCATGATCAAATAGGATTCATCCCAGGGATGCAAGGCTGGTTCAACATATGCAAGTCTATAAATGTAATTCACCACATCAACAGAACCAAAAACAAACACCACACGTTATCTCAATTGATGCAGAGAAAGTCTTTGACAAAGTTCAACAGCCCTTTATGCTAAAAACCCTCAATAAACTCGGTATTGATGGAATGTATCTCAAAATAATAAAAGCTATTTACGACAAACCAACAGCCAATATCATACTGAATGGGCAAAAACTGGAAGAATTCCCTTTGAAATCTGGCACTAGACAAGGATGCCCTCTCTCACCACTCCTATTCAATATAGTACTGGAAGTTCTAGCCAGAGTAATCAGGCAAGAAAAAGAAATAAAGGGTATTCAAATAGGAAAGGAGGAAGTCAAATTGTCTCTATTTGCAGATGACATGATTGTATATCTAGAAGACCCCATCGTCTCAGCCAAAAATTTCCTGAAACTGATAAGCAACTTCAGCAAAGTCTCAGGATACAAAATCAATGTGCAAAAATCACAAGCATTCCTATACACCAATAGACTTAAAGAGAGCCCAATCAAGAATGAACTGCCATTCGTAATTGCTACAAAGAGAATAGAATACCTAGGAATACAACTAACAAGGAACATAAAGTACCTTTTCAAGGAGAACTACAAACCACTGCTCAATGAAATAAGAGAGGACACAAACAGACGGAGAAAGATTCCATGCTCATGGTTAGGAAGAATCAATATTTTGAAAATGGCCATACTGCCCAAAGGAATTTATAGATTCAACACTATCCCCATCAAGCTACCAATGACCCTCTTCACAGAACTGGAGAAGAACCACCCTAAACTTCATATGGAACCAAAAGAGAGTCTGCATAGCCAAGATAATCCTAAGCAGAAAGAACAAAGCTGGAGGCATCATGCTACCTGAATTCAGACTATACTACAAGGCAACAGTAATCAAAACAGCATGGTACTGGTACCAAAACAGAGATATAGACCAATGGAACAGAACAGAGGTCTTGGAAGCAATAACACACATCTACAATCATCTGATCTTTGACAAACCTGACAAAAAAAAAAAAGCAATGGGGAAAGGAGTCCCTGTTTAATAAATGGTGTTGGGAAAACTGGCTAGCCATGTGCAGAAAGCAGAAATTGGACCCCTTCCTGACACCTTACACTAAAATTAACTCCAAATGGATTAAACATTTAAACATAAGACCTAACAACATAAAAGCCCTAGAAGAAAACCTAGGCAAAACCATTCAGGACATAGGAGTAGGCAAGGACTTCATGACAAAAACACCAAAAGCGTTGGCAACAAAAACCAAAATAGACAAATGGGACCTAATTAAACTCCAGAGCTTCTGCACAGCAAAAGAAACAATCATTAGGGTGAACTGGCAACCAACAGAATGGGCAAAATTTTTTGCAATCTACCCATCTGACAAAGGGCTAATATCCAGAATCTACAAAGAACTAAAACAGATTTACAAGAAAAAAACAAACAAGCCAATTCAAAAATGGGCAAAGGATATGAACAGACACTTTACAAAAGAAGACATACATGAGGCCCACAAACATATGAAAAAATGCTCATTACAACTGATCATCAGAGAAATGCAAATCAAAACTACATTGAGATACCATCTCACACCAGTTAGAATGGCGATCATTAAAAAATCTGGAGACAACAGATGCTGGAGAGGATATGGAGAAATAGGAACACTTTTACGCTGCTGGTGGGAGTGTAAATTAGTTCAACCATTGTGGAAGACAGTGTGGTGATTCCTCAAGGACCTAGAAATAGAAATTCCATTTGACTCAGCAATCCCATTACTGGGTATATATCCCAAGGACTATAAATCATTCTACTATAAGGACACATGCACATGAATGTTCATTGCAGCACTGTTTACAATAGCAAAGACCTGGAACCAAACCAAATGCCCATCAATGATAGACTGGACTGGGAAAATATGGCACATATACACCATGGAATATTATGCAGCCATCAAAAATGATGAGTTCGTGTCCTTTGTAGGGACATGGATGAATCTGGAGAACATCATTCTCAGCAAACTGACACAAGAACAGAAAATGAAATACCGCATGTTCTCACTCATAGGTGGGTGATGAACAATGAGAACACATGGACACAGGGAAGGGAGCACCACACACTGGGGTCTATCGGGGGGAATAGGGGAGGGACAGCAGGGGCGGGGAGCTGGGGAGGGATAGCATGGGGAGAAATGCCAGATGTGGGTGAAAGGGAGGAAAGCAGGAAATCACAGTACTATGTGTGTACCTATGCAACTGTCTTGCATGTTCTGCACATGTACCCCCAAACCTAAAATGCAATAAAAAATAAGAAATAAATTAAAAAAGAAACAGCTTTTGGTTTCACTGATTTTCTCTTTTTCTATTGTCTATTCTATTGATTTCCATTCTCAATTTTATTATTTTCTTCCTTCTCCTTACTTTGGGTTTTATTTATACTTCTAATTTCTTAAGGTGGGAGTTGAAGTCATTGATGTAAGACTTTACTTCTCTTCTACTACAAGCATTTAGTGCTATAAATTTCTAAGTACCACTTTAGCAGTATCCTACAAATTTTAATATGTTATGTTTTCATGTTCATTTATTGAAAAATAATTTCTAACTTCCATTTTGCTCTTTTCTTTCATTCATGGGTTATTTAAAAGTCTGTTACCGGCTTTTTTTTTTTCAAGTATCTTTCTGTAATTGATTTCTAATTTAATTTCATTGTGGTCAGCAAACAGTTTGTATGACTTGAATCTGTTCAGACTTGTTAAGACTTGTTCCGTGGCCCAGCATATGTTCTATTTTGGTAAACATTCCATGTACACTGAAACAGAATGCATATTCTTTAAAGGTGAATTACATCAAGTGTCTTTCAAGCCCTCTACCTGCTTTGGTCTCCCCATAGTCTGGCTCTGTCTGTCCTCAGCACAAAGAGATTGCTGGACTCCTTTTGTGTTCCTGCTCCATACACTAATGTGGAAGCTCTCTTGAAGCAGTAAGCTGGGGCAATTGGGAGGTTTATCTTGTTTGTTACCCATCTCTCAAGGGCTCACTGTACTTTCTTTCTTGCTGTCTGATATCTTGAAAACCATTGTTTTTATGTTTTGTCTCTGTTTTAGATTTTGAAAGCCAGAAGTTGTAGCTTTTGAAAGTTGTAACTTTGCAGCATTGTAATATTTTAAAAATCTACTCCTCACCACACTTTCCAGTCCTATAAACCATTATTTTATAGATTTTAAAAAAACTTCAAAAGTATTACATTTCTTTTTTAAACAAGTTTTTGTAATGTTTCAAATTCTTCCCCTAGGTTAAAAAAAAGCAAATTGACAGACTTGTATTATGGAATTACTTATTAAATTAAGACTCTGGTTAGAGCCCTGAGAAGACTTTTCATTTTTACATTTTTTAGTAGTAACCTTGTGCTTTGGCAAAAATTGCATGTGGAGAGTTAAATTATACTTTCCCTCCTTCTTGAATACTTTGTGTTTACACAACCCACCTAATTTAAAATTGGGAAACCTAATTGGGAAAATAATTTGCTGAAAATTGCATGTGGAAATGCCACTGGAAATTATTATTACACATGACTGTGGCATTACTAGCTAAGCCCTAAGTGGACAGCTACTCTCAGTCAGGCAGACTGGCCCCACCATGTAGGGTGTGGAATTCATCTGGAGCCCAACATTGACTGTCCTGATCTTTAAAACGTCCCAGTTATAACGACAATGATTTTCCAGCCAAGCCACTAATTCATTTATATATTTTGTCTCTTAGTTTGAAATGCATTTTATTTCCCTTGTGTTCTTCAGTTCTCGGAGCTCAGTGTACTTTGTAATTGTAATTAATCAAACATTTATTGAGCCAAAATTATGGAGACCATCAGAGGCTGATCCAAGTTTCAGGGATCCCAAAGCTTACAAGAGTTGGAGAATCTTTAAGAAAAAGAATACAAAATTACAAACAGAAAATTAAGTATGAAAGTGACTATTGTTTAGAATGCAAAAGACATCATGACAAATTATAAAATTTTCAAAGCTTGCAAATAACCACAGTTACCACATCCAGAAAAATAACATTCTATTATTATTTAATAATTGCATAGTACAATTCTAGAATACTTTTTTCTACATTTTGCCACATACTCTTTGTTCACTTCATCATATGGCATTCATTTTTAATGTCATTTTCTATTGAAAGGATAGAGGATGAAATATTGGTTTTTCCACTAACACAATTAATTGACTTTTTTTATTATTATGGATCATTTAGAAAAGCTCCTCTTAGCCTCACTTCTTGTTAGTAATAGCATGCAGCAACTTCCTCAGCAGCCCGTCTTCCCAGGGTGAGCCCTCCAAGAACTCCAGTCCTTTGAACCCATTGAGCTGGGTGCATCAGATGGCCCTGCTGCAGCCCCTAGTCCAGCTCTGCCCAGCCTCTGCACCTCCAGTGAGAGGTGCCCATCTCACGTCCAATCATGGGTGGGTTCCAGTGAGCCTTGGAGCCTTAGTCATTGTGGGCTCTGAGCAGGGAACCAAGCAAGCCCCTCTTTA
Organism: Callithrix jacchus; assembly: GCF_049354715.1. Classification (NCBI taxonomy): domain Eukaryota; kingdom Metazoa; phylum Chordata; class Mammalia; order Primates; family Cebidae; genus Callithrix; species Callithrix jacchus. The sequence goes on along the minus strand of NC_133515.1, from coordinate 76,949,499 downwards.
TATCCTTCAAAGTCAGTGTCTGAAGCTCAATGCAGGCCCCAGAAACAAGCTGTAACTGGAGCCAGCTGCTGTGGAGGTTGGAAACTGCCTGCTGATCATCCCCAGAGCCAAATCTGCCATGGCTTTCTCAAACCACTTTCCTGAGGCTGCGGCTGTTTTTATGTGGGGCAGGGAGGCAAAGAACAGGAGCCTGGGTGGGCACATACCCATGCAAATAAAGTCCTGTGAGTAAGAGCAGACTAACAGCAATATCTTGCCATCTTCTTCCACACTGCCTACAGCAAGGCTTTCGTGTACCCCAGGCTCCCACCCAGCTGCCTTTTCAGCAGATCTCCAGCAACCCCAACTGCACACATACACACTGTCTACATTCCAGGCACACTAGATTGAGTGCTGCCCTTTGCTTAGTTTTTATTCTGCCATCCCCCATGCCCGCTCAGGGAAATCTCCCCTCCCACTCAAGGCCTGCCCAAGAGATGGAAATTTTGCCACAAAACCTTCTGATCTACATAGCCAGTTGTGCTCTCACCCACCCCAATGCCCTGGAGCACTTTTTTGCATCTTTGTTTAGCTTGACTTACCCTAAGATCTTCAGTAAGCTGAGGACAAGGACTTTGTATTATTTACCTTTGTATCTCCTGCCTGGCAGCGTGTGCTCAATTAACATTTGTTAAACCAAATAAAACAACTCAAGAAAAAGAAAAACATTCCATGTGTTCCTAAGTTTCCTTAAAAAAAAAAGTAAAAGTAATTTCTACCCTCAGATGTGATGTGACAAGGAGAAAGTAAAGAAAGACGGAGAGGAGGACTAGGTAGCAGGGTGAGTGGAGGGGAGGGTGGGGCAGGAAGTGGGGAAGCCTAGCAGATCAGGCACAAGAGACAGTGTATTTGTCTGTTTTCATGCTGCTGATAAAGACATACCAGAGACTAGATAATTTATAAAGAAAAAGAAGTTTAATGGATGCACAGTTCCACGTGGCGGGGAGTCCTCATAGTCATGGCAGAAGGTGGAAGGCAAAAGGCACATCTTACTTGGTGGCAAGCAAGAGAGAATGAGAGCAAAGCAAAAGGGGTTTTCCCTTATAAAGTCATCAGATCTCGTGAGACTTATTCACTACAGTGAGAACCTTATGGGGGAACCTACCCCATGATTCATTTATCTCCTGCCAGGTTTCTCCCACAACATGTGGGAATTATGGGAGCTAAATTCAAGATGAAATTTGGGTGAGGACACAGCCAAGCCATATCAGTGAGTCTGTGACAATGCCAGTGCCAACCTTAGACCAAATTCATGATGTTCTTTTACTCCCCCGCAAAATGGTGCAGATCTGTGCACATTCTACTTTATGTTTTACTGCCACAGCCTTCGTTGCCTGGAGTACAGACCACATATGAACGGTAATCATTGTATCATTTCTATGACCCAGTTGCTTTCTTTTGTCTTGAAATTATAATTCTTATCCCATTTCTAGGCTTCAGTTCCCAATCTATTGTTTTAATAATAAAGTAACTTCTGCAACACCTCAGTATGAAACTTAAAAAAGATTTAGTGCAGTCACAGAGGATCATTCTTAACAACCTATTAAGGTTGTTGGAATGTATTAAGGTTGTTGGAATTGGAAAAGTAAAAGATGACTGGTGATGTTTATTGCTTTAGAGATCCATTCCATGTAGTGAAAGCGCATATATTTATGTTTATAACATGTTAAAGATTTTCTTTTAAATGCAAAAAGCTCACTTTGTATGAATTTTTATTAAACATTTAATTTTCAGACTTCATTGAAATACATCCAGTATTTCAGTGAAACCTTTTTACTCACTAGGATAGGTTAGGAAAATGATATCACCATCATTTGACCATGGAGAACAGTGGTACAAAGGTTAGATTTTCTGAAGATCACATACTTTGTTCCTGAGATAGTGAAGACCAAGCGGGTGACTGACTTCCGGCTCCGGCCTGTTCAGCAAGGAAACAATCACGTTCAGAGCCATACCACGTCTTAAATTACTTAACACTGAATGTCTTAGGGCCTTCTTCTTTCTTTCCTTTTCCTTTGTTTTCATTTTTCTAAAAACTGCTTAAGGCAGCTAAAAAAGATAGACTTCTAAAAAAAAAATAGACTTCTTAAAATTTGTTTAATTGGCCAAGAACATTCAAGTTTCTCCCATAGGGAGACAAAATGGTTCATTGGAAAGGAAAAAGTAATTTAAGATGGGCCTTGGATAGGAAATGTGGTTTCTATATGAGATAAATTCGTGGGAATGGCCTAGAAAGGTGCCTTGTACTACTTAAGGAACCCTTATTTGCACATGAGGCTGGCCATTCCTCCACAAGAAGTTGTTGCTCATAGTCATACTTTTTTTTTTTTTTTTTCAAGAGATGGGCTCTTGCCATGTTGCCCAGGCTGGAGTGCAATGGCTATTCACAGATGCAATCCTAGCTCCCTGCAGCCTTGAACTCCTGGGCTAAGGTGATCCTCCCACCTCAGCCTCCAAGTAGCTGGAACTACAGGTCCCTTTCCCACCTCCCAGCCTCCCCCACCAGGGCTTTGTTTCCTCTTTTATTTCAATGTAATGATGTGAATTATCACTTTTACAGAACTGTAATTTACATTTCATAAAGTAGTTGAGATTATGATCTACCTAACCATCACAAATCCCCTCCCCTAAACTTGAACTCTTCCATTTGTCTCCCTGAACTGGCCAGAGAAATCTGGGGGTGAGAAGAAAGTTTATCTGGGGTTTTCTACATCTACTCAAGTAAGTATTAGGGACTATTACTAACACCTGGCTTCTTTACAAAGAGGCTAACTCACTGGAGGTGCAGAAGCAGTAGCTGCACGTCCTCTTTTGACCTCCCTTCTCAAGGCTGGCATGCTTCCTGAGCAGATGCCTTCCTTGGGACGCCTGGAACCCATGAGGAATTCAGTGACCTAATACTCCCAGAACACAATAGTAAGACCCCAACTTAAGTTTCTTGTCCAAGGAAGAAGCCCATAACTGAGTCAGGTCTCAAAAGAATCATACAACAAAGCAGATTGTGCACAACAGTGGCCCTGCCTGTAACACTTAGCCTCAGTCTTCTTAAAAAAAAAAAAAAAAAAAATGAGTGCTCACTCTCTCTCACTGGTTTACTTGCCCTGAAAACCATTCATAGAAAGAGTGCCTCGTTTTCTGTTTACATTAACTTTTTTGAGGTATAAATTATAGACAGTGAATTGCACATATTTTACTTTTACAGTTTGATGGGTTTGGACAAATTTAGACACCAGTATAAATTACACATCAAACTCCCTACCACAGTCAAGATATAAAGCATGAACATTACTCCAAAAACTTCCTTTGACTTCCTTCCCACTTGCTTTCCTGCCTACCTGCACCCCAGTCTCAGGCACCCACACATCTGCTTTCTGTCACTATAGCTTATTTTTTACAATACCATATAAATAGAATCGTACAATGTGCACTCTTTTAAGTCTGTCTTCGTTTGCTGCACATTTTTTAGAGATTCATCTATGATGTTGCATGTATCAATAGTTCATTCAATTCTGTTGCTCAGTAGTATTGCATAGCTTGAATATATCATAATTTTATTATAAATTCACCTGTTTGGGGTTTACAGTTTGGCATTATTATGATCAAGTTGACATAAACATTCACATATGGCGTGGGCACAGTGGCTCATGCCTGTAATCCCAGCAGTTTGGGAGGCCAACATGGACGGATCACCTGTGGTCAGGAGTTCAAGAACAGCATGGCCAACATGATGAAACTCTTGTCTCTACAAAAATACAAAAATTAACTGGGCATGATGGTGGGTGCCTATAATCTCAGCTACTCAAGGGACTGAGGCAGGAGAATCGGGAAGCAGAGGTTGCAGTGAGCCAAGATCATGCCACTGCACTATAGCCTGGGCAACAGAGTGTGACTCTGTCTCAAAAAGAAAAAAAATTCACATATCATTCTTTCTGCAGACATATTTTTAATTTGGGTTGGGGTGGGGGAGGGGGAACATAAAAACCCTGAAGTGGCATTGTTGTGTCACATGGTAAGTATACCTTAGCTTTATAATAAACTGCCAAACTGCTGTACCATTTAACATTTCCATTGAAAATATATGAGAGTTTTAGTTGCTCCATATTCTCATCAACACTCGCTATGGCCAGTATTAGTCTTTAATTTTAGCCATTCTAGCAAATATATAGTAGTATCTCATTGTAGTGGTGTGGTTTATTCATACTTCCCTGACCAGTGATGTCAAGCATCCTTTCATGTGCTCATTGAGTTTCAGTGACACCAAATGTGATAATTCTACAACCAAAAGCACCTTTGTCAGTTGCTAGTAGATTTTTACTTTCTCTTTCTTTCCTTAACACTGGCAGTATGTAAACTAGCTAAAAGTAGCTCTCCTTTCCTTCCCATCCAAGGGTGAAATCATCAAAACAGACCTTCAGAAACCCCCTCTGTAGAAATTCAAGCAGGTAGATTGAGCCTGTGGTCTCAGAACATTGTTGATGGAAGGGACATGTCCTTCCTCTCTCATTCTGCTGTACTTAAATAAACTTCAATCAGTCATGAGTTCTGTGACCTTTCACAATACTGTCTATGTCTCTTACATTGTAATCCAATTCTATGTTTTTGAATTGTTATCTATTCCATATGGACACATATTTATTCCCCATATATATTAAAACACTACATCTGATCTTGCTTCTGTGTTTTCATAGGGCTAAATAAATACTTTTAAAGTTGAATTGAATTCACAATATGCGTTGTATAATTAAGAGAGAGAGAATTTGAGATGAAATTTACTCTAGATTTCAGATGAGTTATTTCATGGGAATCCAACTTTCCCTGTCCAGGAGTTCATGAGATTCCTCCCCAAACCTCCTGCTCTTTCTGACAATGTAAAACAAACCACAGTTAGTCTGGGAATTATCTTTACAGAATATATCAGCATATTATTTTGAGTTTTTTCACTGCATGTATCAATCTACCAAGAACTCATGTCTTGGTTCAGTAAAAATTTGTAGAAAGCCAGCCATCCCATAAAAAGAATCCACTGATGTTTATCCCTCCAGCTAAATTTTCCTTTTTTGTAACTACAAAGAATATTAGCATTTCTCTACTTTTCAGATCATCTCCTCAGAATTTTCTAGCAGTAGCCTCGACAGGAAGTCACCATGGTGCTGAGACAAGGGAGTGTGTCTTAAGGAGGTCTGGTTTCTTCCCACACTTTGACTGCTCTGCCTGTAGACATGTCAGCTCTTACCCTACTTCTTCCGAGAAGAGCGTCCTTCAGCCATGACACTCAACTTGTGTAAGGATGATCCAGAGAGGCTGGTCCCAGGCCACATAGGCTCACCCTCTACTACTATCTTGGACGTATTTAGATTCCTGCATAATGGGGAGATCAGGAGGGCTAGGGGAGCCCAGTTACAGCCTCTTTATTGGAACTGTCTGGCATAGAGGAAGACATTCAGAGGGCCATAAACATCAGACTTTTTCAGAGGCAAACAGGTGAACTTCCCGTGACTTATTCTCAGTTAACCAACCTGCAACCAACTGATAAGATAAACAATATCCCTAATGCTGATTCTAAAGCATTCAAGATCCTGAAGTATCTTCCACATTATCAAAAATGTGGAAGATACCATTGTATGTGGTAAACAATGATATTTTAACTTAAAAAATTTATTATAATGCTCTAAACCCATAGTCTCCAAACTTTCTTATTGTATGCTTGAATCAGTTTTTTAAATTGGCATCCCCTAATATATTTATATTTATTTATAAATTATACATATTAATACCCTACCAAAATGTTTATAATAAAACATACACAAATATAAAACATTTTGGGCCAGGCGCGGTGACTCAAGCCTGTAATCCCAGCACTTTGGGAGGCCGAGGCAGGTGGATCATGAGGTCAAGAGATCGAGACCATCCTGATCAACATGGTGAAACCCCGTCTCTACTAAAAATATAAAAAATTAGCTGGGCACATGCCTTGTAATCCCAGCTACTCAGGAGGCTGAGGCAGGAGAATTGCCTGAACCCAGGAGGCGGAGGTTGCGGTGAGCTGAGATCGCACCATTGTACTCCAGCCTGGGTAACAAGAGGGAAACTCCATCTCAAAAAAAAAAAATAAATTTTAAAGGGCAATAATATGTTTTATTGACTTTAAAATTTCCTAAAGTAGAAATAAAGGAATACTGTTTTATTATGAAAAAAGCATTTTAGGCCAAGCACGGTGGCTCATGCCTGTAATCCCAGCACTTTGGGAGGCCATGGCAGGCAGATCACAAGGTCAGGAGATCGAGACCATCCTGGCTAACATGGTGAAACACCATCTCTACTAAAAAAAAAATACAAAAAATTAGCTGGGCGTGGTGGCGCACACCTGTAGTCCCAGCTACTCAGGAGGCTGGGGCAGGGGAATCACTTGAACCCAGGAAGCAGAGATTGCAGTGAGCCAGGATCATGCCACTGCACTCCAGCCTGACAACAGAGCAAGATTCCATCTAAGAAAAAAAAAGTTTTTTATCTGAGCATTATGCCTACTAACAACGTATTTAGAAGCATTTATGCTGAAGTAAGGACAGGAAAAATGACACTACCACTACTATCATTTAATATTGTTCTAGATATACTAGCTCTAATTAGAAAAGACAAATAAATTAGAATATTTGAAAGTATTAACAGAGTATGGTAAGTATCATTTATGTTGGCAAATAAACTCACATGCATGAAAAACCTGAAAGAACTAACTGCAAAATGATCTCCCACAATAAAAGAATTAATATATAGAAATCAATAGCCATGACAAATATAGATGACTGCCAGTTAGAAGATATACCTCATTTACCCTAACAGCAAAACAAGACGAAATATCTAGGAATAAACATTAGAATCATGCCTGATAAGCAAGCAGAAATTGAAGGAACCCCAAGGGTTTGAACAAATAAAAAGACATATTACATTTTGATTAGGAAGACAGCATGCTAAAATTATCCAATATCCTTCAATTAATCTACAAATTTGATATAATTCCAATACAGGTACCAACAAGATTCTTTTTATGGTCTAAGGTTTAAATGGAAAATCAAACAACTAAGAGTAGTTGTGAAAATTCTGAAAAAGTCAAGCAATGAGGGGCAACGATACCTACCAGATATGAAAAAATACATAAAGCTATCATACTCAAAAAATATCATGAATGGACAAATCAGTGAAATAGAATAGAAAGTTCATAAATACATCCTATTACACATAAAAATGTGTATGATAAAAGGGGCATGTGAAATAAGTTATTCAGTAATTGAGTCCCTGGAAGATAAGGAGGGTAGGAAACAGATGGGATAGGCTATGAATTATTAAGCAACTGGCTTACATTTAGTTTAACCAACAAGATGCAAGAGCATCTTAGTTTTCTCTTAGCACCATGATGTCTGCAAATCTACTTACAAGCAATAATTCTGTCTTTCCCAACATTACATTCCAAGCATTCACAACTGTATCTGGACACAGTAAGTCTACTGTGGTACCAAACAGTAATTACTCTGTAGAGGTAATAGATGCACACACTATTTAGCTCTGAATACCACAGCAGGGAAAGGTATGCCAACTAGGAAGTAAATACTAACTCAGGAAAAATCAGGATAAGAAGAAAAAAAAGATGAGAAGAACAGAATAGACTCACTGGGCACATACTCATGGGAACCTTGTTGATGTTACCTAACTTGAAGATAAAGAAAGAGGTGCCTATGATATAGAATCATGAAGATCTCGTCTCAGTGAGATCCATGATGTGCCACCCAGGAGTGTCCATCACCTGCAGGAGCACTGCACCAGGAGCCCAAAGGTATGGCTCTGTGTAGTCTCAAGCAAGCCATGTGCCCATGATGAGAATGCTTCTTCCTGCTGTGCCCAGTTACAGGATTTATATAAGAATGACATGAAATGACAAATGTGAGTATACAGCTCTGATCAGTGGTATCCAAATAAAGAAGAATTGTTAGCTTTGAGTTGAGCCTTGTTTGTAACATGCACTCACTTCACTGTTGTTGACTTTTACGTTCACAGGAGTCCTGCATGATATAGACTATGCATATCTAGCAAGAGTCCACATGCCCTTCACCAAGGGAAATTAAGCTGGGAGCCATGGCATGATCAGCATCTCCTTGCTGCCTTGTCCAATTGCAGGTCTTGGGAAGGTGAATTTACCTTGTGAATCTTCTGCTTCATTTATATTCATCTTAGTAGGCAGTGATGGGTCATGGGGAATCTGATGAAAGACAGAGCTCAAGCCAGAACACGACAGCAGTGAAGCCTTTCTTACGTGCTGAACTCACATCAAAGCTCTGTTCTTCTGTGATGACACATGTAACTCTTTAGCCAGTCTGATGATAACACATCCAGAGACAGACCCTCGAGTTCCTACAGGGGAAAAAACAGAGCCAGAGATATGCTGTACTGAGCTGGTAAATACAGTGTTCTTTCTGTTAAAATCAGATGGGAAAGTAACTAGGCAAAAATCCAGTGTGCTGGCTACAATGCAAAGATGACCAGGGCTGTCTCAGGTATCTTGGTGGCTTTATTGCCTATTTCTGGGAAAAGAGTAGGTAGGAATAAAGAGCAAAGAACATGAGAAAATATGCTGGTTTGTCACTGCAGTCCATTTATTTCCTAGAAATTTTGGCTTTTAGGGAAAGGTAGCATGATATTAAAAAAAAAAAAAAAAAAAAAAGGTACTGGACTCTTAACCCCATTTAAATCCAGACCTGACACTTTGCTACCTGGATGCACTTAGGCAAGTGACCTAGGCTTTCTAAGCTTCAGTTTCCTCATCTGTAAAATGAGGATAAAGTTTTCTACTCTGCAAGATTTTGTAAAAGAGATGAAATAAATAGACATAAAGCAATTGACACATAAATATGGAAACGATTTCTCAACTTTCCTCTTCTGGGACAAGAGACTCTTTCAGCTATTTAAATTCTCCCCAGACTTTTCCAAGTTGCTTTTTATCCTCATACCCTAGCCACAACACAAAAGCTGCCCACACGCAAGAACTTGGTAAATGCTTGCTGACTATTCCCCTAGATTCTGCTTGTTTAATAAACATCTGCAGAAACAGGCTCAGCAGTGGGCTCACTGTGGAGAATCCCATCAGTGTGTAGCAACACCAGAGGAACCTTATGCAAGTCCCAGGAGAGAGGAGCTGTCATTCAAGTCATCACACAGCAAACTGCCCCCTCACATGCTGCACACCCATTAGATGGTGACTCCGTTTTGTTTTTTTTACTTGATTGAAATCTTACAACATAGTTGAGAATCTGGTGATACGTCCCTGAATTCCCATTTTTAGTGTGATAGTGTGTTCAGCTTCCTATTGGCTATTGGTAGCTTGAAAGAAATTCAAGGAAGGAAACCCACAGACTGCTTATAGAGGATACTGCGTGAGCTTTACCCACTTTGGCTTTTTTAATCCTCTCCACAATGTCATGATGCCCGTTTTACAAGTGATGAAACGCAAGCCTCCTGAGGTTAAGTAGCTCACGCGGCGCCACGGCGAGCGACTGCATGAGTTGAATCACATCCAGATAGTTCAGAATGAGAATTTTAAGAAAAGATAAACATGTAATACTCTCGAAACTCGGTGTTCTGTAGCCTCGGTGTTCTGCAAAAGCCTCTGGGGCTCCTGCCACCTTCCTTCCCTCTTCTCACCTCCATTCTCCCCTTTCCCCAACCTTTTCTTTCCCCCGTTTCCCCCCATCTAGACCACAGAAAAGCACTTCCAGGCTCCATTTCAGCCAGCAAAAATCTCAAGCCCAGCGGAGGGCTTTGGGGACTTTCCACTGGAGGCTCTTCGGCTTAGACACAGCGGCCTCTCCTGGAGGGAGCGCAGCGTCCCCGGGGCGCAAGGGGGACGCGGTCAAGCGAGGGCGGACGCTGACTGCTAGTCTGTGTGTGCAGTACTTTGTCTTTCTCTCCCTTGGGGTGTTTTTGGGATTCCCCAACAATTAAATAAGCTGAGTTCTGCGTTACTGGTTCAGTTATCTCGATACAAAGCGGAAAGTGCCAGGAGGAAAACTGATGCCCCGTATTGAGCAAGCTGTTTTCTGGGAAACTCTGAACTGTCTCCTGCACGGTTCAGGCCCGGTTACCGCTGCCTGCAACCCCCGCCGGGGAGAGCCCGCTGCGCCGGGAGCTAAAACCTCAGTTTTTGAAGGTGTAGTTTGCACTCTTGCGTGTTGCTGAGCTATGCTAGCGCCAAGCCAACCACGCATTATCAACCTCTATTCACAGCATCTAGAATAAAACCTGCCACCTGGCAGGCACCCAGTAAAAGCCTTTTGGAATCAGAATGGAAGGTGCGTTGATTACACTGGGTACTTCTCACAGTCCACAGGGTTGGGACTGGCAAGTACAAGTATTCCGGCATTAGTAAGAGCAGAGACATTCTGGGCTGGCCAGATCTGATCCTGGGGAGGACAACTGGGTCATTTCTTGGCATCTCCCATCCCATCCCTGCCCTGAGAGGTTCCTCCACTTTCAGCACTCGGAGGGCCAGGCTAGTGGTTCCCATAGAGGTGTACCGCCTGGCAGCCAAACAGGGAAGGGAGTTCCCTTCTGCCCAGTTTTGATTTGAGCTTTGCAAGTGACAATGAATAATATTTTTCGAGCAACAGTTTAAAAGCCAGATGGTATACACACATACACACTGATTATATGTTCAAGTATTGATTATATATTTATATAATTTTAACTATAATCATATGGATTAGCTTTAATCCATATGATTATCCTAAAACCATTTAGTCACTTGGGATTGTCCTTATTTTGCAAATGAGAAAACTATGGCTCAGAGAGAATAAGGAACTTGCCTAACTTCACACAACCAGTGAGTCAGAGAAACGGATTCTAACTCACACTTGGCTGGTCCCAAAGCCCATAGATTAGCCTCAGATGGAAGCCAACATACAGTTTTTTCAGTTTTTCTTGGGCACTCCCAGGCACTCCATTTTCTTACTTCTCAGAAGTCACTGACCCTTCTTTTATTTAAGGAACACAGTCCCTGCTATCTACGGCCCTTGCTTCTCTGGGAAAATACAAAAGGTTCTGATATATCATTTCTGCTTTGATGGGAACATTCACCCTCACCCTGATTTTTGTCATTTTTCTGCCTTTTCACTGCTGTCGTTAAGTAGAAGGCCCTAAGAAGAAGGCCCTGACTCCAGTTGGAGAGAAATTAGGTTTGAGAACAGAAGAAGGAATATCTCACTCCCTTGCCAGAAAATTATCCAATGTCTGAGGTTGCAGAATGGGTTCCCTGAAGGAAGCGAAGGTGTGCATGGGGTCAGAAGGAACAGAGGGAAAGGGTGCCAGGCTAGCCCTGCCCTCCCATGAATCTTAACTTTTCCAGTGTCACCATCTGACCCAGGATGTCAAGAATCAGATCGTGCTATAAGGATCAAATGAAACAGTAAGCACGAAAGTACCCAGCACAGTGTCTGACAAATGCATGCTATGTTCCCTACCTGCCCCTTCCTACTACTTTTTAGCATCTCCTCCTCTTTGATTTTCTCCTGTTTTCTTCTAGAAGTTGTATAGTTTTGAATTTTACATTTAAATCCATGATGCATTTTAAGTCAATGTTTGTGAATGGTGTAAGGTCCGTGTTACATTCATTATTACTTTTTTGCGTATGGACATCCAATTTTTCTAATACTATTTGTTAAAAGGCCAGTCTTTATTGAATTGCCTTTCATTATTTGTCAAAGATCAGTTGACTGTATTTGTGTGTCTATTTCTAAATTTTCTTTCCTCTTTTATTGATTTATGTATCTATTCTTTTATCAATACCATGCTGTCTTTATAACGGTATAGCTGTATAGTTAGTTTTAGCTATGGTCTGACTGTTGGCATCCCCCTAAGATTCACATGCTGGAACTTAATGCCTGATGTGATGGTATTAAGAAGTGGGGCCTTTGGAGAGTCATTAAGTCATGAGGGTTCTACTCTCATGAATAGGATTAGTGCCCTTATTAAAGCAAGCTCCTTTGTACCTCCACTATGTAAGGCCAAGGCAAGAAGGTGCCATCTATGAAGGAGAGCACGTCCCCACCAGACACCAAATCTTCTGGTACCTCGATCTTGGACTTCCCAGCCTCCAGAACTGTAGACAATAAGTTAATGTTGTTTATAAATTATTAGTCTAAGGTATTTTATTATAATAGCCAAGCACACTAAGACCGTCCTAAAGTCAGGTAATTTTAGTTCTTAACATCATTCTTCAGTATTGTATTGGCTATTCTGGGTCTTTTACCTTTCCACATAAACTTTAGAATCAGAATGTCATTATCTTAAAAATAGTTTGCCTAGATTTGGAGTGGAATAGTATTAAATCTACAGATCAAGTTAGGAAGAATTAACATCTTAACACTATTGAGTCTTTTAATCTATGAACATGGGATATCTCTTCATTTATTTAGATTTTTTCTTTCATCAGAGTTTTGTACTTTTGCACCTATAGATTGTGTACCTATTTTGTTAGATTTTTACCTAGTTATTTCATTTTTGTACCACTGGAAATGCTATTGTGTTTTTAATTTCAAATTCCAATTGTTAATTACAAGTATATAGGAAAGCAATTGACTTTTGTATATTAACCTGTATCCTGCTATAATTGTTTATTTGTTGCAGGAGTTTTTGGTCCATTTTGGGGGGGTTTCTACATAGACTAACTTCTCCAGTTTCACTGTCTGATCTAGGATGTCAAGGATCAGGCCTTGCTATAAGAATTAAATGAGACAGTAAACACTAAGGTACCCAGAAAAGTGTCTGACAAATGAACACTGTATCTATTATCTGCCCCCCTCCTTCTACTACTTCTTAGCATCTATTCCTCCTTGATTTTTTCCCGTTTTCTTTTAGAAGTTTTATAGTTTCAAATTTCGCATTTATGTCCATGATGCATTAGAGTCAGATATGCCATCTACAAAGACAGTTTTATTTCTTCCTTCCTCATTTTTGGTTTTGTTTATTTGTTTTTTTGACATATTGTACTAAGCAGGACTTCCAATATGATGTTGAATAAGACTGGTGAGAGGATACATATATGCTTTTTTCCCAATATTGGAGAGAAAGTACCCAGTTTCTTACCATTAACTATGATGTTAACTGTAGGCCTTTTGTAGATCTTTATCAAGATGAGAAAATTTATCCTTTTTCCTGAGAGCTTCTGCTGAGAGATTTTATCATGAATGGGTGTTGGATTTTGTCAGATGGCTTTTTGGCATTGATTGATATGATTATATGAATTTTTCTTTTTAGTGTATTAATGTGGTGGATTGTATTAATTACTTTTTAAATGTAAATCAAGCCTTGCAAACTTTGAATAAACTTCACTTGGCCACAGAGTATGGTTGTAGTTGTTTTTATACAGTGTTAGATTCAATATGTTTATATCTTTTTAAGGATATTTTATCATTTTCATAAAGGATATTAATTTGTTGTTTTTCTTTCTTGTACTATCTATGTCTGACTTTGATACTTGGAAATTCTGGCGTCATAGAATAAGTTAGGAAGTGTTGCTTCTGTATTCTACAAAAGATTGTATAAAATTGGTATAATTTTTTTTCTTTGAATGTTTGGTAGATTTAACCAGAGAAACTATCTGAGTCTGCTTCTGTCTGCTTCGGAAGGTTATTTATTATTTATTGCATTTCTCTAGTAAATATAGGCCTACTTAAATTATTTATTTCTCTTTGTGTGTGTTTTGATAGTTTGTGTTTTTCAAAGAATTGGTCCAGTTCATCTAAGTTATCAAATGTGTAGGCAGAAAGCTATTTATTCATTTCTTTGCTGTCCTTTAAATGCCTCTCGATCAGTACTGATAAACCCTCCTCAATCTCTGATATTAGTTATTTGTATCTTCTCTGATTTTTCTCTTGGTGAACCTGGCCAGAGAGGTATCAATCTTACTGATCTTTTCCAAAAAACAACACACAGACACACACACACCAACACTAGGTTTTGGTTTAATTCATTTTCTCTATTTTTTTCAACACCAGTATTTGTTTCTACTCATTATTATTATTATTTCTTCTGTTTTCTTTGGGTTTCTATTGCTTTTCTTTCTCTAGTGTCATAAGGTGGAAGCTTAGATTGCTGATTTTAGATCTTTATTCTCTTGTAATATATGCATTCAGTGCTATAAATTTCCCTCTAAGCACAGTTTTCACTGCATCCCACAAGTTTTGATTAATTTATTTTCATTTCATTTTTGATTAATTTTATTTTCATTTCATTTAATATTATTTTCATTTCATTCTTCTTGGAGAATTAATCCCTTTAAAATAATTTAGTTCAAAATACTTAAAAATTTCTCTTGAGATGTCTTCTTTAATTACTTTGTTATTTATTATAATTACTTTGTTATTTATAAATGTTTAATTTATTCCTAAATATTTGGGATTATCCAGTTATCTCTCTGTTATTCATTTTTAGCTTCATTCCATTATGGTCTGTGAATATGCTTGTATGGTTTAAAATTTTTTTTTTTTTGAGACAGAGTTTCGCTCCCGTTACCCAGGCTGGAGTGCAATGGCGCAATCTCGGCTCACCGCAACCTCCGCCTCCTGGGTTCAAGCAATTCTCCCGCCTCAACCTCCCGAGTAGCTGGGATTACAGGCACGCGCCACCATGCCCAGCCAATTTTTTGTATTTTTAGTAGAGACGGGGTTTCACCATGTTGATCAGGATGGTCTCGATCTCTTGACCTCGTGATCCACCCGCCTCGGCCTCCCAAAGTGCTGGGATTTAAAATTTTTTAATTTGTTCAGGTATATTGTATGGCCTAGAGTGTGGTCTCTTTCAGTGAATGTTCCATATGACCTAGAGAATAATGTATATTCTGCTGTATTGGATGGAGAATTCTATATCATTTATACCAAGATGATTGCCAGTGCTGTTTCAAGTCAGCTATATCCCCCACCCCTTCCTTATGTGGTTCACTGCACTTGTGGGGGACAGAAATTTAGTCTACTATTTCTTACCAAAAATACTCTGCTCACTTTCATTTTAATTAGAAAATTCATTGAAATGAAGGGTTGAGGTTAGCCAAATGTACTGATAACCTGAGATGTAACACAACTTCCTTTCACTGAGATAAAAGTTTCAGATCTATATTCTGATCTCCATTTCTCCTTCTTTGGCAAATACGTTTGTGTGAAATGAGATGCTAGGATATATAGGAGGCAGTAACTGGCTTTGCTACAATCCTCCCCGCCTGGGACTCCTGTATGTGCTACATTTTCTTACACTCCTTCTTCCTAAAGGTAGAGTGAAATAATTGGGTCCATTTTGGTTTGAGTGTATACAGCAGGTGCTAAAACATAAACCAATAACACGCCAGGGATCAGGGCCCTAGAAGAACACCAGGCTTTGCTGAAGTGGCTACTTCTTGGGCAGGACTTTACAAATTTCTATTTGTTCCCATTCCCTGTCCCCTCTGTGGCCCCCAAAGGAGAAAGGTAAACAGCTGCCAGGGAGTTCAGGAAGCTTTCAGTATTACCTGGGGCTTCATGCTCCAGAGAGGGGCACAGGAAAACCACTGTGTCCTAGAAATTACCTGGCATGTGAACTGGCCCTGCCATTCTCCTCTACAGCAGGCCCAGAGCTGATCTGTAAAAGTGTGAATCTAGACTACATCTGTAAACAGAAATCTGAGGACTGAGAGTGGAGTCAACACATCTGGAAAACAACCTCCAACAAACGATAGAATCACCAGGTAGTCAGGGATCCTTCCCAGTGAAATCTGCTACCTTAGGGACTGATCTACAGAAGAAGCGAGTCACAGAAACATCTGGCCTTCACCATCCCACATGGATGATACAGAAGGGATGGGGATTATTAGCACTGTTGCAACTTAGATGCAGGAAGAAGTACAAATCTATGAGTTGGCAAACCTGAGTTCCATATGCAGTCGCACAAAAGATTTTATATATGGCTTTCATTGATTGACTAACTCATGATGATCATTTCACAAACAGGGACTGAGTACCTGCTTACTGTTAGACTTGGTATTTGGTGATAGGGCTGTAAGATGAATTAAACTTAGCCAGTGCTATTTAGGAGCATGCTTGTTGACATTTTAAATCATTCTGTTTATTTTCTAGTCTATAAAATATGGAAAATATAATCCCATTTGTTTCCCAGGAAGCTGGTTACCAAACAATTCTGGTTCCCTCATAGTTTGAGGGATTGTTTCTTATTACACGGTCACCTAGGATGGAGCAAGTCAAACCTGGAAAATCTACATCATTAGGAGCCTTCCCCCTCCATGGAGGAGAAAGAAAAGGGAGTAGGAGGAAGGAAAGGAAGTAGGAAGGAAAGTTAGGGTCATCAGTCAGAGACCCAGCAAGAGCAACAAAGCTGTCACGGTGGACTGGACCATTCCACTATGAATGGGAAAGAGGAAGATCAAATGGACACCCAGAGGCCCTGTCCTGTGTTCTCAGAGATGACAGCCCAGGCTTCTCACAGACATTCCAATCCCTGCTAAGACCGAAATGTGAAGGCTGTCGAAGTGATGATTTAATTCTGTTTTGTATTACCATTTATTACACATTTATCTCAAACACTGTATTTTCATATCCTCAGTCAAAGACTATGGTTTTGTGATTTAAATATCATTTTTAAATTTTTTTTTTTAAGATGGGGTTTCACTGTGTTGGTCAAGGTGCTCTTGAACTCCCGACCTCAGGTGATCCACCCACCTTGGCCTTCAAAGTGCTTGGATTACAGGCATAAGCCACCACGCCCAGCTCATTTTTAAATGTTTTATTTCACCTTAGAGACAAGGTCTCACTCTGTCACCTAGCCTGGAGTGCAGTAGTGTAATCACAGCTTACTGCAGCCTCAAACTCCAGGGCTCAAGCAGTCCTCCTGTTTCAGCTTCTCAGGTAGCTAGGACTATAGGTTCATGCCACCATGCCACCATGCCACCATGCCCAGCTAATTTTTTATTTTGTAGAGATGGAGTCTTACTATGTTGCCAGACTAGTCTCAAACTCCTGGCCTCAAGTGATCCTCCCACATCAGCCTCCCAAAATGCTAGGATTATAGGTGATTACAAGATTAGTGGTGGTTCACACATTTTTTTTGTCATCTTGCTTCCCAGCCCTGTGCCTAATACTATCAATAATTATTATTGTTACAGCTAATCATTGCTGCACGCTTACTTTATTAGAAGTACTATGCTTAAGCTAATAGCGTGTGTTATTAACTTGAATATTCACAACAATCAATGGATTTGGCACCTTATTTATCTCTATTTTACACATGAGGGAATATCCACTTGAAGAGGTTCACTTGCACAAATTCACACATTTCTACAAATTGGCAGAGAGAGGATTTGAACTCAAGATTTGAGAAAGGTTTTAAGCCTACATTATGTGAACTCTGTGAGACCTCGCACCGTGGCCCCACCTGACGTGCCTCCCCTCCTCTCATGCCTTCTCCGGGACTTCACTCCTACAACCAACTTCTTTCTGTCCTGCCTCATCCTTTTTTCTCTCCCTGCTGCACCAATCTCACCAGTGTACACACATGCCTAAGTATCCCCTATTTTGAAAAAAAAGGAAATACCTACCCTAATCATATTCCCACATATAGCCCCAATTTCTCTGATTCTCCTCTTGTGTTCCTAAAAAAGCAAAGAATGTCATTAGCCCATTATATGTTTTTCAGGTCTCAGACATTTTTGCAGAGCCTTAAAAAGCCCATAGGGGCTATGTGCTGCCAGGCTGGGATGCAATATAGTTTTAGTTGGGCAGAAGAGCTGACCTAGATATTATACCATGGTTCAGTTTCCGATAGAGCTCCTAAGAACATAGAGTCGAGAGAAAACACGATTCTGCATGAACACATATATTAATATAAGAAAAAAGAGCAATCTCGCTATATGGTTTTAGCAATTAACCTCATCTATTGAATTTATTTAATAACAGTATTCTATTGAATTGTTGTGATTTATGTTGTAATCTACAGGAGATATGTAAAGATAAAAGTAGGCAACAAATATAAAAAGACTTTTAAGAATTAGGCATACTCTCAGAAAAGAAGATACAAATTAAAAGACATGAATTTAAGAAACTGAAACAGGTCCTTAATTTTTGGTGAATATGCTGATAATTTTTATTTACTATTTTCTTTCTAAACTACTCTAACAGAAGCATTAGAATTTGAAATAGAATTGTAGTTCCTTTTTTTTTCTTTTTTTTTTTTTGTTTTGAGATGCAGTCTCACTGTCGCCCAGGCTGGAGTGCAGTAGCACGATCTCCACTCACTGCAACCTCCGCCTCCCAGGTTCAAGCGATTCTCTTGCCTCAGCCTCCCAGGTAGCTGGGATTACAGGCGTGCATTACCATGCCCAGCTAATTTATTTTGTATTTTTAGCAGAGACAGGGTTTTACCATGTTGGCCAGGCTGGCCTCAAACTCCTGACCTCAGGTGATCCGCCTACCTCGACCTACCAAAGTGCTGGGATTACAGGCATGAGCCACCACACCTGGCTGAATTGTAATTCTTTATGTGAATCCAGCTTCCTAGGTATGAGAGAGATTCATTGGATTTTAGAACTCAAGCTGGGCAAGAATGGGTGATGCCTGAGTCAGACGTGATAAAAGAGAGAAGGCACCACACGAAGAAGGAGCACGAGCAATCCTTTGCTCTTGTGAATCTTCCACCCAGAAAAATTACCTGGAAAGTGTCATGAAGGGCACATTATGTACAAGTGCTAGAATCTGAGTTGTGGAGAAGGAAGAGCAAGTTGTAACATGGCCTAGTGGGGCTGGCTGTGCCCGAGGAATGAGCCTTTTTAGGAAAGACATCACTGACACCAGTGACAAGGATTAAGCTAGACTTGAGGGCATGAAACCTCAATAACTCAGGCTTCATTAATCTGGAATTGATGCAATTAGACTGAGTCTGCCAACCCTTTCTTCAGAGTCATGCAAATTCACCATAAAAACAAAACTGTAAAAGGAGTGTTTAGGACATAGAATAGCCCTCATATTCAACTGAAATGTGTCTGGAAGCACTTGTGAATGGTGATCGAATTTTAAATTCCCTCTGTACAACGCAATCAGGTGGAAGGAAAAATTTTGAGTGACCTTTCTTTTTTTAAATTTTTTATCGATTCATATTTGTAAAAATTTATGGGGTACATCTGATATTCTGATACATGTATACAATATGTAATGATCAATTCAGGGTATTTATGATATCCAATCACCTTCACCCTATATACACAGCTGACCCATCTGTTAAAATGTCTTTGGACTTCAGAACCAGAAAAAGAAAATTCTTAATCAGTTGTGTCCTATAAAGGAGGAAATTAGTTGTCTCACCTTGGAGGAAAATCAGAAGTGTAGGGAGCTCTAAGTTGGTTTACTTAATGGCTTGATGACCCCATCAAGGACAAGATCTTGGCATCTTTTCATACAGTCATTTTTGAAGTATCAGCGTGGTCCTCAGGTTAGCACCCTTCATGACTACAAGATCACTGCAGGAGTCAAATCTAGACACAATAGCATGTCTCTTACTTGTGTGTGTGTCTTTTTAAAGAACAATGAAAACCTTAAAGCAGCCCTTCAATAGACCTTCCCCTTGCAACTCATCAGCCAGAATAGATTACATGCCCCTGTCTAGGCCAGTTACTGCAAGGGGGGTAGGAATTTTATGATTGATTTAGGCTAGTCAGGATTTACTCTGAGCCAAGACAGAATTCCCTGGAGACTGGATAACTGGAGAAAAATCAAGGTTCCGTTAACAAGTAGGGTGATGGATATTGGGTAGACATTAATAGTGCTTGCCACGCTCCCCCATTGCAACACACATAAAAATACACACATGCACTGCATGCAAACACATATGTGTTCTCTTCATCTCACCTGGATCATTGCCACTCCCAAGCACATCATATTCATTCATTCAACAGATATTTTATGACTGAGTACATATGAGGGGGCAGCACTGTGCCATGCACCAGGGATCTGGCGGGGAGCAAGCCCTTTCATCACTGAGGGCCTTGTCCAGGATCCTCTCATCCTCTACCCCTGGTATTGTGTCTCTCTAGTCAACCCCTAAGCATGTCAGCCAAGCTCATAGGGCATCTCCTCTATGGAGCCTTTCCTAGCCCTCATGTCCACACAATCTCTAGGGGAATTACATATTTCTTAATCTTTGTTACCAAAGCACCTCATACACCACTTGTTACAACTTCAATCACACTGTGTTGGGGCGTGCCAGTGTGTCTCCTCAGACAGGGAATGAACACCTCTGAATCAAGACATTTATTTATTTTCATAACAATTTTATCTTAGAATAGTATCTAGTAGTGCTTATCAATGCTTATAGACATAATAGATGCTGAATAACTGATAGTCTGGATGATCTGAATGTACATAAAACTATATTATACTTGATTACATGCTCTGCATATAAGAACATATGATAATTCTCCCAAACTTATTTCAGGGTGTCTCATGTGACTAGATAAGAGGATGAATTTTGTTTGATTAGTTGCATTATCTTAGGCTACGTGTAAGAATTGTGAAACTATGACATACCCCTAAATGATGCAAAATGATGGAGACCCAATTAGGAAGAAGAAAATAATTAAGCAATGGCTTTGAGTCCTGAAATGACAACATTTTTTCAATTTTTTTTTTAGTTATATTATTATACTGCATGGGTCTGAATTTTTCCTTTCGTTTAATTGCGTTCTCTACACTGTGCTAAAATACCTCCACTTGCAAAAT
The DNA here is from genome assembly GCF_049354715.1 of Callithrix jacchus. Lineage (NCBI taxonomy): Eukaryota > Metazoa > Chordata > Mammalia > Primates > Cebidae > Callithrix > Callithrix jacchus. The sequence goes on along the minus strand of NC_133515.1, from coordinate 76,928,671 downwards.
GGAATACTGCCTTTGTGAAAAACGCCTTTGATCTGTTTCTGCTTCCTAGTGTCTTATTTGCGGCCTTGGCTTTGTGGGTTGATGTCTGTCTGTGAAGCAGTATCAGCTATCAAGAGCTGTAGCACAGTCCAGCATCGTTTAAAATGGAGGTGGAAATGATGCACATAGAAGTGATTTGCCAGCCATAAAGGGCTTCAGAAACGTGAAGAGGTTGTTACAATTATTAGTTGGTGCTGTGAGAAGTAGATGGTGCAGACCAGGATTGGCAAACTTTTCCTGTAAAGAGCCAGGTAGTAAATATTTTAGGCTTTGCCGGCCATATTTTTTACAAATACCCAACTCTGCTGCTATAGTACAAAAGCTGCCATAGGCACTAAGGGAGTCAAATGAGTATGGCTGTGTTCTAACATAACTTTCTTTATGTATACTACAATTTGGATTTCATAAAATGTTCATAGTCATAAAATGCTTTTCCTCTTTTGATTTCTTTCTAATATTTAAAAGTGTAAAAATAATTCATAACTCTCAAACTACGGAAAACGGGTGGTGGCCCAGATTTGGACCATGTGCCCTAGTTTGCTGACCTCTGCTGTAAACCACAGGAGATTCATCTTACCAAGATGCTGGTAGCCAGTGGAGCCTAATGCCCAAATCACTTTATTTGAGTTGATTTAGATCTATGTCCCCGTACAAAATGATGGTGACCCAATTAGGAAGAAGAAAATGATTAAGCAAGGGCTTTAAGTCCTGCAATTACAAGCTTTTTCCAAATCTCATGTTCAGTAATAATCCCCAGTGTTGGTGGTGGAGCACGGTGGGAGGTGATTGGATCATGGAGTGGAGTTCTCATGCATAGTTCAGTACCATCCCTCTTGATACTGTACAGTGAGTGGGTTCTCAAGAGATCTGGTTGTTGAAAAGCATGTAGCACCTTCCCCCGCTCTCTTCCCTCTGCTTTAGCCGTGTAAGACATGCCTGCTTCCCCTTTGCTTTCTGCCATGATTGTAAGTTTCTTGAGTCCTCCCCAGAAGCAGACGCTGCTGCTATACTTTCTGTACAGCCTGCAGAACTGTGAGCCAATTAAACCTCTTTGCTATATAAATTACCCAGTCTCAGGTATTTCTTTATAGGAGTGTGAGAACGCACTAATACAGAGCCCATTGAGGCTATCTGAACAGTATCAGAGTAACTACCCAGGAAAATGTCTGACTCATAATAGCAGCATTAAAAAGCTACATTAACTCTTGGAAATTTAATTTTTTTCTTTGGAAATAATTGTGCTCCTCGCATGTTCTTTTGACCTGAGTTTATTTTCCACTGAAGATGTTGGCTCCTCTGCCTGTGGGGAAAAGACAGGTCCATATGAGTCAGCCTGTGGGCTACGGAAAGGAGTGAAGGAGCCCAGGAAGGAAAGTTTCAGGTATCTGAAAAGTCACATTCGATCACTCATTATCCATCGACATAGCTCTTTAGGTCAAGCCTTCAAGCTTTGCCTTGCAGGAATAAGCAGCATGAGGGGAAGACTCTCTCTGAACTTTAATTCCTAGCCTTGGAAGGGAAGGCTTGGAGAAGCAATCATCCAAATTCTGTTAGCCCCCAGGAGCTTTTCTCAGCTCTGCTCAGGCAGGGGGCATCAGGACCAGAAGTGTTTGTTTCTGCAAGTGTGGGGGCTGCTTGTCCCAAGGCAATAATGAGGGAGAAGCAACTGCAGAGCCCATGGAACATAGGAAACCATAGCTTTGGATTTCCTTGTTTGGAGTTAACTTTTGCACCAGAATATAACCTTATGTGGATTCTCTTCTTTACTCACATCAAGGTGTTGAGTTTTCTGAACTTCAGAACTGAGGTTATGGGCAGTTTTCTGTTTCAGACCTACCTCCTCCAAGAAGCCTTTTTAAAATTCCCTGTCCTGAACTGGAAAATGCACATCTCTCATTTCCTTGAAGCACGTTATGGAAACTACCTGAAGACCCTTTGTATGTATCTTTATATTATATTTATCTTCACACTCACATACTCAGAGGCAGGGCCCCTGAATCCTCCCTATTTCTCATGATTCTTATCATGGTGTTTTACCAAAGTAGTAATAAATAGTTATCAATTGAATAAAAGTGAAACATCCAATCAATTGAAATTGATTCAATTATAGCAGCACTGTCCGATAGAACTTCCCACTATGATGGAAGCCTTTTATATCTTTGCCTCTCACAACAGTAGCCACTATCCACATGTGGCTTCCGAGCACCTGAAATAAGGCTGGTGTGAATAAGAAATTGATTTTTAAATTTTGTTTAATTAATTTAAATTTAAATAGCCACATATGACTAGTGACTACTACATTGTACAGCACAGGTCAACAGGACAATAAACAGCTGGTTTAACTAATTTCTTCTTGTGAGTAGATTGTTTATTTGGGCAATGATCATACCATCGGAACTTAAAATATAATGCAAACCAGTGGTTGGATATTATGTAGAAAATCCGGCAAGATGATTGGATATTCCACTTTCCAAGGAATGTAAAAATGTCCACCCCTGTGGAGTTTATATCCTGGGGACTGGAGTGGGGATGGAGACAGACAGTAAACCATCATTAAAATTTAAAGGTTATTATATTAACAGGGAATAAATGTTTTATGTGTTGGGGGCATAGGGAACAGAAAAAGTAGAGCAAGGTAGGCATGTTGAGAGAGCTTATGGAGGCAGGCTAAGTATTAAACAGTGTGATCGGAGGAGGCTTCATTGAAGAGATGACAGATGAACTCAAACTAGGTGAATGTAGGGACTTGGGCAAAGAAAATGAGAAAGGTGCTGATCTCCGCAGAGCCAAGGGCAGACCTGTATCATGACCTAAACTCCCCTACACTCTGTCAGAAAGAAAATAAGCCCTGGCGGGGCACTGAAGAAGAACAGTTATTTTGTTTTTTATTAACAAAGCCTTGATAGATGTTTCCAGACCATCTCTTTAAGTTAGAAATCAAAACAAGACAGCAAGCAGGCTTGCCCTGTTTTTACGGCAATAGGTTCCTGGGAAACACACAGTGAAAAGTCGACCTTACTCTTCCACCGTTTTGTCCAGCCTGTGTTTCCCCACTTTTTTCCTCAATGTCAGTGCCAACTTCTAAGAATGCCAACTGGATTTGCTTGGGGGCTGTGGAAATTGCAGAAGCAGAGTCTTAAATTTAAATACTGATCGCTGGGATATGTAGTAAGAGAACAGAGGTGGCCCTTTGGCCTTCCTGAATGTGAATGGGGAGAGTGACAGGAGGTGCAGGAAAGGCAAGCTCAGAGCATCCTGGGATTCACAAACACCCACCAGATCCAGTGGACACCGGCAGCTTTCAGTAATGTGGGTATGGGAGCTGGGTGGTGCTCTCAAAGCTGATGTGACCTGATTGTGGGGTCCAAAGGCCTAGGCAATAGCCAAGGGCTGTGGGGTTAAACAAGAAAGCTAGAGACAGCCAGAAAAGCATGCTGAGTACACAGTACAACATCAGGGGATAGGAGATCCCCCAAACTGAACACGAGGCTGCCTGCTTTTCTCTGCAATCCCACTGAGATGAGGGTGGAAATCCTTTTCAATCAGATGTAATAAAACTTTGACTCAAAGGCTAGACATAGTCTATAAAATGTTCCAGAAGGAGTTCCAGTAAGTGCTTAAAAGAATCAATGTGGAGTCCTTTGGTGCACATAAAATTAAAGAATCAGCAGGCTATTTTAAATTATATGTAAAGGCATTGTTGAAAAGTATGTTCATTCCAAGAATCTGTTCTCTGGTTATTCTTTTTTTTTTTTTTTTTTTTTCTTTGAGTTGGAGTCTTGCTCTGTCACCAGGCTGGAGTACAATGGTGTCATCTCAGGTCACTGCAACCTCTGCCTCCCGGGTTCAAGTGATTCTCCTGCCTCAGCCTCCTCAGCAGCGGAGACTACAGGTGTGCACCACCATGCCTGGCTAATTTTTGTATTTTTAGTAAAGACAAGGTTTCACCATGATGGCCAGGATGGTCTCAATCTTTTGACCTTGTGATCCGCTCACCTCAGCCTCCCAACATGCTGGGATTACAAGCGTGAGCCACTGTGCATGGCCTCTCTGGTTATTCTTTTTTTTTTTTTGAGACGGAGTTTCGCTCTCCTTACCCAGGCTGGAGTGCAATGGCGCGATCTCGGCTCACAGCAACCTCCACCTCCTGGGTTCAGGCAATTCTCCTGCCTCAGCCTCCCGAGTAGTTGGGATTACAGGCATGCGCCACCATGCCCAGCTAATTTTTTGTATTTTTAGTGGAGACGGGGGTTTCACCATGTTGACCAGGATGGTCTCGATCTCTTGACCTCCTGATCCACCCGCCTCAGCCTCCCAAAGTGCTGGGATTACAGGCTTGAGCCACCGCGCCTGGCCTGGTTATTCTTTAAGAGCAAATGAGTAGTCAGGGAAGCCTTTCTGAAGGAGGCAATACCAAGGAGTGGGCATTAAGTATAAAGTTCCTCTTACATCCTCCCCATGTGAAGGAAATACAGACGCTGAGTTATCAGATTTGCTTCAGTGCTCCAGGGGGAACATAACAGGGAGTGAGCTTGGGAGTCATTGGCAGGAAATGGTCTGGACCCACCAATGCCATCGACCAAGCCTGAAGCCAGTGCTGATTATGGGCCTGTGTCATCTGCCATGGAGTGTGCTGAGATTATTTTACTTCAGACTGCCCTGATTTTGTGACCATAAAAATCAATTTAATGAATTGCAACCAGCTTTTTCTTTCAGGTAATTATATTATCTGATAACTCAGTGCCTGTATTTCCTTCACATGGTGAGGATATAAGAGGAAGCTTGTCCTTAATGCCCACTCCTTGGTATTCCCTCCTTCAGAAAGGCTTCCCTGGCTACTCAGTCTACACATTCTAAACAGTGCCCCTCACACACAGCACACACACACAACCATACACACACACCACTTTGTTTTGTCTCTACAGCACTTACTGAAACCTCATTTTCTCTCCTCCCACACCCATCCCGCTAGAATATCAGCTCCATGAGGTCAGGGCCTGGGTGCCTTGTTCATTATTATATCATCAGTGCCCCAATAGTGTCTGCCAACCAATAGGTGATCAATTAACACTTAAGGCATTGAATTAAAATTGCCTCAGCTGGGAGGTTCCAACTCTTGCTCATTCCAAAGGCTGATGGTCTGCTTCCTGTTCTGCCTGTGAATCTGGCACCACCCTTACCTCCCCTGCAAGGACTTCAGCACAGGCCATGATCCTTGTTCACACATCCGGGCTTGACCTTCTTTTATCAGTGTTGCCGTCCTATTTCCTTGTCTGCCAGCAGCTGCCGTGCTACCTGCCAACTTCAGTTCAGCTTCACTTATGCTCATTTCACCAACTCCCCTTTAACATTTTTTTCAACCACTTTTCATCATTTTTTCGTGTAGTTGTATGAATTTTAACATATGTATACATCCATGCAACCACTGCCACAATAAGAAAACCCCTAAAACTCCACCAGGCTATCCCTTTGTGGTCATACCCTCCCTCCCCCTTAACCCTCCACAACCACTGATCTACTCTCCATCATGACACTTTTGTCTCTCACAGGCTGTGGTAGCAATGGAATTGTACAGTGTGTAACCTTTTGAGGCTGATTTCTTTCACTCAACATAATTCCCTTGAGACCCATTCAAGTTGTTGTGTGTATCAGTGGTTCATTTTTTTTTAATTGCTGAGTAGTATTCCTTTGTGTGGATGTAGCAGATTTTGTATAACTCTTTGAACTAATTGGAAGGAAATTCAGGTTGTTTTCAGTTTGAGGTCGTGATGAGTGCAGCTGCTGTACACATTCATGTATAGCTTTAGTGTGAATGTGTTCTCATTTCTCTCAGATGAATATCCAGGAGTGGCATCATATCGTAGCATTTTGCACTCCCACAAGCAATGGATGAAGGTTCTAGAAGGTTCACATCCTCCCCAGTACTTGGTATATATTATCAGTTTTGTCATTTCTTAAAAAATTCACACACTATGATAGGTTCGTAGTAATATTTCATTGTGTTGCATTTTCAGGAAAAAAATTAAAAAATAAATTATATCACAGAAAACAATAGTGAATCCTGTTTGTGTATGTGTGTATATGTATGAAATACACACAATCACATGCATAGATATATACTAAAGCATGTAAAATATATTTCATACTGTGAGGTTATGGTTTAAAAAACTTGAAAGCTATTGAGTTGGTGTTTCTGCTTTCTTCATAGTGACTAAGCAGAAACCTAAAAACCTTGAATAAGCTCAATTTACAAGCAAGGAAAAGAAACTGAGATTAGACTTCAAGGGTACCAATTGAAAACTGAGTCACAGGGAAGGTGAAGAGATCATCAGCTCTGAGAAGCAGGCTCGACAGAACTCACTCCACTTTTTTCACTCATGCTTCTGTATATACAATACGGTTCCATAACAAAATTGTTGGGACTTAGTCCCTGCTTTTCAGTGAATATACAATCTAATAGAGGAGATACGATGTAAACACAAGTATGGCTAAGGGAAGTATTGAAAAATTAGTGTAAATGTCTTTTTCCTCATTAAAAAAAATTCTATGTAATGCACCTCTCTCCCAAGAGAACATATTTCATTAAAAAATAAAGAGGTCATGGCCAGATGCAGTGGCTCACACCTGTAATCCCAACACTTTGGGAGGCTGAGGCCGGCAGATCACCTGAGGTCAGGAGTTCAAGACCAGCCTGACCAACATGGAGAAACCCCATCTCTACTTAAAATACAAAATTAGGTAGGCGTGGTGGTGCATGCCTGTAATCCCAGCTACTCAGGAGGCTGAGGCAGGAGAACCGCTTGAACCTGGGAGGCGGAGGTTGCAGTGAGCCGAGATTGTGCCATTGCACTCCAGCCTGGGCAACAAGAGGAAAACTACATCTCAAAAAAAATAAATAAAATAAAATAAAGAGGTCAAGCCATGTGTTGGTGGGGAGGTGGGTACAACTTCCCCTGATGCACAGCTGATAGGAGGGTGGACAGATTCGGCATTCTGGAGAAAATGCAATATTTAAATTGCATACACACTCACTTGCTGACCCAACACTTTTAATCATGGGTATGGCATACATTACAAAGTTTGCATAGGTCTGCAAGGAAACACATACCAAGCTGTTCCTTGCTCCATCATTTAGGGATCCTTGTTGGAGCCAGGGCCATCCACAGACTGGTCCAGTTTCCTGGGACGTGGCCTGTCTGTCTGATAGTGGCATATCACACTAGGTGTTGGTACAAGTGGCTCATCAGAACCCTTCCACCTCTCTGTAGAACATGCAGTTCTCATAAAGGATCCTCATGAAGTTGGAAGTTATCCAGGTATCTATTCCCAAGAGAGTGGATAGAGAAAATGTGGTGGATGAGTACCACAGAATACTAGGCAGCAGTTAGGAGCTATGGAATTACACAGGGATGGAGCTCAAAAATACTATGCTGAGAAAATATTAATCAACAGGATGAGATATGTACAACACTTACATAAAGCAAATCATTTATACGCAAAACAATATTACAAATGTTGCTGGAACTGCAAGCAAAAAGTGCTGTAATACTTATCCATTGAGAGAGAGAAACAAACGTAAAGAAATAGGAATAAATTAAAAAAAAGAAAAAGAGGCTGGCTGATTTTTCAGGCTTGCTCAGTGACTGTTAGCTCTGACCCAAAAGGATCTTAGACCTGATAGGCTTCTGCTGTATGACATTGTCCCACCTAAGGGGCCTCAAATGATTCAAAACTAGTTCTGGTAGGTCCAGTCAATTCTGTTTGCAAAGGCAAACTTCCCATCAAAAGGCCTGTTTCATGCCTTGGTTCTTGTCTCTCACTCTGGCCAGCGCTCACAGGCTCTGAGAGACAGAGGGTTCTGATGAGCCACTTGCACCAGCACCTAGTGTGATGTGCCGCTATCAGACAGACAGGCCATGTCCCAGGAAATTGGACCAGCCTATGGAGGGCCCTGGCTCCAACAAGGATCCTTGGTCCACACAGGTTCTAGGACAGAAGTTTTAGGATTATAAGACAAAGCATGACTGTTTGGTTGGTTTTTGGCTTTGCTTAAGGAACGGTGTAAAAGAGCTTTTCTCAGAAGAGAGCAGTGTGGTGAAGACTCCCGCACAATGTCAGTTACTCCGACTGTGGTGTGGTGGAATGTGCCTTAGACAAAGGAAGTAAATCGCTGGCGAAACTCCCAGGATCTTATGGCCTAAAAAAAAAAATAGATGTACTATCCTGTAAATCCAAGCACAGGCACATTAGGAAGGGACAAACTGGGGTACAAAGACAATGGGCTTTGAATTAGTTCATCTCCAGGGAAAATCTGGATGAGAATACTTCTAACTATATAATTTTGGCCCATTACTTTATCACATCCCTCAGAAGACTATTGTGCAATAGTGCATCAGAGAGTTTAGCACAGTGACGCAAAAAGCGTACATGCTCAACACATTTTAGTTCCATTTCTTCCCTGCATACCTGACACTTGTTGAAAAGTGTGTGTGAAGAACACAGCATGCGTCCTCAAAGCCTGTATGTAGCTTAGCAGAGGGGCTACAAGCATGAGCTGTTACCTATAGCGTGTCCATATCTATGTAAACTAGATTATTTTCCTTCACAATTTCAGGTTAAAAATAATTGCTTTTGAATGTATTTGAATATATTTAATCTTTTTTTCTCCTTTCCTTTTCTTTTTCTGAGATTTATTAGTTAACAGACTGAAACTGGAGAGCAGAAAGCATGTGAGAGTTACTGAGCCAAGGAGAGTTAACAGCCAGTTAACTTCTGTTGCACTTATGCAGAAAAATAGACTGGCTTTGAGGTTGAAGAAACAACCTCTGTAAGTTTCCAACAACCACGCCTGTCTTACTTATGTCCAAAGCTGCATTCATTTCCCACTCTGTTCTCCGGTCTTGTACTCTATTGGATTGATTGGGTAGAATCCAATTCTGCTAGACAGTTTTGCAGAAACTGGCCCCAATTATAATTATTTAAAGGAATCTTTTTCGCGTGAAAATATTTCCTTCACTTATTCTGAACTGTCCCGACATTTCCAAGATCCTACTGTTATCCATATGGAAAACCAGTGAATATTCTCTTAAACCGCCCCATAGCCATAACTTCTGGCTGCTAAAGTGAAGTTCCCAAGCCAAAGTATCAATGCCATTGTGTGCAATTTTTACTGCATTTCCTGTTTTCACAGTTAAAGGAGCTGTAGTCTGGAAGATAAGGAGCCTTTGGTACTGCACAGCCCTGTCATCTGTGAGTGCGGGGAGTGAAGGCCTGAAGACTTGTGACCTAGGCCCTGTGAAGTCAAGTCTTTTTGCCAAGTAAAAAGATCAGCAATAAAATATTTCCACATAGTACATGACAGAATACTTGTACCCATCTTATTTTATTGGACATTAATTGTACCTATTAAGGCACATATCCCTTTAAAAAATGATGGAAGAAAATATTCAGAGAAAGGACTGGTGTGTAGCTGAGGAGGAAAAATGTGTACTGCATTCTTTAGACAAAGCAGAAATCGATCAGCAACTTGAAGTCTCAAGCTATTCAATCTTTCAACATTGCAAATTAATTCTCATTTGGCTCGATTGTTTGCATTGAAATTTAACTTCTCTGTTGGTTCTTACAAATTCAAAAATACAAAGATTCGAGATTTGGTTGGTGAAAACCTACAGGAAAAAAAAAAGCATGCGGCCTCAGCCTGAAATGTAGAATGGACAAATAAAATGAATGTTTTATTGGAATAATCCATAGTGATAGTTGAAATAAAGTGACGCATTAGACTATATTTGCTACAGCATAAAATGAAACTTCATAACAAGATTATGAAAGTGATTTTTATTATTATTGTGGTAATGGTGTCCCAGTATAAGTAAAGAGATACGATTTTTTTTTCATTTGGTAGAGCGAACAGTAAAAGCTACATGTAAATGTGTCACCAGAATGTATTTTGGTTACAACTATGTATTGTCATTATTATGTGCATGCTAAAAGCATTCATGATAAAGTACAAAAATAAGAAAAGGTTAAATAAGAAGGTATCCTTAAGTTTTAAACAAGTATACCTTTTAATCACACAGTTGTATCACAGCTGAAAACACACATATTAATATATACTGCTATGCAACTATTTGATCTAATATAGATCTAGTATGAAAATATTAAGGCTGTAGTAATACTTCACAGGTAAAGGCTAAGTTCTGGGACATGAAAGCTTTTAGCAAATTCAGAAGATAAACCTGAGACATCTTTTTGTTTTGGAAAAAAGCAATTTTCTTACAAAATCAAAGCTTTGACATACAAATCAGGCATTTAATAAACATTATACTTTATTGCAATAACCTGGAGTGAAACATCTGACTTTAACGGTCATCAGCAAATACATTCTGTCTCTGGTAGAAATACAATGAGGCTTTCTGATTAAAGCAGTAATCTGATTACTGCAGTCTCCAAATTCAGTTATTTTTATTCTTTTTTTGTCTTCTTTTCCTTCCTTTAACTAGGGTGTAAACATATTAAATAAGCCAGGTAACCTCCAAGCACCTTACTTTATTCTATATAAACTCAGCTTTCCCTTTGCTGCAAGCATCAGATGACGACTGAGCCTACGTACATAAAAACAGATTACAGCGCATCTGGACCTGGTTGATGTAATGAGGCATCCAGATTGGTACATGATTATTTTTGCTGCTACACATTTCTCAATCTAAAAAAAATAGGCTACAACGGCCCAAGTTCACTGTCTCAGCCTTGCTGGGGTATAATATTTTGGAATGGCAAGTGTCAAAAAATTTAAATGTATTGGGGAAGTCTGATTTCAATAGTTGACTTTAAAGCTTTGAAAAATACTGGCACAATTTTTTATATTCAAGAAGTACAGCTATGAAATTTTATAATATTTCAAACCACAAAACAGATCTGCTATGTTGTAGATTTTTTAACAGCCTATTTGAGATTTAACTCTGCTACGCCAAATATCTTTTTTCTAAATGCTCATGCTTCGAATTTTGTGCTCCAAATTAATTAATTTGGAATGAGTGGGAAAATGTTTAGCCATCTTTCCTTCTTTTCAGTCTTTCTGTCTTTTCTTTTGCCATGCCCCCAACACACACACAAAACTATCATAAACTCCCTTTCTTTAAATTTTGGTATAGAGATTACAAAAAGCTAAATAAAATTTAATAAGCACTTAGGAAACTGTAAAACTTCCTCTGGAAGTTTAATTGCAATGAAATTTAAAACTTGAAACTTCACTTTTCTAAATGTTTTCAGGTTGTTACATAAACCAAACACATACATTTCATTTGCCCTTTATGCTTTCCCAGCTACCAAAGTAATTGCCATCTTAGAAAACACGACTGACCTTATCTCTACTGTCTTTTCCAAACAGCTTCCAAGACTATCTTCTGATTCTGACTTTCCAAAAAGCAGACATTAATGTTAACTTTCAAAAAAACCATCTAGAAAAGAGACTTGGTCAGTGTAATGAGAGTTCCGTCCCCAACTCTTGCCACCTCGTAAAAAGAACATCCAGAAAATTCATATTTTTCATTATTAATTGGACAGACACATCTTAGATTTCTCTGCCTTCCATGGGGTAATGGTCAGATTTCCACTAACTTCAACTGGAACTTAATAATCAGAATAGCTTTAAAATTAAGTTAAAATGTAAACATGCCATGAATTTGGAATTTTAGCATATTAATTAGGTCATTTTCAAATAGAGATTCTGTATTATAAATAGAATTTCAATAAAGACTTTATAAAAATAAGAACATATCTTAGGATATAATGTTGAGATTTGCCAAAACTTGTGTGAAGAAAAGAGACTACTTAGTTTTCATGTCAAAAATAGGCGGTTGATTTAATCAAGCTCATTTTTAGCTCACTTGGTTGCATTGGTTGTACTTTTCAATTTGCAATAATATACAAGACATATATTATTCAACCTTTTCCTGAACAAGATAATACTAATATATGGCTTATGGACAGTTAAGTAATATATTACATACTATTTGGTGACTTTTTTTTTTTTAACCTATGAGACTTACTGAAGTCTGTACATTGCAGTCACATAATTTAAAGCTTGGCCGGGCTAGTAATCTTTTTGTTTTCTTTGCTCATAATTGAAAATCTATACTTTGGCAAGCAAGAGAGGTACAACGTCAGCTCAGAGTTTTACAATTTAACAATGTATACTTTAAAATTCATGATAAATCGTGGAACCCCACTATACTCACTAATTCAACTACTGATTTCTTTTTGAGCAACTGCCTTTATGATTTATGCTTAAAAGTGAGGAAGTATACCAGTAGGCAAAAGGATAAATCCACCCATAAATACTAGACCTAAGTTATTTTCCTGAAAAGGTGAGAAGAGAATTTCTGCTCTTTATCTTTTCCCTTAGCACCTTCAATCACATACCTTACACTGAAATTACTTGTCTCTGTCTCTTCAACAATATATTCTGAAACTTTGTTTAATACACTTTTTGTCTATTTCTGCATATGGGAGACCAATCTTGAATTCACACCAAAAATGGCATGGTTACCAAAATAGTCTGTGTAAGTGTTTGGGTTTGTTTGTCTATGTGTACGTTTTAACGCGAAAAATATTACCTTCAGAAATAAGCAAGATGCATTATATGTATAATAATTCCTTGGGCTCTTTAAGTCTTTGACTCAAAAAAATCTCCCAGAAGTTCCTGCAGAGGCCACTACTCATGAAGAACCACTGGGTATGGGGCACACCTCGCCTGGATGGGCAGCTGATTTATGCTCACCTTAGAGGCTAATTGAGAGGCAGCACAAAGAGGAACTAGAAAAAAACTGAATTTTACTCCTCATCTCCCAAGATGTGAGTATTTCTAAAATTTCAGCTTGCCTGTGGCTTCTTATTGGCAAATTTCCTCGGCTTGTAACTTTTGGACAGCACTATCAAGGATCTCCATGGACTCTCTGAGAGTGACATTGACTTTAAATGACTTGGGTTTAATGGTCAGACCATAACTGAAATTCATTTTCGCAGGCTCATTTGGGTTGGCCCTGAAATTGCACTGGTGGGCCAGGATGGAGATGAAGAGAAAAAGCTGCATCTTAGAAAGTTCTTCACCGATGCACCGCCTTTTGCCCACTGAAAAAATCATCACTCTGCTGGTTAGGTCCTTGTTGATGAAGCCGTCCTTGTCCAAGAATCGAGCTGGATCAAAGTTCTCTGGGTTGGGCCACTTCACTGGGTCATGATTCACAGACCACTGGTTAACAAAAATCACCGTGTCCTTGGGAATGTGGTAGCCCAAGAGAGAGGTGTTTGCAGCGGTGGCATGAGGAATGGTGACAGGCACAAAGCTGGAGAAGCGCATGGCTTCATAAAGGAAGGCCATGACATAGTGCAGGTTGGGCTGGTCATCCATGCAAGGCAGACGGTCCCTCCCCACGACCTGATCCAATTCTGCCTGCACTTGAGCCTGTACATCAGGATACCTGTTTGGTGTTTAATATGGAGGGAGAAAAGCAAGTGAGCAAAATTAATTCTTCTATCATCTAGAAAGCACATTATAATTTATTTGAATTCTACTTTTCCTTAAACAGGCTATCTAGCTCAGTGACTAAATTAATATTTCTGGGGAAAAAAATCTAAAACAGCTTCCTCATTTCTCACTAAGTTACAAGATGGACTTTAGGAATTATAGCTCCTGTGATAGGCCTTGAATGGCTAAAACTCTCTTTCCCATTATGAGTCAAAAAACTCTAAGTTTTCCCAGCCTAAAAAAGCACAATAGTAGATAAGGGCAATTTTCTACTGGGTACTGCAGGGACAGTGCTTATAGCCCACAACTCTTTTTAGGGGCCCATGAAAATAAGTCTTTTACAATCTTCAGACCTAAAAAAAACTCACTTATAGGTAGAAGAAAGTCTTTTCATACATCATTTTAATGTATTCCTCTTTATATATTAAGGTAGTCATAAAATTTAATTTTTAACTTTTTGTATGGTATAAGGAGTCTACAAAGGCAAAAGCACCCAGGACCCACAAAAGTTAAAATGTGGCTCTGAAAGATAAATTTTTTTCTCCCTCATTTCCCTGCAAAATTCCAACAGATGTGCAGTTCTCATTTCATACAAAGATAATTGGTGTCCTGACGGATAAAGCTACATACTGTATTTTTTCAATTTAAAAGCCAATTCCCAATGTTTGTAAAATCATGGTACAAACTGTAATACTTATTCACTGTTGATGATATAAACTGGTACAATCATTTTTAAAAAACAAAATCTTAGTACAAGTGAAGAGCCATAAAAGTAACCTCTTCCTGCCTCATTTTAAACCCAGAAATCCATGCCCAGAAATGTATTTTCAGAAAATAATTTAAGAGGTACAAAAATAAGTAACCACAACAGGACCTAAAATTCTAAAAATTAGCCAGGCATGGTAGTACACACCTGTAGACCCAGCTACCTAGCAGACTGCGGCAGAATTGCTTGAGCCCGGGAGTTTGGGACCAGCCTGGGCAATGTAGTGGGACCCTGTCTCTAAGTAAGTAAATCCATAAAATTAAAATTAAAATATTAAAAGTGCCATCAAGGCCAATGACCAATGTTAAAGTTCAATAAGTGCTGATACATTATCATGGCAAAATACTATGTAGCCATCAAAAATTACCAAAATAAATATTAAAAGACTAGAAATGTCCACTACCTTAATTCAGAAGTCAAAAAACATTTAACTGATTATTTGCAACTCCAAAAAAAAAAACCATATAAACATATGTGATGAAATGGAGAGTTATTTTAAAAATTCATTCTTCAACATCATATTGCAGGAGTCTGCCAACTTTTTTCATAGAGACATGTATGGTGGGGAGAGCCAGATAGTATGTATTTTAGACTTTGTGGACTGAACCCTCTTTGTTGCCGTACTCCGCTCTTCCCCGTGTTACAGAGCAAATGCAGCCATAGAAAATGTATAGATGAATGGGTATGACTGCTTCAGCAAAATGCATATGCAAAAACAGACTGTGTAATTTGCCAAGCCCTGTCATACTGTCTTTTCACTAAAAAGAAAAAAAAATCAGCATATTGAATTGAAAGTGACCCCCAAATGGTTTTATTTCTTTTTGCAGCCTAATTGGAGCGCTCGGAGAACTATTGTGGTTCTAATGAAAAAGAAAGCCTATTTCAAAAGATAAAATGCCTATGTGGGGACGCAAAAAACCTGTGGATCGTGTTCTGGAATTTTCTTTTCCCCGATCTCTGGTTGACTTTTCTTTATTCAATTTCTGCCTCTGCCTTACCCACCATGTATGTTTCTATGATTGTAATACTAAAAAGTCATTTTAAGTATACAGAAACTTTAAATTTGTGAAAATAGCTGTACAGTGTCTAAGAATACAGATTACAGTGGATTGTAATAAGAAGAGTCATTCTCTCCCAAACACTGTACTGTGGCGCCTGCAGATTTAGCATCTCCAATTGCTCACTTGCGCGCCAAGAAATGACACAATCAGGATTTCTGGTCTCTTAGGCAATCAAGATTTGCCTTGCAAAACATTTGCCCTTAGGGGTAATGTTTCCAGAGTAAAGACAGACTGCCAAGTTAAATATGGATTTCAGATCAACAAGGGTTAATCTTTTAGTGCAAGTATTCCCCTGTAAAACTTACTTTTCTTTTGCTAAATTTGGCAACCCGACACCAGGGACCCGTGGAATCGGTGCGATCGGAGCTTAATAGAGACCAAGGTGGCCATAAGGGGGTCCGCTAACAGCAGGGTCCGGAGAGGTCTGCAGGCGCCTCCTGAATACCCCATCTGCCTCTCTGGATGCTACTCTGCACTCGTAAAAGTGATTGCTTCTTGTTTTCTACCCCAGCATTTCTCAAACTCCTAGCGCGGATGTTTTATAAACCTAGCACTGCCCGCTAGTTGTGGCCGCCTTCCGAAAGCTTCTGTGCGGGTTACCCGTCGGCTGGCCCGGCCTCCGTGGGCTTCCTTGGCCTGGAACAAAGCCCAGACGGGCAGCAGCCTGCTTTCAGCGCCCAGGCTGGATGGCCTCGGATCCACACCGAGGACTAGCCCAGAGGCTGCTGTGTTTAACATATTTGCAGTGTTACCCTTTCTTTCGGAACTATTCCATTTCTGCTTCTACTGCTCCAGGGAGAGAGATACAGGGTTCATCTCCAGGCACTTAAAAACTCTTGTTTTGAAAATGTGTTCTTACTGGAAAGCAGGGGAAGGGAGGATAGAGACAAGATCAAAGATGCCAAGAGGTCGGGGTACCGCTGGGTGGGGTGCGCGCGCGTGTCTCAGCCCTCACTGTGAGTCCCCTGGCTTTCTCTTTCCCGACGCGCGATCTTGGTTTTGAGGGGTGGGGACCTGGAGCGAAACCCCAAACCCGGCGCGCTGCTTGCGAACTCAGCATTTTGACCTTTTTCAGAGGAGAAAAGACCTGACCCACACCTCCCGGAGGCTTTACCTGGTGAAGAGGAGGAGCAGCCACTGCAGCGCGGTGGACAGGGTATCCTGGCTGGCGCCGAAGATGTCAGTGACAGTGGCCGGTACGTCCGCCAAATCCAGCCGCGCGCCATCATCGTCGGAGTCCCCGGTCGCCTTCTTTTCCGCAGAGAGTATGAAGGCGTCCATCATGTCGCGGGGGGTGGCCCCGGGCCGAAGGCTTTCGCGGTGCCTCAAGAACTTGTCCAGGACAAAGTTGCTGAAGTTGCGGTTGAGCTGCTCGAATTCGCGGAAGGCGGTGCGCACTGGGTTGGGGAAGCGCTGCAGCCAGGGCATCACATCCACCAGGCTGCCCGCGCCCACCGTGCGCCCGAACTCATCATTGTGGCTGAGCAGCTCACGGAACTCGGGGTCGTCGTGGCTGTAGCGGCAGCCGAAGCACACGGCGCTCATGACATTGGCCACGGCCACGATGGTCAGCGGCCTCGGGTCGAGGAAGGCGCCGTCCGCGCTGCCGCGCACCAGCAGCGCCACTAGCTCGCGCGCTTCGCTCAGCACGTGGCCCTCCAGGACTTGGCGGCTGCGCGGCTGGCGCGTGGAGAAGGCGCGCATCGTGCTGTGGGCTGCGCGCCGCTGCACCTTCCAGTGCTCGGAGTAGTGGCCGAAAGCCATGCTGCGGCCCCCGGATACCACGCGGAAGGAGGCGAAGGACGGCCGATCGGCGAAGGCCGCGCCTTGCTGCAGCAGGGCCTGATGGATGGCGCGCTCGCCATTCAGAACCACTATGGGGCAGCTGCCCAGGCGGATCTGGAAGACATCGCCATAGCGCCGCGCCAGGCGAGCGAACGAGAGGTGAGCCGCCTGGCCCACAGCCGCAGCATTTCCGATCAGTGGCCACGCGAACGGCCCCGGGGGCGCGAACCCGAGCGGCCGCCTCCGCTGCCTCAGCAGCCACTGGCCCGCATGCACAAAGGCTAGCACCGACAGGAGTAGCAGGAGCGTGGTCTGCTGAACGGACAGCGGGTTTAGCGGCCAAGGGTCGTTCGGGCTGAGGCTGGTGGCCATGCTGGGGACAGAGAGGAGAAGGCGTGACACTCAGGTGTGCAGAGACAGGAGCGGGCGTCCCACCCCTCTATATCAGCCTTGGGCGACTGAGTGCCACTGTGTGAAGAGGTCGGAGCTGACTCTCTGGAGAAGTGGCCAAAGACGCCCTTTCCCATCCCCAACCCAGTCACCCTTGGAGAAGAGAAAGGGCGTGTTTCCACTTCCCAGTGACCCAGCGCCAACTCTTCCCCTCCCCGCCAGGCGCGTAACGGTTCCTGCAATTTGGGGACAGCGCCGCGGTCATCGAGGCGGCGGTGCTTGATTTCCTTTAAAGTGCCTACCACTCCACCCCCTACCTGCAAGAAGCCATCTGAAGGGGTCGTGGGACAGCGGCTCCGCAGAGAGACTGACCTGCGGGAAGGTGCAGTTTCCAGTGGCGCGGGACAGCCGGCTCCGAGAAGGGGCTGGGACCTTTGCCTAGGGCAAGACGTCAACAGGAACCCGCAGGCCCGCCCTGGACACCTGCTCCCCGAACTGGGAGCTTTAAATCCCACTTGAGTCTCTTGGCGTTGTCAGAGCCAGGAGGGAGTGGATTGGGATGGGGACGGAGAAAGGTGCTTCTCTCCCCGAGCCCCGCTGCACTTGGGGACCTGCAAAGTAGGGGTTTCCTCACAGCGCGGGGATCAAGACTGGGGATCGGTGAGGGGCATCAATACCCATACCCTTGCGGCTCTCACAGCTGGCGTCGCAGAGGTGCTTACTTCCACTCCGGAGTCAAAGCGCGCCATCCCGGTTTTTAAGTACTGGGTAGAGAGCAGCCCGACCTGGCAAGGCGGGGCCTGCGGGGGCGGGGCGCGCCGCAATCTAAGCCACTTTGACCCAACTCGTCGGGGCGCACCCGCCGGCCTCGGACCTCTACCCGGAGGCTTTCATGGGAGCGGAGGTGTCCACGTTTCATTGTATGGTAACCTCTCTTCATCACAGCCACCTCCAATCGAGGCCGCACGGTGGCCCCAGAACCGCGCTCGGGACAACCTTCCCCTGCCGCTGCCCTACACGTGGGAGCGCGCCCCGCCCCGAGCGCACGACCTCCCTTCCCTCTCGGCGACTTGAACTTGCTTCCCGGAAAGCTAGGGTAGTAGCAGCGGTTAGCCTCACAGCACCCCTGGTTTGTTGTTGTTTACATTTTATCTTAGTTTGTTGCAAACAAATTCCCACCTCCGTGGAGCCTCTTTAGCGTGCAAAGTTTTTTTCCAATTCTTGCGGCGAGATCACGAATCCCTGAAAGTAGCCGCTCCTCAGCCCCCGGGCCCCGACAGTCTTTGGGCACACAAAGGCTCCTGGGGCGCAGCTGGCCGAGAAGTTTCCCGGGTAGAGACCACTCCTGGTGGCGCCGCCCGCTGGAGGGCGCGGGGCCGCCGAGGCTGCGACGGAAGCGGGGAGCCGAGCTGGGGCGACCTGGTGGGGGTGGGCTGGGGGAGCAAGCGGGGCGGGACCCGAGCGGGGCGGAGAGTGGCTGGAGGAGGCAAATCTCCGCGAGCTGCGAACTTTCGGGTTGAAAAGTTTCCGCAGTCGCCTCCCCCTTGCGTGCGGAGCTGGGCTTTGCGTGCATGGTTTCTGGAACGTCGGCTTCAGTCATATCCCTGGGCGCTGCCGGCGGCCGCCCCTCCCGTGCTTCTCACGGCACCTGACTGGCGGAGGCGGCGGCAGAGGGTGGGGTACTGGCCGCCACCACCCTTGGCGTGGGGTGCCGGCAGCCGCCACCCTCGGCTGCGCACGCACAGTCGCGCCTGCAGGGCCAGCAAAGCGGACGCTCGGGCCACCACCTTCTCGAAGGCCGAGCGGGGGCACGCATCGCGACCTCGCCGCGCATCCGTGGCTCTGTGGTCCTCCTAGGCGCAGGTGCGGTCGCGAAGGGGACGCTCGGGCCTAGGTGGCTTCCCCGACCCGGTGCGCTCTTTCCTACAAGCTGGTGCATAAGGATTTTCAAGAAAGCTGAAAGAACAAGGTCTTCACGAGGCGGGGAGGAGGGGGAATTCGAGGGAAGAGGTGGGATGTGTCTAGTACAATTCCAGGTAGGAATTGTACCTCCTAGCTTCATCAAAGGATAAGTATAAAAGTTGTGGGTTCACCACGGACAACACAGCACTTTGAGCTCCACCCGCATAGGGAATCTCGTGCTATTATTGACCCTTTACAAATGAATAAACTGAGCTTCAGAGAGGTTACGTGACTTAACCCAGGTCACGCAGCCATCAAGAAATGGAGCCAGGACTTGAAGCCACGAAGTCCCACTCCAGATCCTTCATATAAGTTTATACGGAAGAAAATTCCAGATAAGAGGCCCCAGATGCCTTCTTTCCTGCCTCCCTTAAAAAAAAAAAAAAAAATTCACCTAGGACCGGCCGCAGGGCTCACGCCTGTAATCCCAACACTTTGGAAGGCCCAGACATGCGGATCACTTGAGGTCAGCATTTCGAGACCAGCTTGGCCAACTTGTTGAAACCCCGTCTCTACTAAAAATACGAAAGTTAGACGGGTGTGGTGGCACGTGCCTGTGGTCCCAGCTACTCCGGGGCGTAGGCAGGAGAATTGCTTGAACCTGGGAGATAGAGGTTGCAGTGAGCAGAGATTGCACCACTGCACTACAGCCTGGGTGGCAGAGTGAGACGCTGTCTCAAAAAAAAAAAAAATCAGCTGCAAGAAATGTTTAATTATTGCTTTTGTTTTCATGATTGAGAATTCTGATAGTATCAGAGAAGAAATAGTATGCTAACCCTTTGCAATTAAATTGGTCAGGAGGGAGGCCGGTGGACTGTGTGTCTCATAGCTGACCCGGGAATGCTTGATTAAGTTGTAAAGAAACACAAAGAAGTGTCTGAAGAGAATCTGACTTCTTGAGAGATTGAAGCCAGCAATAAATTTTCTGACCTGATGAGGAAATAAATGTCTTTCTGTGATGGCTTTTTTGTTTGTTTGTTTTTTAGACAGAGTCTCACTCTGTCGCCCGGGCTGGAGTGCAACGTCAAGATCTCCGCTCACTGCAACCTCTGCCTTGTGGATTCAAGTGATTCTCCTGCCTCCTGAGTACCTGGGATTACCACCAGGCCCGGCTAATTTTTTTTTTTTTAGGTAGTAACGGGGTTTCACCACATTTGCCAGGCTGGTCTCAATCTCCTGACCTTGTGATCCACCCACCTCAGCCTCCCAAAGTGCTGGGATTACAGGCGTGAGCCACCTTGCCCAGCCTATGGTGGCTTTTATTTGGTATCTTTTGAAAAGTTTTCTGGAAATGATTTCACACACTGATGGGGAACTCAGTGATGGAGTTTTAGTTTCTGAGCAGTTGCATTGGTTTAATAATAAGCTGAGATGGTCTACATGGCCTTTGAAATGAGTTTCATAGCAACTTTAGCAAGACCCTTGCCTAATAATTCAAGACTCTGGTGCATGCCTCAGTCTCTCATAGATTTTAATTTGGTAGACAGGAATTATCTATGAGCTAATGCCAATTCTGAGCTGTTGACATTCCTGAAATCCTTTATCACAATATCTCTGCCAGAAAGAATGGAAGTTACCTTTAAGTAAGTTCCTGTATTTAAAAAGTATAAAACGAGATTGTTCCTAAGACCTCCTGTCCAACTCCTCAATAATGCCATCTAGTTTTTAGATCAACTAGATGCGTGCTTTCCTGCCATCACAGATAGATCAGATATATCCTCCAAGCTGCAGTTCCTTAGGCTCAGCTCTTTTTCCAGGACATGACTCAAAAATCAGAGGAACCAGGTCGGTAAGTGCTGTCGGAAAGATAAGCGCTTATCAGTTGTGGCAAACGAAAATGACTGGCTATGGTATCACTTCCTGCAGAATCTTCAAGCATGGGGTTCT
Organism: Callithrix jacchus; assembly: GCF_049354715.1. Taxonomy (NCBI): domain Eukaryota; kingdom Metazoa; phylum Chordata; class Mammalia; order Primates; family Cebidae; genus Callithrix; species Callithrix jacchus. The sequence continues at coordinate 76,907,256 of NC_133515.1, read as the reverse complement.
TAGGGCTTTATGGTGCAAATTTCATTGAACATCCCATCTGGTACCCTGAGGAGGACTTTGGATAAATCCAGAGCAGCCTGTGGCTACCCCTGATCCAGCTCAAGGCAGAGCCCTCCCTCTACTGAGAATCTACACAGGCTCTTTAATTATCATGACAACTTCTCAACCAAAGCAGGGACCTAAAGCCCAGGAATCTCCTTTCAATCAACAAAGAATATGGGCATTTTGCCCTCCCAAATCTCAAACTTGAATTGTCTGTTGCAAATAACTTTTAAAAAGAACAGCTAAGCTAGAGGGATAGTTTAAAGTAGAGGTTTAAAATATCTTATCTTGTATTGATTCCAAGGAACAACTTAAGCTTGTTTAAGCAGGACAGGAATGCACTGGCCCATGTGCAGAGAAGGATAACTGTGATGCTTCACAGGGTGCAGGGATCCAGGCTGCTCTACTAGCTCTCTGCCTATGCTGGTCTTTGCTTGGGCTTTCGCTCTCTGCAAGGTGGGGGGCTGGCCTTAGGCAGCCTAAAATTAACAAATCAAAGAGAAAGAGGACAGTTCTCCTCCAGGGTCTTAGAAGGACTCCAGTGGGCCAGACTGGCATCGGGTTTTACCCTGTGACCAAGGGCTTGTTCTGTCATCAGAACGAAAGAGATGGCGGAACACACTAAGAAGCCAGAGCCAACCCAGTGCACTCCATGTATACATGTCTGCCTATTGCTTTCCTTGGGTTGCAGGATAACCCAAGGAAACCCAAAGCCATTATTGTTGTTATTATTTTAAATCAGCAGATCCATGCGTTGCTCTTAGAGCCAGTAGCCCGGAAAGCTCTGCCCTTCTGCATCAGGCTGGAAGTGAGTTTTCTTCATGGTTGTCTTCTCTAGCGTGACCCCTGCATCAGTTTTGTGGGTTACCCATATGGGTAAACTGTGCTTTTCCAATCCCCTCCAAATACGCATATCCACATGTGCTGAGGAGAGTGGAGGAGAAGTAGTCGTCTCTAGTAAACCCTTGACATTTGGGTGGGCAGGATTCAGTAATCAGGCACATGCTGGTAGGCAATAGGAGCAGAAATAAAGAGACACATCAAATGGCTGAGGGCGTGGTAGAGGGAGGAGCTGTAGGATAATGCATACCATGTGCTGGACCATGAAAGGAATCTTAGGAATTGATACCAAAACCCTGCGCCTCACCTGAAATGCTCCACTTCCTTCCTCCTGGTAATACACCAGCAGAGAACCACAGAGTTGATAAGAAGATATTTTATCTAATCTCAGAAGCCATCATTTGTAGGATGTACCCTTATTTTTATGTACTAATATAAAGAAAGGAAGCTACCAATTAGAATTGCATCATGGACTGTAAGATACATCCAGATTTCAGAGATGTTAAAATGTAAAGTAGAAGGTATGATTTGGAGCTGACAAGCATTATACAGGCCAGCAAGGATTCTCTCTTTGTATTAAGCACTTTCCAGGTTTCTTGGATGTAGTGATTAGGACCAAGGGTATTGGCTACCAAAGCCATTCCCATTTCTATTAGTGTTATTTCATGTAGACAATTGATTTTTTCTCAATTCCATGTAAAGTTTGGTGAGAAGCTGTTTTAAAAGATTCTGCTATTTTTATTGACCTAAATTAATCTAAGAAAATATATCACTTGCTAAGTAGATGCAGCTTAAAACAAGTTTCCTATTCATGCTCCCCTTCCAAGCTGGTTGCCCATAAGCTCTTTCTGGTAAAAGCTACATGTATTGTAGTTTCTCACCAGAATGCATCCTTAAGTATTTAGAGGTAAAGGAGTGTAATATCTTCCACTTACTCTCAAATGACTCAAGGAAAAAAGAGAGGGGTAGGGGGAGAAGGAGAGGGAGAAAGAGGAGAATAAGAAAGTAAATGTGGTAAATGTTGATTGGAGGATCTAGATAAATGGGCGTCTTTGTGATTTCTTGAAACTCTTCTGTAATTATATCAAAATTAAAAGTTAAATATAAGAACATAAAAAACTATCTTCCCAGCATTTTGATCTCACGTTGCCTTCTTCGCTTCTGTTGATGGTTTCTTGTAAGCAAGGTCAGTGGAAAGAAAGTGGGATTGGTCTGCAGTTCAGGGTGCTCCATCTTATATGTCATTCCTGGAGTTCAGGACTAATAAAAAGTTTGTGCTGGATTGTGATCATTTTCCTCAGCACTGTGGATTATAACCTGTACCTTCTCTGCTGTCTTTGTTTTTTGAATGGTTTGAGTATATCTTGTCTCTTTTATCTTAGGCTTTCTTCAATTCCTTTTGAAAACAGAAGAAATATAACATAAAGCAGTGTCATGCCCTTAGTTCTACTGTGCTCCTGTTTTAAGGACATAAGCTACTCAGGGCTCCATGTGCTTCATAAATGCAGCAAATGGTGCTATGCTTTAATGTTTCTTCCCAGCAACATTCCCAGTTCTTTCTTTCCTTTGGTTTGCTTCCTTCTGCGCTTTTCCTTCCCTTTGCTTCATCCTTCTTTCTTCTCTCTCATTCTGTCTCTCATTTTCCCTTCTCTAAGTCCACTCCTCCCTTCCTCACCCTCATTCCCTCAAGACCTCCACTCTTGCCTCCACCCCCCTTTCTCTGTTCTACTATCTCCCTTCCTGTCTTCATTCTCTCTCTCACAGAAGATTAAAGAGTAAGGACAGGGGAAAAGAGTGAAGGAAATAAGTGGGAGCAGAGAGATACAGCAACTAAGAAAAAGAAAAAGGAACAAAATATCCAGCCCTGGGGCTAAAAGATAGTCATGGTGATCAGGCATTTTGTCTGGGTTCTCAGCAGCGCACCTACCTTTCCTGCTCAATGTTTGAGCATGTGCCTCTGCTGCTTAATATTTGTGGGGTGAAGCTCCTACCGACTCAGCACAGTGACGATTCCATACGAAGGGAAGGGATGCCAAGGTCTGTGGTTGCTTTTGCACATTTGTTCTTTGGGCTTCTACTACCACCTGCTCCAGTTCCTGAAATAGACTTTTCTTCTTCCTCTTCCTCCTCCTCCTCCTCCTCTTCTTCTTCCTCTTCTTCTTCCTCCTCCTCCTCCTCTTCTTCTTCCTCTTCTTCTTCTTCTTCGAGTTTTGCTCTGTCCATCTCAACTCACTGCAGCCTCCACCTCCCATGTTCAAGCGAGTCTCCTGCCTCAGCCTCCCAAGTAGCTGGGAATACAGGGGCGCACCATCATGCCTGGCTAATTTTTGTATTTTTAGTAAAGACTGGGTTTCACCATGTTGGCCAAGCTGGTCTCAAACTCCTGACCTCAGGTGATCCACCCACTTCAGCCTCCCAAAGTGCTGGAATTACAGGCATGAGCACCACACCCAGCCTGCAATCAATTTTTCTTACAATGAAAGAGGGAGCCTCGTGTCCCCGACTTTAGTCAACAGGGAAACACTTCACTTTCCTAATTATTTGACCAAGCACAGAAAATCTTTAGGCAGATGATGAAAATCTTTAGGTTTTCATTATTATCTTTATTTTCTACAAATAAATATTTACCAGATTATCAAGAAAATACATAAAACAACAAATAAAGCACACCACACCAAAAGAATGTACATTTGGGCTCAGCTAGATCACAGTATCTAGCCATGGATGTGCTGACTGATACAGCCTCCAGGTTTTTGGATAGTTCGCATCCAGATTCTAGTCTTTTTTTTTTTTTTTTTTTTTTTCTCCACTCACCTCTTAGTTTTTAGCATTAGATCTGCATTCCCTCACAGATTTTTTTTCTCTTTCCACAAGGGGACAAAAATTCCGGTTGAAAACTCTGGGTGTATCCAGGGTTTGAGAAAGTAATTGATAGTTAAATAACTTAAGTGGTTAGTCCTCCCCCGCATAATCCCAAAGGAGAACTCAAGGCTAGATAATTACACCTCAGCTTTTTTGACCACTGACTCCCAACAGGATTTTTCCCTTCTACTATTGAAATGATCATTTCTCAACTGTGGTCTGTTCTACTGTTTGACTGCTTTGGTTAGAAAGCTCTGATGCTAGGAGGTTCTTCCCAATATTAAGAAAAAAAAAATCTGTAGTGAACTTCCTTGCCTTTGGAGTGGCACAAAATATGACTCATTCTCCTTTCATGTCACATATTTGAAGATGGAATTGTGCTGCTTCTGAGCCATCCTTCCACCAATTAAAACTGCCCCAGTTCCTTATCTGTACCTTCCGGACACAATGTACTTTTTCAGTATGTCCTTCTGAGTATGGACCTGAAGCTGAACATAATGTCCCAAAGATGACATCCTGTCTAGCCCAGAGGGGTGTGGTTACTTCCCATTAGGCATAGTGTTTCAATGCAAACAAAGTTTGTGGCCTGTTTTAAAATATCTGCATCCCACGGGTAAAATATCTATATTCTACTAAGATTGTGATCTACAATAATCTTCACCCTTTAATATAGGACTTGGTAGCTGGCTGTGTCTTTAGTTGCACTTGTATCATTGATTTTTCAAAAAAAGAACTACGTATCAGGTTTTACATTTATTTCTATTAAATGAATCTTGTGGCTTTAGGATGCCATTCTAGCCTACAGAGGCCATGTTGATACTCCCAGGAGCAGAGGCTAGAACAGGACAGGAAGATTATCCATGGAAAGCATATCTGTGGCCAGGTGACCCCTGGCACAGTCTGGACTACTGCTAGGCAAAAATCTTTGGACTGTGCTTTATGTTATATAGTCACATTATTATACATCCAGAATATTATGCATATTAAATTATTTTTCTGTTTTGGCCAGATATTTGTCACTACACGCATAGTAACATAAATAGATTCTTGTTGCAAGAGAGCCAATCAGTACATAAGAATATGCAGAAAAATAAGAAAACTCACACTCCCACCTCTTCCCAGAGTAACCATGGGTACCATGTGCCTTCTATTTATGTACATGCATATGGTTGTACTTATATATAGATAGATAGGTCTACGTCATGATATTAGACTACTGCATGGTATGACCATGACATTATTATTATCATTACTATTATTATTTTGAGACAGGATCTTGCTCTGTCCCCCAGGCTGGAATGCACTGGTGTGATTTTGGCTCACTGTAACCTCCACTTCCCAGACTCAAGCAATCCTCCTGCCTCAGCCTTCCAAGTAGCTGGGATCATAGGCTCATGCCAGCATGCCCAGCTGATTTTTGAATATTTTGTACAGATGGGGTTTTGCCATGTTGTCCAGGCTGGTCTCAAACTCTTGGACTCAAGCCATCTCCCTACCTCAGCCTCCAAAGTGCTGGGATTATAGGAGTGAGCCACTGCTCCTGGCCAACATTATTTATAAAACCATCAACGGTGACTTAGATGGTTATTTGTGTTGTTCTCAACTCTATTATTTCGGACTCCACTGCAGTGATTTCACTTTTCTATGCAATTCTGAATCCATTTGCAAATGTTCCCCCAGTATTGATTCTCAGTAGAAATACATGAGCCGTGGGGCTATATGCTTATATGCTATCTCCCCAGTGTCTTCTCAAAAGGTGTGCCAGTCCCTCCCTATACATCTTGGCTTTGTACCAAGTAGAATGTGCCCAACTACTTTTCCTTCTATAAAGGATGGTTACATTGACTTAGCCTTGTCGATATGGAACAAAACAAACAAAACAAAAATATTACTTGTCTTTCAGACCTATTCTTTATTTTAAAGAATATGTATGCTGCATTCAGACCATCTCTCCCTGATAATTAGGGAAATCCCCAGATGAAAGCCCATAAAACGTTAAAAGGGGGAAATTCTGCATCTCCACATCCCTATGGAACACGTCACAGAAGCCAGGATTGGAGAGCCAGTTCCACACACCTCCATATCCCCTCTGAGATGAATGGCAATTCTTTACATGCCCTGGGCACAGGCCCAAATGCCTTCCAGGCTTGTCTAATCCTCCAGAGGAGATTAAAGGCAATACAGCCAGCATATCCAATCATTAGGAATTTGGCTTCTGGGGCCAGGCACTCTTGGGCGTGAGTGCCAGCTCTCTTATTTATAAGCTGTAACCTTGGCCATGTTATTTAACCCTTCTGAGCCTGACTTTCCTCACTCCTACAAGACAGGTAATATACCAACCACAGAGGGTGATTTTGAGGATTAAATGAGATATTGATTGTAAGGAAACCAGTAACATAGTTGATGGCAAAGTGAGCACCCAGTAACAGTTAATCATTCTCATTACTACTACTATTTACTAAGTCCTTATTTCTGTCCAGTAAAATCCAAGTCATGGCAAGGACTTGAACCTCACAGGAATAAAACATGGCCCACTTGGTTCAGCGTGATGGCTCCCAGGGTGGTGTGCCATTACCCACCTGCAAATTCCTGACAGCCCAAGGTGACACCAGTCATTTCCTCCTTGCCTTCCTCAGGCAGCATATTGAGTGGCTGCTAGCATCACTCCAGAGCCAGATAATCTGAATCCAAATCTAACTCTCCTACCTATAACTGAGTGATTTCCATGCTAGAAATCGCTTCTCTGGGTCCAGCTTACACTTAAGTGAATGAAGATGTAAAATGCAGATGATGCAGAGTTATGGTGAGGACCGAGTGAACTAATACATGTAAAGCTTTTAGAAGGGTGCCTGGCACATGGTGGGTTCTCAGGCATCATTAGCTGTTTTCATTATTCTGTGGAAGGCCATTTGCTGCTGCCTTAAAAAGGCTGATCTCACAGAACCATCTGCTCTTGGCAGAAGAGCTCAGCACCAATAGCCAATTTGTGTTTCCTTCCAACTCCCAGATGGCAGCGCTGCAGCACTTTCTCCTCACCTCATTTCACCTCATTCAGACGCACTCCACATCAGGACCCTTAGGCAGTGCAGAGACAGTTCTTTAGGCAGAGGGATACCACGTTCCCAAAAGAGCCTGCTGAGGCCATGGAGGGCCCCTTCCTCCAAGCTAGGCTTTCGGCCAGTCCCTCCTTGGCTTTTATGGATGCTCTGTAGCCCTGTGGCAATTAGGTTCCAGGACAACACTCATACCATTTCCTGCCAAGGAGAGTTCAGAAAACTCCACACCATGCAGTGCAATTGGGAGAAAACTCAAGGGAGAGCGCTGTCGTGGGACCTCCCAGTGGTGATTTGTACAAATGAAGCAATGCTATCCAGCTTCCCAGAAGACACCGCCTTTTTTCTCTTACATTACAGCTCTGAGTCAAAGTGTACTGTGGCCTCGGACCCGGGGCATATGGCCCATCTGACAGCTACACTGAGGGAAGCTGAGCCTGCTTCTGAAGCCTGTACCAGAAGGCAGAAAGGGAGACTCCCAGCTCTCCCTTCTTAAAAGCCAGAGAGGAAATTGTCCCAAATGCTCTTCAGTCCAAAATGGAAAGTTAGATTCAATGGCCTGTACTCTGCTGCCAGCTAACCTCCGTTTTTCCTTTTCCCATTGTGCTGAGTTCAGTCACTGGTGGGTCATGCATTTTAAGGGTTTGAATGCAGAAGAAAGGAGGGCTTCTCAGTTTCTGAGCCTTGAGAAGGTGACACTGTGGCCTCCAACCAGCAGCCATGCCCCCAGGCACCTCGCTCACTTGCACTATTTCAGGGACTTCCTGGTGCAGTAAGGATGTGACTGAGCCCTGAGCCCCCAGGCTACCAGCCACACCCAGGGGCTAAGGGGTAAAATGGGAATCCTATTCCACAGCAGCGACATAGAAGGGACTCAGGGCTGGTGAGAACCCATATTTCTGCTCTCTTTTACTCTGGACTCTGAACATAATACCTGAGTCTCCCTGAAGCAAATCAGAGAGGTGAAAAGCAACTTATATGTTGTTTTTTTTTTGAGACTGGTCTCTCCATGTTGCCCAGGCTGGTCCTGAACTTCTGGGTTCAAGGGATCCTCCTGCCTCAGCCTCATCAGTAACACATATAATTCAACAAGGAATAAACACACCAACAATTTCGAGCACCACAATTGGAGCACTGTGCCCTGCTAAATGTGAGGAGCATTCGCCTCTCTGATGTTATAATCATAAGACCCGGGCCTGTGGCTTAAGCTCCTCTGTTCACTTAGAGTCTCCCACACCACCAAACAAGTCTGGAGACAGAGAAAGATGCTAATATTTCCCCTAAGTGCCAGGCACTGTTTTCTATTCTTTACATTGACCGTTTCATTTATTTCTTCCAATCATCCTAAATATATTGGTATATTTAGCCTGCTTTATATATAAAGGGATTAAGGCTCAGAGACGGTAAACTATTTGCCAAATGTCACAGAGGTTGCAAGGGAGAGGGGTCAGGATTCAGGTCTGCAGGCTGCAAAGCCCATCTATAGGACACCAGTACGCATTTGTTGACTTACTGCTTATCATCCTAAGTCTTACAGAAGCCCCGGCCCTCTAACTACACTAACTGTAGAAGTCTCTAGCACTGTTATTCCTACTAAGGACCTGGGCTGCCCCAGTGCTATAAGCTCCCTCCAGGAGCCCAGGACCACAACAGGCAAAGCCATCTGTTTCCAGAGTCTGATGCAATTCACACCCTTCTCCTCCCCTCCTGCTGCGGAATATCTTTGGTATCTGCCCAGCGATTTAATCTCCACAATTTACAGTCAAATCTTGGGAGGGCTTAGAAAATCTTCATTTAACACAGTGGCTGGAACATGCAGAGAGTTGGCATGCAGCCTCCACATGGGCTTCATGACTAAATCTGCTACACTCAAACCCATTATATTGAAATTACCATAAAATTCACACTATTCCAATCCTCAGAAATGATAGTTTTATTTAGAAGTGAGCAAAAGCAATGATTTCATAGGCCCCAGTGCCAAAATCTTAGCTGAATGTTTCTCAAATGTTTTGTTTTCAGAACCTTTTCATACTGATAAAAATTATCGTAGAGTCCAAAGAACTATTGTTTAGCTAAGTATCTATCAATATTTACAATTTTAGAAATTAAAGCTGAAAATTATAAAATATTTATTTGTTAGTACATTAAAAATAATAAACCTAACACATGTTAACATAAATATTTTATGGAAAATCACTAGTTTCCAAAATCACAAACATTTAGTCAGAGTGGGCAGTTTTAAAAAATATTGTTCCAAATCTCTTTAATTTACAGTGTTACAGAAGACAGCAGGTGACTCACATCTGTTTCTGCAGAGAGACCCCTGGTAAACTTGTAAGCGAATAAGAGTTAGAAAGGCAAAGAGTATTTTATTCCCACGGCTGTAATGTGAATTTCCTGGAAAGGGTCTCAGGGGCCACTCTCCACGGGGTCCCTGGACCACACTTTGAGAACCATTGTTTAAGCTTAAGAGTGTGATTATTTATTTATTTATTTTGTGAATGTCTCTTCATTCAAGAAAAATCTAAATGGGCTATTGTCTTGGCATAGGAAGTTGGTGAGGGTGGGGTAGGTTTCAGAAAAATAATGTCCCAGTTACCAATTTAAAGCGAATAGCCTCCTTGAGACCACTGTGGGCACACCGGAACTCCGCTGCAGCCCTCTAAGCTGTTGCAGAGCTGCCACCACCAGGTGTCTGGCTAGAAAGATGTCATCTCCCCATGACAGCCACCTGCCCAGATGATGTACTTTGGCCCCAGGAAGCAGGAGGAAGAAGAGACAGACGGAATGATGCCCACATCCCTGCTGCCAGGAGACCAGATGATGCCTGGTCAGGAAGCTGGGAGGGCCCAGCTCAGTGGAATAAGCATATGGGTCCTGCTCAGGTGTGAAGCCAGGAGGGCATCTGAGCTACAACCTGAAATCAAAGCCCAAGATTGAGCCACAGTCTGAATTTTTTGGATGGCAGTTCTGCCAATTAAACCGATGGTAACAATAATAATATACTGCTGATAATGTAAAAACTGCTTTATATGGAGAATTTTGAGCCAGGCAGCGTGCCAAGCACTTCACAGAAATCATTTCACTAATCCCACACAACCAACCCTTTGAGATAACCGTTACCCTAATCCCTTTTTTACAGACAAATAAAGCAAGGCAGGAAGAGTTGCAGTTATCAATCAAGGTCACACACACTACGTCTGTTGAGCCGAAATTTGAATTCACTTCCACCAGGCTGCAAAAACTCTCTTCCGCTTCCCAGCCGCACCAGCTAGGCAAACTCCTGCCAGAGGAAATCTCACCATTGGAGTGCAACAGGCGTAGATTTCTCCTACTTATGCAGGGGAAGCTGAAGTCACAGCAAAGGGAATACTACTGTGTCCCATGGAAAGAAAGATGAAGACAGAGTGGACACTCCATTCCTAATCCCATCAGGCATCTGGAGGATTCAGGACTGACTTGTACTGGGGACATCACAAAACTTAGGGAGGTGGGGAGCTGAGGTGACAGTCTCAGTACACGGCCCCCAAGCTTTCAGATCCTCTCCTGCACCCCTCCCCACCTAGCTCTGCACTTGGCATTGTTGCTGCCAGCAAGAAAGTTTGAGATCTTCAACCCCCACCCCCGAAAAAAAACCCTCCACTCTCTGCCCTGTAAGCACTACCATCCCTTCAAAGTTTGGACCCACGTGGGGTCCTTTGGAGCCCTGCTCCCTAGAGGATCACCTGGCACAGGGCCACCTCCACATCCCACCCCTTCTGAGCTCAGCCTCCCAGAGGTGTAAACTTCTTACAAACACACACTATCACCCAATTCCCTGGAAAAACAAACAGGGCAATTGTGTGAGAATTCCATTCCAAGGCATCCTCCCTTCTCTGTAACCAGAGGCTCCAGGGAGTTCAGCTTCGCACGAGCTTTTAATTTGCGTGCAGACAAGCACAAAAGGCCCAACCGGATATACCTGTTATTTCCCAATGACCTGAGAGCCCGAAGTTTATGTTAAGCCCTGGGTTATGGCACCGCTTGCACGCAAGGCTCTGCGGCTCCCGCAGGCAATTGAGAGGTAGTGGTGTACAGGACAGAGGAACAACTCTGAAGTGACAGCACATAATTTAATTCCCCCTAAGCTTTCCAAGCATGCAGACTGTTCCTTTTTTGTCAGCATATAACCTAAGTGATTTGTTCTACTCAGGCAAGAAATGTCTAATTTAAACCACATTGCAGCTAAGCCCTTAGTGAAGAAAGAGAACTCCTTGCTTGGGGCTTAGCTGTGCGTGGTTAGGCTGGTAGCAGCTGAGGCAAAGCGGATCCCTTTCAGCCCCTGTATTTCTTACCTAGGTCATGACTGGAGATACGTGGGTTGGGGGGCTCTAATCACCACACTCACTCTTCTGTCTCATGCTCCATCCCTCGTGAATGGGTTTAGTTTTAGTAAGAATGTTTACAGGAGAATGTTGGCTCCGTCCAGGGTTTGAGTCCCATCTGAGCCACCAGGAGCTGGGTGACTTCAGGCAAACCTCTTAAACTCTAACCATTGTTTTTTCTTCTCTGAGAAATAGGACAAGTCGATGGTGGGGAAGGGGGGTGGTGCACAGATTGACACATTTTCATGGCAAGTGACCTGGCTTAGGGAGTAAGAGATCTGTGCTCCAGCCTGGCTCTGTTCCTAGCTAGCAGTGGATTTGCAGCAAGGAACTTTTCTCTGGGCCTCAATTTCCTCATTTATAAAATAAGTAGGCTGGATGAAATGGTCTTTAAAGTTCCTTCAGCTATAAAATACTCTGTATGTCTTAAATCACTTGGAGTTTGACAAAATAATAATAATAGTTACATTATTATTATATTATATATAATATTATATTATTATTTATTGTTTATTAATATATTATTTATATTATATTATTATTATATTATTATTATTACTGTGATTTCTTCCTACAATCCCAAAGATTTCACTAGCCGTGCAAATCTTAAAATTTTTCTTTAAAAGTACTTTTATTGGCCTAACTGACATGAAACAAAGAAGGATTCTAGGCCCTGAGATGGTAAGATTTGGGGTGGAGGTTCTGTGTCTGTCTCCTTCCCCATAGAATTACCAAATTTCCCATCTAGCTCTGCCAGACTGCTGAATGGTCTCTAAGTAAGTACAGCCTACATTTCAAGGCTGTTTCCTCAGCCAAAAATGCCCCTTCTCGTTGTCTGCTGTGAAACTCCCTTCCTCTTACCCTCCTCTTTCCATTATGGGACTGTGTTCTCTTCTGGGCTCCCTTGAGGACTTCACACTATTATTCCATTGACTTCATGTTGTTATTTTTGGTTTTGTATTCAGTATGTCTTTGCTCAACTAGACCCTCAGGATCTCCATCACCTGTACCACCCAGCCTCTCCTTCCCAGCCTTCCCCAGCACCTGGTATACATTCATGGAAGAATTAACTTTTGAACCCTGTGGATTTCATCACAATAATGCTGCATGGGTTTAGGATAGACATTCACAATCTGAGATGAGCAGCGCTAACCCCCATCCCTAAAGGAAACCTAGTAAGGGTGGTGATTAGAGACATTTTGAATGATTACTTCAGGAAAGGATCAAATTCATTGAAAAGCTGCTATCTTAGTGAAGATGTAACTATGAAAAGACATAAAAGACAAAATCCTAATAACTGTATATTTGCAAGTGCCTTTTTTTAAGAATAGGAATCATCTCACCAGAGTATTTGAGGAAGGATGTGTGTGGTTGTTTGCATGTCGCTGCCAATAGTTAAGAATGTTTCATTCTTCTGGGATCACTAAGCCTAAGAGGATAATTTGAGGTTACTCTTGGGGAGGAAAGGACACTTATGTTGGGAATTCAATCGATGGTAGTTAAGTGTCCTTTTTGTTTAATAATTGGGGTAAGTATGACAAATATACAACATTCCCAGGGAGTGAGGAGAGAGGCTAAAGAAGACAGATGAGCAAAATAGGCTTGATTGAGAAAAGCAGAATTTCTACTACCAGTGACAATTGTGGGAGCAGCGTTCCTGTAATGGAGGGGAAATGAATAAAATCTGAGGTCCCAGCTCAACAGGGACCTTTCTCCTGCTAGCCAGCTGGAAGGCAGGCTTGAAAAAAAAAAAAAAAAAAAAGGAAGCACGGGGAAGGATGTTTTTTTTAATAAGTCATCTCGGAAATGATCATGAACACAGTAAAGCTGGTTTTCAAAAAAGGAAAGTGAGAAAAGAAGTGGTAGCTTGAAGCTGGTCATTGACGAAGAGAGAAAACTTCTGAACCTCCCAAGAGGGTGTACCTGGTTTGAGTGGGCAGGACTCCAAAGCCTTTAGGATCGATGGACCAGAACAGAGAAATGAAAGTGCAACAAGAACAACTTTGCGGAAAAGGCAGGAGCAGGGTAGGAAGCAAAAAGGGTGTGTACTTTTCCTTTCTGATCTGAGAAAGGGAAATTTTGTGCTGGGAAGAGTTATGTGGGAGGAGGAAGGAAAGGCGCCAGGAATTCCCGGAAGGTATGTGATGTGTGACCTTATAATCTCCTGCAACAATTTCTACACTGATTGGGACACCCTGTGTGTAAGCATCCCTTCACCTCTGCTCTAAAAATGCCATTAGGTAAATATCTGTTTTATTAACATTTTTAGAAATTAGCCTGGTTTACAGAATTCCACAAAACAATTCGCAGTAATGCTAAAATGTATGTGATACCAGGAGAAGCAGTGCCTTATCTGAATTCCCAGGGCACTGAAGGCACTGCTTTGGATTTAAAATCTTTCCTTAGTGATCTTAAACATAATGAAACAGGAGAGAACGTTGATCTCAGAGTAGGAATTGCACCAACCACAGCCTTAATGCCCAGCAGGCTTAGTTCGCTGGAATAATTAGCTTAGGAAATGCATGATTCAAGATGTCCACACAGTGGCCCCCACAAAGTCTGAAGTGGAAACAAAGAAAAAACCAGAGAGCCTTTTGTACAAGGAAACCAACTGTGTTTACATGCAAAAGATCCATCTCCTGTATCTACCTAAAAGCAATGACTCTAGGGGGGTGGAATAATTTATACATGTGTAAAAACATTTATTTTTCTATGTATTTAGTTCAAGTGTGTGTTAAAATATCTGTAAACAACTCCAGACCCCCTCCCCATCTTTTAATCCTAAAGGCAGTGTTACACAGACGTCCAAATGTTTTGAGAGGACAATCTTAAATATACAAAAGGTTTCCTAATTTATCACCATATGCTTGCTGGAAACCAACAGTGCTGAGTTGGGTAATATTCTTTTAACTCTGATTGAATTATACGTTAATTCGTTGTGGTGGTCTTCGATTTCAGACACTTTTAGCAAATTACGGAGGAAAAGCAAGATGGTATGATTCATGACCTATCACAGCAGCAAACTCACTTAAAATTGGGAAAATAAGCCATTCCTAATTGTACTTAAGTAAGGAAATAGCTCATTTATGAATCTAAGAAGATTAAAGAATATGGCTTTAGTGTGTTTGTTTAGAATCTATGCCAAAAATTTTTTTAGAATCACAAATCTGGTTTTTTTCTTTTCCTTAAAAAAACTTTAATAAAGCCAAATATTTAAAAAGAAAAAGAAAGAGAGAAAGAGAGGAAAGAAAGAAAGAAAGAAAGAAAGAAAGAAAGAAAGAAAGAAAGAAAGAAAGAGAAAAGAAAGAGGAGGGGAAGGAAGGAAGAAAAGAAGGAGGCAAGCAAGGAAGGAAGGAAGGAAAAAGAAAGAAAGTTTCACATGCAGTTTCAGCACTAAGGGATCCTGACAAGTAATTCACCTCTGCTTTGAATGTGGGGTTTTACACTGTATGATATGTACCTTTGGGGTGGGTCTTTTTTAAACCATCATTGCATTATTGGGGTTTTATGTGATTTAATATATAAAAAGTGAGGCTATTCACTAGCTAGTTGTTTGGGTTTACGTAAAGTTCAATCTCCACAGGTTAGCTCAAGAGATCTTTTTAAAATGAAATTTCAAGCATGTTGCTTGAAAATCTTTAACGTGTTCTCAATTAATTTGCAATAAACTCCGGCCCCCCTCCTGTTGCACACACAATCTATACCCTTCCTGCCTTTTGCATGCACTGCTCTCCAGCCACCCTGGTCTCCTGGCTGTGCCTCCAATGTCAGAGTGATTTCTGGGCTTGCCTTTTTTTTTTTTTTTTTTTTTTTTTTTGCCTGGAATGTTCTTCCCTGAAGAACTTTCAAATGACTGCTTTCTTCATCTGTCTCCTCTTGGAGCATCATTCCCTGACCTTCCTTTCTAGGGCAGGTCTAGAATTCAGCCCATTGCTGTTATCCAGTCAGTCTCTCTGGCATCCATCACAAGCAATCTGCTTATCTTGTTTTTGGTGAGTTTATATCTGTTTCTACCACTAGATTATAAATTCTTCCTGGATAAAGACCTAGTTTACCTTATTCACCATTCTCTTCCCTTAGTGCCTGGCATGTAGTAGGTGTTCGATAAATGTGTATTGAAAGAATGGATGAGTGATATGACATTGATCTACATCTGTTTTTCTTTTCAGGCTATCTTTATCAAGTTTTGGTATTGATCTTATGGGTCAGTTCCTGAGAAGGAGAGAAGTCCTTGAGTTGTTGGGTAAATGTGGTTCAAGTAAGATGCTGAACGGTGCCAGCCATGTAGACTCCGCCACAGTGAAGGAGGAAGGTAGAGAAAAATGGGTTCCAACATGTGTGTATGTGGGGGTGGGAGGGGTGTGTTGCTTGGGGGTGGACAGATAATGGTGGTGTGCTCTATGCCTTTTTTTTTTTTCAGGTATGAAACCAGGACATCAGCTGAGCATATAAGAGGGGAAAGAGGTGCAGGGGGTTAAGGCAAAATGAAAAGATTTAGAATTATCTTAAAAGAGTAGGAAAGCAAATCATGTAGAGATGTATAATATGGTTGCAGTGTTCAGATTCCATTTGAGTTTTGTCATCATGAACTTGAATTGAGACAGCTGGAATTTGGAATTTCCCTAACACTTGAGGTGGGAACCTAAATTGTTAACCACTTTTATAAAGGCAATGTCCCTTGATCAAGCAATCCTAGTCTAAAAACTTATCCTAAAGACAATTGGACAAGTTTGAGAAAATGTACATACAAAGTTGTTTAACAAAATATTTTATTATAATTGATAGCAAATAAATGGAAAGTATCTAAATATTCAGCAATATGGGATTGGATAAATTCTGAAACATACAATGGGATATTTGGCAGCTATTAAAGACTGTCTATATTCACTGATATGATGAATAAGCATGATGACGTATTGAGTGAAAAAGAATGCAGTTTTCAAACCAGCACATAGCGTAAAACCCTTTTTTAAAAGTCATTTACTTATGTATTTTAGCACAAAGCCATGGAAGGATGTTCACCAAAGTGTCAAATCCTCTCATCTGCTTCTATGTATCTTTTTGAATTGGGCAACATGTTCTATAATAAGTATTTGAAAACAGAATAAACTGAGAAAAAAATTTAATTAGATCCCATTTGTTAGTTTTTGCTTTTGTTATTATTGCTTTTGGTGTCTTTGTCATGAAATCTTTGCCAGTTCCTATGTCCAGAATGGTATTGCTTAGGTTGTCTTCCAGGGTTTTTATAATTTTCAGTTTTATACTTAAGTCTTTAATTCATCTTGGATTGATTTTTGTATTTGGCGTATATACAATCTTCTACATATGGCTAGCTAGTTGTCCCAGCACCATTTATTGAATAAGGTGTCCTTTTCCCATTGCTTGTTTTTGTCAGTTCTGTTGAAGATCAGCTGATTGCAGGTGTGCAGGCTTATTTCTGGGCTCTCTATTCTGTTCCATTGGTCTATGTATCTCTTTTTGTACAGGTACCATGCAGTTGTGATTACGGTAGCCCTGCAGTATAGTTTGACATGATGCCTCCAGCTTTGTTCTTTTTGCAAATGATTGCCTTGGCTATTTGGGCTCTTTTTTGATTCCATATGAATTTTAAAATAGTTTTTCTTTCTAGTTCTGTGAAGAATATCACTGATGGTTTGATAGGAATAGCACTGAATCTGTAAATTGCTTTGGACAGTATGGCCATTTTAATGATATTGATTCTCCCTATCCATGAGCATGGAATGTTTTTCCATTTGTTTGTGTCATATCCGATTCCTTTGAGAAGTGTTTTATAATTCTCATTGTAGAGATCTTTCACCTCCCTGTTTAGCTGTATTCCCGGGTGTTTTATTCTTCTTGTGGCAATTGTGAATGGAATTGCATTCCTGATTTGGCTCTCAGCCTGGCTGTTGTTGATGTATAGAAATACCAGTAATTTTTATGCATTGATTTTGTATCATGAAACTTTGCTGAAGTTGTTTATCAGCTAGGCTCTAATTAAACTTAAGAGCTTCTTCACAGCAAGAGAAACTATCAACAGAGTTAACAATGACCTGGCCAGGCACAGTGCCTCACGCCTATAATCCCAGCACTTTGGGAGGCCAAGGCAGGTGGATCACGAGGTCAAGAGATCTAGACCATCCTGGTCAACAAGGTGAAACCCCGTCTCTACTAAAAATACAAAAATTAGCTGGGCATGGTGGTGCGCACCTGTAGTCCCAGCTACTCGGGAGGCTGAGGCAAGAGAATTGCTTGAACCCAGGAGGCGGTGGTTGCGGTGAGCCCAGATCATGCCATTGCACTCCAGCCTGGGTAACAACAGCGAAACTCCATCTCAAACAAACAAACAAACAAACAAACAAAAAAACCAATGACCTACAGAATGGAAGAAAATATTTGAAAACTATACATCTGACAAAGTTCTAATATCCAGCATCTATAAGGAACCTAAATTTACAAGAAAACGACAAACAACCCCATTAAAAAGTGGGCAAAGGATATGAGAACACACTTTTCAAAAGAAGACATACATGTGGCCAACAAGCAGATGAGAAAAACTCAGTATCACTGATCATTAGAGAAATACATATCAAAACCACAGTGAGATACCATCTCACACCAGTCAGAATTGCAACTATTACAAAGTCAAAAAATAACAGATGCTGGTGTGTTTGTGGAGAAAAGGGAATGCTTATACACTGTTAGTGGGAGTGTAAATTAGTTCAACCATTGCGGAAAGTAGTATGGCAATTCCTTAAAGAGCTAAAAACAAAACTGCCATTTGACCCAGCAATCCCATTACTGGGTATATACCCAAAGGAATATAAATTCTTCTATTATAAAGACACAGGCACACATGTTTATTACAGAACTATTCATAATAGCAAAGACATGGAATCAACCTAAATGCCCATGAGTGGCAGATCAAATTAAGAAAATGTGATACATATATATTGTGGAATACTATGCTGCCTTAAAAAAGAACCAGATCATGTGCTTTGCAGAAATAAGAATGGAGCTGATGGCTAGTATCCTTAGTAAACTAACTCAGGAGCGAAAATCAAATACCTCATGTTCTCACTTATAAGTGGGAGCTAAATGATGAGAACACATGGACACAAAGAGGGGAGCAACAGACATTGGGGCCTATTTGAGGGTGAAGGGTAGGAGAAAGGTGAGGATCAGAAGATGTAACTTGGGTACTAGGCTTAGTACTTGGGTGATGAAATAATCTGTACAGCAAACCCCCATGACACAAGTTTACCCATGTAACAAACTTGCACATATACTCCTGAACCAAAAATAAAAGTTAAAAAAAAAAAGACCCATCTGTGTAGTGTGCTCTCCCCCACCCCAGTTTGGTTTATTCTCCTTATCCATTGCATGCATTAACCCTTTAGAACTGCCAATGTCCTGAAGACCCTGACAGATCAGCTAGCAGGGTTACTGCAGGGCTCAGTGCGGCGATGTGGAGGCCTCCTCCAGCAATCCTGAAGCTGAAAGAGAATATCCACCTCCCCTATGCATAAGGAGTAGATTTGGGGGTGCTATTGAAGGTCTTTCTCCCATTTTGTTGGTAGTCGTAGCAATGCATTGATTAGCAGGAGAGGTTTCCTCTTAATCAGCCAGAAAACTAACACTTATGGAGTTCCTGCTATACACCAGCACTGTGCAGAGTGCTTTACATTTAAAAAATAAATCTGTTTAATCTTCACAATAATTCTACAACCAAAAAAGTTGTTATCTCCATTTTATAGATAAGAAAAAAATAAGGCCCAATGAAATGAAAGCACTTGCATAGCACACAGGAGGAAAGAGTGGAGAATCTAAACTTAAGTTTACAGCATACTGTTTTCAAGGCAAAACTACTTTCAAATTAAAATAAGATTCTTTCTTTCCCCAGTCTCCTCCAGCTAGCTTTTCATCCATGTGGATTTGTCAGGAGACAAGGAAATCAAATATCCAGCAATGTGTAGCTAGTGTTTAACAATCACATCATTACAAATGAAAAAATGTTTGAAGCTTGTCAGATCACCATTGTATGAAATATTCCCCACTTGGGACCATACAGCTCTGTATTTTTCTGATTGGTTAAAATATTTAGGATCTAGTCTATCCCAGAGACCCAGACATGTGTATTCTGTTATTCTTTTGTACCCTGTATTATTGCTTCACCAAGAGTATACTCCGGGTGATTTTTTTGTGTGTGTCCTTAATTTTGTCATTTTGTGATCTTTAATAACATCAGTTAACAATAATATTACTAAACTGTCCACTACAGTGTGTGTTTGTGAGTGCTGGCAATGGTTTAGCAGAATAGAATGAGTTAGATTCCCAACTGTGGTAGACCACGGAGTAGCAAACAGAGCACCGAAACTCTGCATCCTAATTCTTGATTTCTGGCAGTGATACCTGCCCATTCCATTACATAAGGTAAAGTGGCAGAAGATCAGGGAGACCCCTTTGGCTGTAAGATATTTTATAACTTGTTAAATAAGGGGACAATGCTTTATTTTGGGCAGGTCATTCAATCTCTTTAACGTATTAGGTAGGGACCATGGGCTAAGCTGTGACCACCCAAAACTCCTAAGTTGAACCCCAGATACCTCAGAAAGTAACTGTATTTAGATATGGAGTCTTTAAAGAGGTAATTAAGTTAAAATGAGGTTATTAGGGAGGGCTCTAATCTAATATGACTGATATTCTTATAAGAAGATTGAGGAAGATAGATGTGCACAGAGCAAAGACCATGTGAAGACACAAAGAAAACAGCCAAGGAGAGAGTCCCAGAGGACATTGTGATCTCTGACTTCCGGCTTCCAGAATTGTGAGAAAATGAACTTATATCATTTAAGCCACCAGTCTGTTGTACTTTGCTATGGTAGCCTGAACGGGCCAATACAGTAGGGTTCCCTGGAAAAGACTTTCTGATGGGGACTTGCATGCAAGAAGATTAACGGGGAGAGCTCGCAAAAGCAACCCCCAGACGGAGCGAGGGAGGAAAGTAGAATCGTGCAGGGAGAAAAGCTGCCCTCTGATGCAGTTGCTACAGGGTTCTCAGCTGATCCAGCAGGGTTTTCTGCATCTGGGATGGCCCCACAGAGTTGTCTGGATCAAAGCAGGGCCCAGGGGGAGATAATCTTGGGTAAGGCAGCTTCTTCCAGTGGAGGGAATTCCCAGTGAGGGACTCAGTTGTGGTTGTCTGCGGCGGGCACCAGACAGCTGGGGAGTGAGTTTCCCCTCCCTAACGAGGGGTCTGGATGACACACAAAGGCATCCCTTGCAGACCTGAAGCTCCTTGTATGCAGACCAGGATAAGCATAATGTCTGTGGTACATTTCCCTGCAGGCAGCAATGAGGAGCTAATGAGATAATGGATATGCAAACGCTTTGCTAACTGTAAAGACTATCAATACATTGTTATTCATCCTTATCTGTTATTTGTTGCTATCCTGTCCTTTCAGCTTCCCCAGGCTGGAATTATCACATTTTCTCTTTCCCTAGCTTTATTGGGGTCAGTGTCACAGGGAAAAAATAAGAAGAAAAATCAGAGTGGAATTCTAAAAAAGAAGGGTCCTGTGCTTTTCTGCCTAAAATATGTACAATCCTCAGTTGGCACTGTCAGGACTGGGGACCTCCTTCATCCATAAGTGGCTCTCCCACCCCTCGAGAACCTCTGTGTGAGGTGGACTTTAAGGTCAGGAGAATGAGGAAGCTGTGAAGGTCTTGGCCATCTTTCTTTCCTTATCTCTACTGAGACAGGGCTCCAGACACGGACCCATAAATCACCTTGAAGTTAAATGGCGCGGGGGGGGGGGGGGGGGGGGGGGGGCGAGAAAAGCCCTCTCAGGCAACAGCATTTCACAGCAGCAACAGGAAGTTGTAGGGAAAAGAGAAAAGTCGAAACCCAAGTGAAAATCTGAGTCACGGTTCAGAGAGGCCACAAATACCTTCCTTAGGAAGAGCCAGAAGAGAGAACACAGAGAAAGCAGAGTATTTTTTTTTTTGAACTTTTTAAAGGAGAATTTGTTTTTAATCCTGTGAAGCTAGTAAACATCTCTTTAAAGAATGTGTGTGGTCACACAGTTGAAGGGCTAGAAAATTACCTCCTCACAGCCCAGATGGTTATAAATGGGAGCAGTTGGGAGGAGGGTGAGTTAAAGGTCCCCACTCACACTACAGGACCCCACTTTTACGGCGGCTTTCCTCTGCCACTAACTCAGGAAGCGTGAGGGCGGCCTCTCATACACAGGGAGTTCTTGGAGGCTGACTTCAGGCACTCCAGAAAGAGGTGTCTGTGTTTTCCTAAGGGCTGAAGTTCACTCTACCTCCTCCTCTTTATTAAGATTTTCTAAACCAGGCAGGAATTGATATAGGAGTTAAAAATAAATTACTTAGGTAGATAGTGAGGGTACAGAAGTCCTGGGTAAGGTTTTCCTTTTAATAAAAAACAGCCCCAAATAGTTTTCCTTTCTAACGAAGAGCAGCCTGTGAAATCAAGCTGCAGACGTAGATGCCGGCAGACGAATACTACCTGGGGCTAGGTATGTTCAAAATGGCAGCTCCATCTCTTTGTTGTTGTTGTTGTTGTTATGTTTCGTTTTGTTTGAGACAGAGTCTCACTCTGTCACCCAGGCTGGCATACAATGGCGTCATCTGAGCTCACTGCAACCTCCGCCTCCCGGGTTCAAGCGATTCTCCTGCCTCAGCTTCCAGAGTAGCTGAGATTACAGGCATGTGCCACCAAGCCTGGCTAATTTTGCATTTTTAGTAGAGACGGGGTTTCTCCATGTTGATCAGGTTGGTCTCAAACTGGTGACCTCAGGGGATCCGCTCACCTTGGCCTTCCAAAATTTTGGGATTACAGGCGTGAGCCACCATGCCCCGCCCATCTTCCCTTTCTGTTTGCCAGCCATGGGTTCAGTAAGGAGCAGACAAGATGGCCGTGGTCATGTGGAAAACCCATTACATAAGATTAGGGTGGGGTGGCCAGTCTTCCCCCAGCTATGTAAACATCACACATGACCTAACCAATCTGCGGGCCCTATATAAATCAGACACGCCTCCTCAAGCCTGCTTAAAATCTGGTAAACTCCCGGGGCCAGTCCTCCCCTTTCAGAAACCCCTCTTTCACTAGAAGAGAGCTTGCTGTTCTCCTTTCTCTTTCTTCTGTTTGTTAAACCTCTGCCGCTAAACAATCTCTGCATGTCCCTGTCCTAAATTTCCTTGGCGCCAGGTGACGAACCCTGGGTTTAAACCAGACAACAAAGCTACTTCAGAATGACACAACAGCAGGCATGGGGATTTCTGGCAAACAACAAACCACAAACGAACTCAGAGAGATTAGAAAACAAATCCAATCCACGGGGTGAGGTGGCTCACGCCTGTAATCGCAACACTTTGGGAGCCCAAGGCAGGCAGATCACCTGAGGTCAGGAGTTTGAGACCAGCCTGACCAACGTGGAGAAACCCCGTCTCTACTAAAAATACAAAATTAGCCAGGCTTGGTGGCACATGCATGTAATCTCAGCTACTTGGGAGGCTGAGGCAGGAGAATTGCTTGAACCTGGGAGACAGGTTGCAGTGAGTCTAGATCGCGCTACTAAACTCCAACCTGGGCGACAAGAGCGAAACTCCATCTCAGAAAAGAAATCCATCCAGAGGAGGAGGAGAGGAGAAAAGGGCCTCTCTTCCCAGAAATACAGGAGAGATAGAACACAGGCAGCCCTGTTCTGGGCCTGCCCCATTCTCCAGTAAAATACCGTCCCAGTGTGGTGGGACTTTTCGCATTGTAGGGCCCAAATAGAGATCCAGGCATTTTTTTACACCATGAACCGAAGTTCTGAGTAAATGAATTTATCTTGATTGTAGTTAAAGTGTCTGGTTGGGCATATCCAAACATGGAATACTATATCAACAGTAAAAATCCAGGAAACGGCCAGGTGCGGTGGCTCCCGTCTGTAATCCCAGCACTTTTCCGATCTGCTGAAAGGTGGGCAGATCACCTGAGGTCAGGAGTTGGAGACGAGAATCTCTACTAAAAACACAAAAATTAAATGGGTGTGGTGGCAGGAGCCTGTAATTTCAGCTATTCTGGAGGCTGAGGCAAGAGAATTGCTTGAACCTGGGAGGTGGAGGTTGCAGTGAGCCAAGATTGGGCCATTGCACTCCAGCCTGGGTGACAGAGCAAGATGCTGAATTTAAAAAAAAAAAAAAAAAAAAAAGGCCCAGGCATAGTAGGTCACACCTGTAATCTCAGCACTTTGGAAGGCCAAGGAGGGAAGATCTCCTGAGGTCCGGAGTTCAAGACCAGCCTGACCAAGATGGAGAAATCCTGTCTCTATACTAAAAATACAAAATTAGCCAGGCATGGTGGCGCATGCCTGTAATCCCAGCTACTCAGGAGGCTGAGGCAGGAGAATCGCTTCAACCCGGGAGGTGGAGGTTGCGGTGGGCTGAGATCACGCCATTGCACTCCAGCCTGGGCAACAAGAGTGAAACTCCCTCTCAGGAAAAAAAAAAAGCAGAAACGTGGGGAAATGTTCAGCATATCTTCGGAACTTAAAATAGGTTAGTAGTGCATTGTTAGCATAAATAAAACAGTATATTGAGTGTGATTCCTACTGAAAACAAAATAAAGAACACTCAGTCTGCCAAGTTCAAAGACCAGAGTGCCAGATGCAAAATGTTAAATGTTTCTCTCTGTGATGGGATTACTTTTTTCTTTGTACTTTTCTGCATTTCCTGATTATTTTTTCTACAGTAATCATGTTTCTACTATAATCTGAGAAATAAAACATAAGAAAATTTAGTCAGATGAGTTGTTCCATGACTGATTATTTCTTCACAAACAGATGCTCCTCAACTGTTAATGGGGTTTTTTTCCTACAAACCCATTGTAAGTTGAAAATATCGTACGTCAAAAATGCACTTTATACACCTGACCTACTGAACATCATAGCTTAGCCTCGCCTACTTAACCATGTTCGAAACACTTACATTAGCCTACAGTTGAGCAAAGTCATCTTATGTAATTTAATGAATACTATACCGAAAGTGAACACTAAATGGTTGTATGGCTCCTTGAGGTATGGTTTCTACGAATTCATATTGCCTTTGTGCCATCATACAGTCGAGACATTGTAAAGTCAAACCATCGTGAGTCAGGGATCATCTGTACATTCATACACGGTATAAATACATGGGTGTGTATGTGTGTGTGCATGTAAATGTGTGTGTCAAAGCTCCTGAGTACTTCTTCTTTCCCAGCTAGGAGCCTCTTTGCCTTGCTGAGCTCTCGAATCTTCTGTCTCTGCACAACAGATTTCTGGAAAGACAATGTCTTGGTACAGCACCCCCAGCCTTCCACCAAGGGATTCCAGCAGATGTTCACTCCCAGCTCAGCTTGGATAGGACCACCAGGGACCCTGCCTTTGGTCTCCACAGTCACTTCCTGGGGTAAGATTGGAGAGGGTAGGAGCACCATGGTTTGCTGACCTCCAGCTCTGCTTGTATTGCCTTTGGCAGAAGGGCTCCCAAGTGGTGCCTACATTCTGTAGACTTTAGAGAGAACACCACCTCCAGAGAGCTGAACCCAAAAACTAATGAGCTCCAAAAACACGAAAAAGGACAGACCCTGCCAGACAAGCACCTTAGGCTGTTGGCACCCAGCTGAGGGAGGAAACTGGTACCAGCGGCCTGATGCTGCAGCTTTTTTATTCTCCCCTGGTCACTGTCAGAGGTCTGGATTTCTTCTGACATAAACAGCTTCCTTT
This sequence comes from Callithrix jacchus, assembly GCF_049354715.1. Lineage (NCBI taxonomy): Eukaryota > Metazoa > Chordata > Mammalia > Primates > Cebidae > Callithrix > Callithrix jacchus. The sequence goes on along the minus strand of NC_133515.1, from coordinate 76,882,320 downwards.
CCTCAAAGGATAGTGGCATTCTTTTTCCTTTCTCCCTCCCTCCCTCCCTCCCTCCCTCCCCTCCCTCCCTCCCTCCCTCCTTCCCCTCCTTCCCTCCCTCCCTCCCCTCCTTCCCTCCCTCCCTCCTTCCTTCCTTCCTTCTTTCTTTTGATGGAGTTTTGCTCTTATTGCTCAGGCTGGAGTGCAATGGCACAATCTCAGCTCACTGCAACCTCCGCCTCCCGGGTTGAAGCAATTCTCTTGCCTCAGCCTCCCAAGTACCTGGGATTACAGGCATGTGCCACCACGCCTGGCTAATTTTGTATTTTTAGTAGACACAGGGTTTCTCCAAGTTGGTCAGGCTGGTCTTGAACACCTGACCTCAGGTGATCCACCCACCTCAGCCTCCCAAAAGTGCTGGGATTATAGGCATGAGCCACCATGCCTGGTCATCCTTTTTATTTTCTAAGCATTAAAAGGCAGTTTAAACAGAACAGTGTGTTAGGCAAACATTTATATTGTTCCTTGCCTTTTCCTTTTGTGTCTGGTAGAACTTCTCCGTTCTATTGTTATTCTCTTTGTAGAAGCCCATACATTCTTAGCTGCCAGGGCATGTCTCTGGAAGCATTACCACATACCTGTGAATGATTAATAAGCTGTGTTTGGTTAATAAGCAACATTCAGCTATCATATTAATCACAGATTTTTTAGAGTTAGACACAGCCAGTGACAATTTAGTGACACTGGGTCACCTTAGCTTTTTTGAGCATTAGCTCAGAAGACAGAGTGAATGCTGCCAGATGTCACCAAAAAAAAAAAAAAAAACAAACCTAACTGGGTTCCCAGAGAGGACCTGGAGGACACAAATGCGCACACACACACGAGCAAGAGATACACCTTCGTTTCCTATGTCACCTGCACCGTCACCTCCAGAGACCCCATGCTTCCTCTTCATAGTTATGACTTTCCCCAACTCTTCAAGTGTCTAGAAAAGCACATTTCCTGACCCAAAAATTTGGGTTCAGTTGATTGGCCATGAGTCCCAAGTTACGAATGCCCTGGAAAAGTTAGAGAAGATGGGCTTCCTGATATTGAGGCATTGGCAGCATTCCACATAGGCTGTATTTGTTCAGCCAAATTGAATAACTTACTCTATGCTCAGTACCTCCAAGGACTAGGGTTACAAAGAATAACACCCCCAGTCCTCATGGGCCTTCACTGGTGTGCAAGGTTCCTCTGGGCAGGAACTCCATTTTGACTTGTGCAGGTTGCAAGTGGAGGGTCGCCCATGCTCAGCTGGGATGATGGTTTCTCTATTCAAGCCCTTCCTAGCACAGTGTATCTTTTCTGATTTAGCATTCCTAGAGCTCTTCCTCAAGAAGCAATTGCAATTCTTGCTCTCAGTTCCTTCAGCTAGAGAAGAGAGGTCCTTGCGTTGGCCCTCTTCAGATCCTCTTGTTGAGCTCAGTCCAAGAGGGCGCCTGGCTTCTCTGTTCACATAGAACCTTCTTTGGATCAGGCCAAACGTTCCTCTTCCAGCTCTCAAACTGGATCTTCCCTCTCTCAAGGACTGGCTACCTCTCACGGCCCTTTTGTTCATCTCCTCATTGCTCAAAGTCAGTGGCTTTGCAAACATCTTTTACATTTTTCCTCACTGTGGTTTCTCTATTGTAAATGAAGATCCAGAAATGTCTTAATTTATCTTTAATGCATATTATATAGAAGGCTATTCCTGTCTTCAGTATAAGGACAATACACCTAGATCATTCCACCTACAAACGCTGACCTTACAAAAGAGCAGTGGGTGGGGACAGGTGGGTGAAGGTCCTAACCCAGGGCCTCTGTGTGCTGGGAAGTCACAGTTTTTCTTTTCTTTTCTTTTACTTTAAGTTCTGGGATATATGCGCAGGACATGCAGGTTTGTTGCATAGGTATACATGTGCCATGGTGGTTTGCCGCACCCATCAGCCCATCATCTAGGTTTTAAGCCCCACATGCATTAGGTATTTGTCCTAATGCTCTCCCTCCCCTTGTTCCCCAACCCAACTGGCCCTGGTGCATGATGTTCCTCTCCCTGTGTCCATTTGTTCTCATTGTTCAACTCTCACTTATGAGTGAGAACATGCAGTGCTTGGTTTTCTGTTCCTGTGTTAGTTTGCTGAGAATGATGGCTTCTAGTTTCATCTATGTACCTGCAATGGACATGAACTCATACTTTTTTATGGTTGCATAGTATTCCATAGTGTATATGTGCCACATTTTCTTTATCCATCTATCATTGATGAACATTTCGGTTGGTTCTAAGTCTTTACTATTGTAAATAGTGCTGCAATAAACATACATGTGCATGTATCTTTATAGTAGAATTATTTATAATCCTTTAGGTATATAACCAGTCATGGGATTGCTGGATCAAATGGTATTTCTGGTTCTAGATTTTAGAGAAATCACCACACTGTCTTCCACAATGGTCGAGCTAATTTACACTCCCGCCAACAGTGTAAAAACATTCTTATTTCTCCACAGTCTTGTCAACATCTGTTGTTTCCTGACTTTTTAATAATAACCATTCTAACTGGAGTGAGATAGTATCTCATTGTGGTTTTGATTTGCATTTCTGTAATGACCAGTGATGATGATGATGATGATGATGATGAGCTTTTTGTCATACATTTATTGGTCACATAAATGTCTTGTTTGGAGAAGTGTCTGTTCATATCCTTTGCCCACTTTTTGATGGGATTGCTTTTTTTTTTCCTGTAAATTTGTTTTAAGTTCTTAGTAGATTCTGGATATTAGCTCTTTGTCAGATGGATAGACTGCAAACATTTTCTTCCATTCTATAGTTTGCCTGTTCATTCTGATGATAGTTTCTTTTGCAGTGCAGAAGCTCTTTAATTAGATCCCATTTGTCAATTTTGGCTTTTGTTGCAATTACTTTTGGTGTTCTAGTCATGAAGTCTTTGCCCATGCCTATGTTCTGAATAGTATTGCCTAGGTTTTCTTCTAGAGTTTTTATGGTTTTGGGTTTTACATTTAAGACTTTAATCCATGTTGAGTTAATTTTTGTATAAGGTGTAAGGGATCCAGTTTCTGTTTTCTGCATATGGCTAGTCAGTTTTCCCAGCGCTATTTATTAAATAGCCACCTCAGCCAGCAAGGGCACCGGTCTTCACCTTCATTGTGCCACGGCAGCTTTCGTGCAAGCCCCCGACTCGCGCACGTGTTAGACTCCTTGGTCTGTGTTTCAAGACGGGTCGGGTGGGTAGCCAACATCGCCGCCGACCCCGTGCGCTCGCTTCGCCATTCCCCATTACTTGTTTGTGTCAGGTTTGTTGAATATCAGATGGTTGTAGATGTGTGGTGTTATTTCTCAGGTCTGTTCTGTTTCATTGGTCTATATATCTGTTTTGGTATGAGTATCATGCTGTTTTGGTTACTGCAGCCTTGTAGTATAGTTTGAAGTCAGGTAGCATGGTGCCTCCAGCTTTCTTCTTTTTGCTTAGGATTGTCTTGGCTATACTGGCTTTTTTTGGTTCCATATGAAATTTAAAGTAGTTTTTTTTCTAATTTTGCAAAGAAAGTCACTGGTAGTTTGATGAGAATAGCATTGAATCTATAAATTACTTTGGGCAGTATGGCCATTTTCAGGGTAGTGATTCTTCCTATCCATGAGCATGGAATGGTTTTCCATTTGTTTGTGTCCTCTCTTATTTCCTTGAGCAGTGGTTTGTAGTTCTTGAAAATGTCCTTCTCAGCCCCTGTAAGTTGTATTCCTAGGTATTTTATCCTCTTTGCAGCAATTGTGAATGAGAGTTCACTCATGATTTGGCTCTCTGCTTGTTTATTGTTGGTGTATAGGAATGCTTGTGATTTCTGCACGTTGATTTTGTATCCTGAGGAAGTCAGTTTTTCTATGTGCAGTTCCAAAGCCTCTGAAGAATGATTAATGCAGCAAATTACTTTCTCTTTTGAAGATTAAAAAGATACTCCTTTTTAGCAAGATCAGAGTTAACAAATTGCTGGCCCCATACCCTTTTCTACCCATGTGGAGTCCTCACCTTGCATTATAAAGGGCAGTTAGGGCCAGGCACAGTGGCTCAAGCTTGTAATCCCAGCACTTTGGGAGGCCAAGGCGGGCAGATCACAATGTCAGGAGATTGAGACCAACCTGGCTAACACAGTGAAACCCCATCTCTACTAAAAATACAAAAAATTAGCTGGGCGTTGTGGCGCGTGCCTGTAGTCCCAGCTACTTGGGAGGCAGGAGGATCGTTTGTACCCAAGAGGCAGAGGTTGCAGTGAGCTAAGATTGCTCCACTGCACTCCAGCCTGGGTGACAGAGCAAGAGTCTGTCTAAAAAAAAAAAAAGACAGTTAACCTGTGACAAAGAAGCAGCCACTGCCAGGAAGAAATGCCCTCGTGCCTTCGCCCTTCTTGTCCTGCTGCCTTCTTCCTAAGTCAGCACTCCTCTCTTCCCTTTCCACATGCTTCCTCTTCCTCCTCTTAGGAAAAATATAATATTGGATTGGCTGCGTCTCATGCATCTGAGGTTCTAACCGTAGCTTCATTACTACCAGTCTGCGTGCCTTGGGGAATGCTGCTTACCCTCTTTGAGACCCAGTTTCTTCATTATAAGATAATGAACTTGCTAGTTGAGCTCCGTGACTTCTTTCTACTTAAACATTCTGTGATGCTGTGTTCTTAGACTTTTATACCTTACTATGTAATAAGTCTCTCTTAAGGTATTTGTATATTAAATTTTAAATCTCATTGTGGAATGAACAGATCTATCTCTAGTTGCAGAATCCCAAACTTTAGCAGAAGGTGTAGGGAGAGCCAAAGAGGAAGAAAGGGGCTCCCCAAATCCGTATATCTCATCTTGTTCTGGAACTGCCAGCTGTCAGGCAATCAACTTGCTTAACTGGCTTTCTTCTGGAGCCCAGATTTGTTTTTCCTTGCTCTCTTAATCTCTGTTTACTATTTTCTAGAGCAATTACTTTAGAGAGAAACCCTCTTTCTATTGTATTTAAATCCACCCCCAAAATATAATTTATTATCTTATGAAGTTTTGAAATGGAAGGTTTTCCCCGGAAGTAGCCAGGCATTGTGCAAAGTCACATCCATTTTGAAAACCAAAGCAGCTGTAACAAATAAGAGACGACAAACACCATTGTGTAATTTAGTTCTTCATATCAGTTTGTCATTCTGACTCCTTTCTATTTAACTAGATGCTTTGCCAGACTTTGTAATCTAACCATGTGAAGGGCAGTGAATAAAGGATTAACAAAACCCTTTCCACTTTTCCGTGAGCATTTGATTTCTGGCTAACTTCCTAGCTCTGTTCCCATGGAAACCTGATAAAGGAAAGTACAGATGGGCCCTGATTGGTAAATCATATCTGGATTGGGACAACTATAAATACCAGAGAAGAAGTCATATCTTTTGAGTTTCCCTATGTGCAGTGACCCTTGTAACTGGCATGACCTTGAGAAGACCATGAAAGTTATGGCCAGGGAGTTCCTCCAAATGACATTAGCTGCTGTGAAATACAGGGCCTGTGATACAGCGTAGCTTCCACACCCCCCTGATGTGAGCCTCATTTCTTCACAACTCAGTCCACATGGGGGCCAAAGAGAATAGCTTCTGCCCAGCATGTGGATGGCTTTGTGATCTGCTACTAGGTCCTGCAGAAGAGGAAGGTTGGATGTGCCCTACTGACATGCTCTGCTTCCTGGCCTATGAATCTTCTGGGTCGACTACTGTCCAGTGTGGCCCCTGGCAGTCTTGTAGAGCCTTACGAGACCTCCTGGTAGGTCTTGTGGATGGAGGTTTTTGCTTTTAGTGGTTTGAATGAAAAGTGCATTTGCCTGTGAAGCTGTGAGCATGAGACAATAGTCCACTCACATAGTTCTCATTAATTGCTAGTTTTTCTTTACAAATTAAAAAATAATTTTGAAATGAAAAATTGGCAGGTCCCACTTGAGAATATTCTGCTAAGTGAAATAAGCCAGTCACAAAAAGACAAATACTTTTTTCCACTTCTATGAGGCACCTAGAACAGTCAAATTCATAGAAGCGGAAAGTATAATACTGTTTGCCAGGTGCTGGAAGAGGAGGGAATGGAGAGTTGTTGTTTAATAGATGCAGAGTTCCAGCTTTGCAAGACGGAAAGGGTTCTGGAGACCGGTTGCACAACAATGTGAATGCACTTAATGCTACAGATTGTACACTTGGTTTAAAAACTGCACACTTGCAAAATGGTTAACATGGCAAACTTTATAGCTATTGTACCATACATTTTAAAAAATTTAATTGACAGGTTCCTCTAAACATCACACTTAAATCATGTTTTCAATAAGCAGACTAATTCTAAGTGTTTCCAAATTTCCTTCTAAGAAATATAGGAAGATTTTGTGTTACTTTTCCATTTTCATCTTCCAACTATGGTTAAAAACCACTTCTATTCACTTCTTACCACTTGATGGGTTGACAGTTTCAGCCATCAGCCACTGCAGGCCCCCACTTCATTTAGCTACCGTGCCCCTCACTAACACAAGATCGCCGTCTAGGGGCCAATTGTAGAACTACCGGCTACTCAGAGAAGGAAGCCAGGCTCCCTTTCCCGCATCCCACTCCCTGAACAGAAAGAGCAACTAAAAAGGGAGGCAAGAGTTCTAAGCACCGTCTTTTTTTTCACCAGTACAGTTTCCAAGATCTAGCTGCTATGAAAATAAAGATCTCCCAGTATTTATAGTACTTGAGGTTAGAACAGTCTTGTAGGTAGAGTACTAACATATTGCTGATAAAACTTTGGATGCTGAATCCTTGCTTATTCTCTTAATATAACATCTTCTGTGCGAATAAGGCTAAAATTCTTGCATACACTCTTGTACCCACTTAGGAATGTAATAGAGAAGTTTGGGAGAGTGACTGAATGCTTCTGCTTTCGGCAAATTTGCCACAAAATCATATTATGCAATCGAGGGGGTCACAGAACTTATAACTTAAGAGCTTTAGAGACCCATGGTCTCTAGCAGACCCTTTGACAGTCTGATAAAAATTAGAGGTTTACATACCATAAAATGCTATTTTGCACAAAGCTTTGAATACCATTTTAAAAGTTCATCATAGATGAAGAATTCCAGCTCAAATCCTACCCCATAATTTGGAAGTGAAGTTTCTGAGAAACATCATATGTGAAGCAGCAGCTGAGAAGAGAGGACTGGGAGTCAGGACTGGATGCTGGGAAGACACGTGGTGCCACAGACAGCATGATGTTGGGTTGGAACTAGCCTGGACAAACCCATTCCCCACAGTGCACATGTGCTCCAGGGAGTAGCTTGCTGGGGAAGAGAGCAGCGAATTGCCCACCAGAGGCCTAGCTGTCCTGGGAGAATCAGCCATGGTGGAACAAGAGTTTTCTTCAGGCTAGAGAGGGAGAAGAATATGAGTAGGTGGCAATCTAGGGACAGCCAAAAGGAACCTGTTCAATGACTCATAGGCTGAGTGGAGACGAGGTTGGGGGGGAGTCTGACAGCAGCCTGGAGTGTGAAGAAGTAAGAAGAAATAATAATTGAAGTAGCAGAAGGTAACAGGGGGTGTAGACCAAGAGCAAAGGCACTGCAGAGAGAAATCTGGATTATTTGTGAGTCCCCCCCCTCTGCAGGGACTTCTAGAAAGAAATCACTAGGGAGGTCTAAAAGACTAGACTTCCAATGTGGTGATAGGACCATTGCTCTTTGAGTTCTTGCTACAAATGGGGAGCTTTGATTTACCAGGAAACAAAGGGTTCAGAGAACCAATTGTGATATATTTTGGCTTAAATCCTCCTGTGCCAGTGAAATATGTGAGGAGTCAAACTGTGTGCCAGGTAAGTCTCATGCAGGTGCTGCCTGGGGAGTGCCCAGCTGTCAGGGGCTTTCATCATATCTTTCTGAAAGTCAGTTTCCTCATCTATAAAATGGGATTAGGACTTATTGAGCATGATGGTTCCTTCCAACTTGAAAAATCTTCTGATTCTATGACCAAATTGGAAGGCCTGGGTTGGGCTCTCTTAGTTCTGCATATTTAAATGAGTCATTTCTGAATTGTTGCTGTGAGTCCTATCCTTTTCATTCAGATAGTCCCTTGAGGCATCATTTTTTTTTTCAAAATTGGGAAAGAGAATGATACAAGAAGTTGGAAGAAAAAAATTTACTATAATTAAGAAAATTAAATAGATCATGCTCAGAACTGGGGTTATAAATTAAAGTTAACTGATTCCAAGAGTGTATGTCATCAGAATTGGGTCTCATAACTGGAAATTTCGAGGCAGGGCAAGCTTGAAGTTAGCCTAATCCAGTAGTTCCAATCCTATTTCCTTAGGATTCTCAGCTCTGCTTCGTCTGTGTTCAGTTTCTCAGGATGGGGAATAACATGGCTGTTGCAATAATAAGGCCAAGCTTGACAACGTCCAGAGAGAGAGACTCTCTTCTCCCTCCTACGGCTCTCTCTTAAATGTGGAGAATTTTCCGGACGCCCCAGCAAACTTCCCCATAAATCTTATTAAACCTAATTGGTCCACATGCCTATTCCTGAACCTCTCACCGGCAGGGAGATGAGATTATACTTAGACAATATAGGCCTACCCTGGCTGTACAAAGACTGCAATGGGGAAGGGGTGAATATCCGGAAAAAAAAAAATCAGGGTTTGTTGGAATGAAGTGAAGAATGGCTGCCGGGCAGACAGTCAGTGGTACCTTGTCAGAATCAGCTGTTGAAAGGCAGTGGGGTGTATGATCAGACTCTTATTTAACAGATAGAGTAGTTAGGCTCAAGGTCACACAGTTGAGTTAGACCAAGGGACAGAGACGTTTCTACTCAAAACCTGAGGCTTCTCTATGTACATTCCAAAAGGTTTAAATTTTGGCTTATCTTTTTACCCAGAAAGTCTACTTCTGAGAATTATTATAAGTATATAATGAATGGGAATAAAGAGTTAGAAACAATCAATTTTTTTTTTTTTTTGAGATGGAGTGTCGCTCTTGTTACCCAGGCTGGAGTGCAATGGCGCGATCTCGGCTCACTGCAACCTCCGCCTCCTGAGTTCAAGCAATTCTCCTGCCTCAGCCTCCCAAGTAGCTGGGACTACAGGCGCGCACCACCATGCCCAGCTAATTTTTGTATTTTTAGTAGAGATGGGGTTTCACCATGTTGCCCAGGATGGTCTCGATCTCTTGACCTCGTGATCCACCTGCCTTGGCCTCCCAAAGTGCTGGGATTATAGGCATGAGCCACCGCGCCCAGCCAACAATCATTTTTATCCAGGTATATTTTTGTGAAAAAAAAAAAATGGTAACAACCTGAAAGTCTAATAACATGCAATTAGTGAAATCAATGATGGTACATACATACAACAGAACACTCTGCAGCCATTACAACTATACTGTAGAAGAAAAGGCAACGGCCTGGAAAAGCATTCATAATATATTATTACATAAAGAGGAGGCTACAAAACTGTGTCAAACAAAACAGATCTAGATAAATAAAGAGATGTATGCAGCAACATTTTACCTGTAGTGTTCCCTGTGTGATGGAATTGTAGATGATTTTAATGTCTTAGTTTGTGCTTCTCTCTATTTTTTTGGATTTCTTTGGTGAGAATATATAATAAAGAATATCTCTGGTGAAAACATTGCAATCAGAAAAAATGTCTGTGTAACCATTTTTAAAAATCAATTCATTCTATTTTCACTAAGAACACTGATTTTCAGACATAGCTATAGGTACCGTAGAGTTCCATGTGGAATTTCTAGAAATACAGTCAGGAGTTCATGGTAATAGCCTCCTCAAGGCCTGTCCTTCATGCCTGTGAATTCCTAGGGAAGTTTCTGACCTCGACTGCTGTCAAAGAGGGGTCCCTGTTTCCAGGGCAATGTTAGTGAGGTACAGTATGTGCGTTGAGAACCATGTAGAGAACAGGAAACTACAGATTCTTTTTAAGACACTTATTAGAATAGTTCTTTCTAAAGTTTAAGTCCCTGGCACATATTTGGTGCCTAATAAATATTGGCTAAATAAAGAGATGTTAGGTAAAGAAAAACTATTAGAAAATTTTAAACAGGGAAATGACCAGTGTTTCCTCAGCACAACACCTTCTACAAATTACACTAGGAGTAGAAAACAAGGTGGTGGCTCATGCCTGTAATCCCAGCACTTTGGGAGACTGAGGTGAGTGGATCACCTGATGTCAGGAGTTTGAAACCAGCCTGGACAACATGGTGAAACCCTGTCTCTATTAAAAATACAAAAATTAGCTGGGTACCTGTAATCCCAGCTACTCGGGAGGCTGAGGCAGGAGAATTGCTTGAATCTGAGAGGTGGAGGTTGCAGTGAGCCAAGATCGTGCCACTGCACTCCAGCCTGGGAAACAAGAGCAAAACTCTGTCTCAAAAAAAAAAAAAAAAAAAGTAGAAAACAGAACGACTCTCATGTACTCCCCTTTTTCTGGAATTGCTCCTGGATCTCCTGACCACCCAAGTCTGGCAGAGTTCTCCTACCTTTATCCCAGTTGTCATAGATGTCAGGCACTTTCTCTTCTGCTGACCTTCTGGCTCCTGGTGATCCTGTCTTCTTCACAGATGGAAAATACCCAGGAAACAGTATAACCAAAAAAAAAAAAAAAAAAAAAAAATCACAGTTTTCTGCTTCAAAGCAATCACCAAAGTTAAAAGCCCAATGCCTGAAAGAATTTAAGGACCAAAGTTATTCAGGTCAGAAGCTAAAAGGAGGTGACCTACCCTCTGCCCACAGACCCCAGGCTTCAAATAGGTAAAGGTTGGAGGCACCAGGCCCTGAGCAAGCATCATCAAAATCCAACCCCAGTGCTCGCTCTGCTTTGAAGACAAACAGTGCTCCTAATTAGAAACAGCTTCATCCTCAAGCCCAATGCCCATGCTTCCCTTCCAATTATTTTCAGAAACATCATAAAGAATCGTTAATGGCAATGTGAAATATGCTGGGTTGTTTTTTAAAAGAATTTGTCCACTCTTATGAGTTCAGTTTGATATGAAGAATCCGCTTATTCCTAAGAGATTTTTGGAGCAGGAGAGGGACTCAAGATAAGCATATGTTTGACTTGAAATTCTGATCACCAGAAATACACCACGTATTTGGTAAGCATAAAGAACACGCATCTTATAAAAATGTTGAAGAAGCATCTTACAAAATTGTTAACCAAATGTTCCAAAGGATCTAGATCGTGAGTTTTAGTTCTGAACTATGTGCTGGTCAGACTACTTGGGAATATATTGTTCACTTCTGGAAACCACATCTGGAAAGGGACCAATTCAAGAAACCCCAGAGAATGGGAAGAGCACAACCAGGATAGACTGTAGACTTATTTAGGGCAGCGTCTCTATCACGCCTTTGCTCACCCTGGCACAGCGCTTTATACATAGACTGTGACTTAAGATATTTGTTGAATGAATTAATGATAAGTAATTCATATGTTCTGCATAATTGTTGAAGGGAGTATAGTTGGTTAACTCAGAGAATGAAAGATACAGAGGACATGACAGCTCATAGCACATACCTAAAGGGGTATCAGAGAGAAGAGGGAAAAGATGTATTCTCTCTTGGTCTTTGGATCAGATTGAGGACTATTTAGAGAAAGCTACAGGAAAAGCAGCTTTGACCCAGGGTTATTATTAATTTGTGTATCCACCATACATAACTGTGTGAGGCTTGGGTACATTCTCACACTCAAACTTTAATTTGAGCATTAAAGGGATATGGAAAGAGAAATTTGGGCTTGTGGCCAGATTAATAAGTTGTTCAAGAAATCTTTACTGAGATGGTGTCAGAGGATGCTGAGAAGCAGGGTGAATAAGTAACCAAAAAGACAGGGCTTCTTCCCCTTTGAAGCTTGTAGTCTATTCAGAAATGCAGACGAGTCAGCAGGTAATCACTGTGTGCACAGGTGAGATGGACTTTGATAAGGGAAGTTTGGGCACCTCCTGCAGTGGGTGCTCCGGCATCCCAGGGGGCTTAGATGAAGCAAAAATGGGGAATGTGATGGTGGGGGGGTGATCCAGCATGCATACGAGCTCTATGGCAGGAGATAATGACACTTTGGAGAACCCTCCACAGTCCTTAAACCAGCCACACTTCCCACTTCCAGTTCTACCCTCTCTTGGCTTAGGAAATATTCTCCCCTTTTTACCCTGCAAAGTAACCTTGGTGGCTGAATTTTGCTTTTCAGGTTCTCATTGCTAAGGCTTATTTTGAGGCTCAGTGACCATCTCATTCCTACTGCTGGCCCACAGTAGGGAATCAGACCTTTAGCAGACACAGATCTCTTCAAATACAGAGTGAACTTGGGACAGCTAATCATCTGGGTCAAGATGAACACTCCACGAGGGACAGCACAGAATATACCCAAACTGAGAGCCACAAGTGAGTGAAACTGTACTCAAGCTGACAATACTGACATTCAAAAGGCAACAGGATAATGAGAATGCTCTGGAATTAGAGGGTAGTGATGGTCACACAACCTTGTGAATGTACCACTGCACACCTTAACATGGTGAATTTTATAATAAGTAAATTACATCTCAATAACATTAAGAAACAAACAAAAAAAGCAAAAGGAGATGGTTGCCGGAGGAGGCTGAGCTTAAAGACCCCTGGTTACACTTTCTGTTTTCCTTGTATTTACTGAAAGGAGGATTTGTCTTCTTGAGACAAATAGTTTTTTCATCTTCAGAAATTCCTGACAAGCTACAACCCTGTCAAGGCATGAAAAATTTGATTAGTGCTGACTTGGTACACAGTCTATTAATTAGTACCTAAATAATTACATGTTGCCTCTGTGGCATGATTTATAATTGTATGCATGCTTTGATCTTTCTCATTGCAGGCAGCACTGACGAGTGAAGGAACATTTGGGAGGATCAGAAGCTTGGTGCTGATTTTGTCACATTAACCAGTACCTTGATGACTTCCAGGGAATCCCCAAACCCTGGGTTTCTGTTTTCTCAACTCTAGCATGAGAGGCTAGACTCACCTGGTTTAGTTTGTCTCCATGATGGTTTAGTTCATCTCCATGATTCTGTGAATTTCAGATGTTGAACATCTTCAGAACAGCCCTGAAAGATGAACAGGCAGGAGTTATTGTCTATATTTTATCTATGAGGAAACTAAGGACCTAGAAATTTAAAGAGCTCATTAGCTTTGGAACCAGTATCAGAAATGAGTTCCTCAGAATTCTAGTCCCAAACTCATAGCATGAGAGAAATGTGGACCTTTCGTTCCAGGAGTTTATCATCTAATTGGTATTTAGCTGGTACAGGATTAAGGCAAGATTACAGGTTCTTGAGAAACATAAGCAACAGAGACAAGAACATCAGAAAGGGCTGGTGTGACTTGGGTCATGTCTGCTGATGGAGGTGATATCAGGAGAGGTTGTTTGCTGAGAAGTTTGCAATCCCTAGAGCCCAAGTGGGTGTTGCCAGGAAACCCTGAGTTTTCCAACTTGGCAATCAGTGCACAACCGAGTTATTAGAGGAAATTGCCCAGTTCTTTGGCAATTGTATGTGGTATAAATATGGTTTTGAAATTCTATATCTTAGCTTAGCGAAAGGTGGAAACATTTTGGAATCCATGGATTTGGGAGATCTGCTGCCATTGCTATTATAATTACTTTTAGCAGAAGTGTACACTATGACATTAAATTGCTCAAAAAGATTCAATTTTCTAATCTTTGAGACTTCTTAAAAAGGAATGAACCCCAAGTAGAGTGAAAGTGGATTTCAAAAAGCAGTTTATTCTGAATGAAAAAAGAATCATTCTTGGCTCTACCTCTGACAAACTGGCTGTGTGTCCCCAGAAAATTCACGTAATGTCTCAGATCCTCAACTTCAACTGCAAATAAAGGTGTTAGAGGAGATCATCTTTAAAGGCCAGCTCAGCTCTAACATACTATGATTGGATACCACATACTGTTCCACGTTCTTTTCTCTAACTCTTAGGGATTGCTGCTCTTCCAGCCTTTACAAATATAACCTTTCATTGTCACACTCATTCTTCCTTGTCCTAAAAACAGGCCCAGGCATAGCCTGGGGCCACTCCTGAGAGCTATAGCAGGTGGCACCTAGTGTCTCAACAGTAACTATCTACACTCCTAGGGAAAGTTATCTCACAGAAGTGTAGAGAGGCTGACCTCGCCTAGAAAGACAATAATGTATAATGATTGAAAGAAAGCATAGGCTCTAAAGTCAGCCAGACCTGGATGAATCTGCCACCTACTAGAGACCTTGGGCAAGCAAGTTTGCCATGCCTGGTACCTAGTGAGTGTTGTGGGCCTCTATTCTGGAGGGACAGCAGGGTCTTATGAAACCAGCATGAGATGGTAAATGCTTTGCAGGCTGGATTTTTAACAGGAAATGCCACCCCTGTTTTCTCCAACATCTCTGGCAAAATTGCTAACCCAAAGGTACCAGGCCCAGCTAGTCATGAAGGGGAGAGAAGTCATCTCCATCCAAGAGAAAATCATTTGATGTTTAAAGGAGCGGTTTAGATTGTTATGAAGGAACAGAGGGAGAGAAGAGGCAAAGACAGAGAAAGGGATGGACGAGAATAAAGAAAAGAGAGAAAGCAGTAGGAGACAAATGAGAAGGTCAAAGCTGATAATTTTCACTTCATGATAAAAGGAATTTCTAAGCAAATTCTAACCATTTTATCAAGAAGACGAAACAAATTCACTAACATATTTCCACTTAAAGAAATGCATGGGCATTTTCTTTGCAAGTGGAGTTTGTTTAAAAATTAGGTATTGAATGCTTTATGCTTTTTAAAAAAATCTCGATTGATTCTGGACATGCACATTCCAGTTGATAGACAGATCAAAGAGTCTTTGATTTTCTTACTGGTAACTTGGCACCAGTTACCAGTGGCTTCATATGAATCTATCGACTGCTGTGGGATGGCAGAGCAGCTAAGAGTGCAAGACTAGTCTACACAGGCCTGCAGCTGCCACATTCTGATGCATCAAAGCCACAGCAAGTTCCTAAAACATGGGCTCCAGATCTAGATGCTTTCGGTTCAAATTTTTACTCCATTATTTCTTAGATGGCAATTAAGACTTATGACAATTAGACTTATGGCAATTATTTACTACTTGAAAGCTTAGTTTCCACATCTGTAAAATAGGGCTAATGATAGTACTTGCTTCATAAGCTTGATGATTAAATGAAATAATAATTGGATGAGATAACGCATTTAGCTCAATACTCACCCATAAACAATTTTTTTTTTTTATGAGATGAAGCCTCACTGTTCCCCAGGCTGGAGTACAGTGGTGTGATCTCGGCTCACTGAAATCTCTGCCTCCCGGATGCAAGCAATTCTCTTGCCTCAGTCTACTGAAAAGCTGGGATTACAGGCACATGCCACCATGCCCAGCTAATTTTTTAAAATTTTTAGTAAGGATGGGGTTTCACCATGTTGGCCAGGCTGGTCTTGAACTCCTGGCCTCAAGTAATCCCCCCATCTTGGCCTCCCAAAGTGCTGGAATTACAGGCATGAGCCACCACACCAATTTTTAATACTTACTCAATTACTATGTTCTTTTTCTAGGAACTGTGGAATGTAGAACCCTATGATTCCCCCCAAGTTCAAAGATATAGGCAAGTAAGTATAATATAAGTGTGGATACAGATTTTGTAGGCTATATGTCATGGCCTCTGTCCCATATCAATTTAATACTTATTTTCCAATGTGATACCCTGAAATCCCAGAAGAGAAAAATTAAAAACATGATAAAAACTATCAAAGGTATATTCATTCAGCCACGCAAATTGTAAAATCATAGAAATCATTCTATTTGGTCACAATTTAAAAGAAGAAATTTACTATAAGAAAAATAAACACACACACAAAAACACATTGAATGCCACCTGAAGAAGAATCACCAATCCAACTATTTTACCCTGCCCACCTTCACCATGTTTTTCACAATTGCCAATAAAAAGTAGTTACCATTTATTGTACCAGACAGTGAGGTAAGTGCTTTATAAACCCTGTCTCATTTAACTGTCCCCAGAGCCCTATGAGTAGGTATGTTAGTGCCATGCCCATGTCATGAATGAGGAGATATGCCTGGCCAGAGAGGCAAGTTGGGATTCACACACGGCAGACTTGCTCCAGGGCCTGTGTTCTCAACACTGCATGGTGCTGCTTCTGATCTGGGTTGTCAAATCTCAGCACCCAGCACTCCTGGCTTGGGTAGAAGGGAATGGGCCCAGAGGTGCTGAGAATGGATCTCATGTCCACCTGGGGGCAAAGTTGGAACAGAAAGTACATGGAGAGCCTGGGCTAAGAGGGAAGCTGCCATGATGAAAACCAAACTCAACCAGTAAGAGGAGTAAACTATAAATATAAATCTCAGTTATGTGATTATGCCACCCCATAGGTGATTCCAGTAGTTAACTTAGAGCTATCAAAGATATATGGTACTCTGTATATACTTGAATCCACTTCCCCAGCTTGACACTCCAAGGAGTCAGTTGTTCTCTAGGCCAGATTATTTCCCCACAAACATTGCAATATGCCCAGTCTTCTCATTATATAAGATCTCTATTATATGGGGGACCTTATGTAATTTCATCATATGGATGAAAAATGGATTATTTTGCCATTTGGCTTTTCTCTCTAAGATTCAAAGTGCTTTTATTTATAGACTTTCACGATCTAACCAATTCACCCGAGAAGTAGGAAGAGGGCAGCTTTTTTATTTTCAAATTGTGGACTGAGAAATTGAGATATGCAGAAAGAAATAAAGCTGTTCTGCAATTTGGAAAGCCATCTGTGATGCTATAAAAATGTCTCACTGTACTCTTGACCATATAAATCACTATTTTTATTGCCTTCTCTCTGGATGAGATGTGGCTTAATTTGAGAGAGCTGTTTATCATTTGGCAAGCTAAAGGATCCTAATTTCAAGTCTCCATTCTAGTGGGTGGTAAGAATAAAGGGAATTTTCTTTAGGGGAAGAGGAAATGATAAGAATGGGAAGGAAACAGACCTAAAAAAATCGAGTTTGAAGCCTTTTGGATAATTATGGATTTAATTTGCCCAAGCATGGGTGTGGGATCACATGGAGTGTGTTTGAATTCTAAGCCACCATTATGATCACTACTTAATGTTTCTTTCTACCACTCCCTTTCTACAGTGAGTACATGACTAAGATGACAACAGCTTAAATGAGTTAGTGCATGATATGGTTTGGCTCTGTGTCCCCACCCAAATCTCATGTTGAATTGTAATCGTAAGTGTTGGACATGGGGCTTAGTGGGAGATGATTGGATCATGAGGGTGATTTCTAGTGGTTTAGCACCATCCCCATGGTGCTGCCTCATAATAAAGTTCTCAGGAGATCTGGTTGTTTGAAAGTATGTAGCACTTCCCCACCCTTCTCCTGCTGGCCATGTGAATGTGTGCCTGTTTCTCCTTTACCTTCTGCCATGATTGTAAGTTTCCTGAGACTGCCCCAAAAGCAGAAGCCTGTACAGCCCACAGAACTGTGAGCTGATTAAACATCTTTTCTTTATAAGTTACCCAGTCTCAGGTACTTCTTTATAGCAATGCAAGAACAGACTAATGCAGAAAATTTGTACCAGAGAAGTGAGGCATTGCTATAAAGAAGCCTGAAAATGTGGAAGCAGCTTTGAAACTAAATAATGGGCAGAGGTCGGAACAGTTTGGAAAGCTCAGAAGAAGACAGGAAGATGAGGAAATGTTTGGAACTTCCTAGAGACTTGTTTAATGGATTTGACCAAAATGTTCATAGTGATATGGACAGAGATGCCCAGGCTGATGAGGTCTCAGACAGAGATGAGGAACTTATTGGGAACTGGAATAAAGATCACTCTTGCTATGCTTTAGCAAAGAGACTGGTGGAATTGTGCTCCTGCTCTGGGGATCTGTTGAACTTTGACCTTCAGAGAAATGATTTAGGGTATCTGGCAGAAGAAATTTCTAAGCATCAAAGTGTTCAAGATGTGGTCTGGCTGCTTCCAAAAGCCGAACTCATCTGCATAAACAAAGAAATGACCTGAAACTGGAACTTATGACTGAAACTGGAAAAAAGGAGACAAAGCATAAAACATTAGAAAATATGTAGCCTGCCCATGTGGTAGAAAAGAAAACCCCATTTTGGGGGTAGAAATTCAAGCCTGATATAGAAATTTGCATAAGTAAATAGGAGCCAGATGTTAATAGCCAAGACAATAAGGAAAATGCCTATGAGACATTTCAGAGACCTTTGGGGAAGCCCCTCCTATCACAGGCCTGGAGGCCTACAAGGGAAAAATGGTTTCATGAAGCCAGGCCCAGGGCCCTGCTGCTTTGTACAGCCTTGGGTCATGACACTCTGCATTCCACCTGCTCCAGCTCCAGCTGTGGCTAAAAGGGCCCCAGATATGTCTCATACTGCTGCTCTAGAAGGTGCAAGACACAAGCCTTGGTGGCTTCCACGTGGTGTTAAACTTGCAAGTACACAGAGGTAAAAGTTGAGGCTTGGGAACCTCCAACTAGATTTCAGAGGATGTATGGAAAGGCCTGGATGTCCAAAAAGAAGTCTCCTACAGGGGCAGAGCCTTCATGGAGAATATCTAATAGGGCAGTGCAAAGGGGAAATGTGAGGTTGGAGCCCCCACCCAGAGTCCCCACTGGGACACTGCCTAGTAGAGTTGTGAGAAGAAGATCATCATCCTTCAGACTTCAGAATGATAAATCTACTGACAGCTTGCACCATGTAGCTGGAAAAGCCACAGGTACTCAATATCAGTTCATGAAAGCAACCACAGGGGATGTACCCTACAAAGCCACAGAAACAGAGCTGCCCAGAACCTTGGGAGCCCACCCCTTGCATCAGTGTGGCCTGGATGTGAGACACAGAGTCAAAGAAAATTATTTTGGACAAGATTTAATGACTGCCCTGCTGGGTTTCGGACTTGCATGGGGCCTGTAGCCCCTTTGTTTCGGCTGAGTTCTCCTTTCTGGAAAGGGAATATTTACCCAATGCCTGTACCTCTACTGTATCTTGAAAGTAACTAATTTGTTTTCGATTTTACAAGCTCATAGGTGGAAGGGACTTGCCTTGACTCAGATGAGACTTTGGACTTGGACTTTTGAGTTAATTCTGGAATGAGTTAAGACTTTGAGGGACTGTTGAGAAGGGATTATTGTATTTTACAAAGTGAGAGGATATGAGATTTGGGAAGGGTGGAATAATATGGTTGGGTTCTGTGTCCCTACCCAAATCTCATGTTGAATTGTGATTCCAAGTGTTGTAAGTGGGGCTTGGTGGGAGGTGATTGGATCATAGGGATAGTTTCTAATAGTTTAACACCATTCATCCAATGCTGTCTCATGATAGAGTTCTCAGAAAATCTGGTTGTTTGAAAGTGTGTAGCATCTCTATCACCTGTTTCCCCTTCACCTTCTGCCATGATTGTAAGTTTCCTGAGGCCTCCATAGAAGCAGAAGCCTGTTCAGCCCACAGAACCATGAGCTGATTAAACATCTTTTCTTTGGAAATTACCCAGTCTCGAATAAGCTGAGGAAGACGGTGCTGTAGGACCAACTCAGGATTGCAGCTCCCAGTTAATCTGCAGAGGGTGAGTGGATGCCACATTTCCATACGGATATTTATTGTCCACAGACTAGGAGATTCCCAGGTGTAAGAGCCCCACGGGCCACCAGCGCGGCAGTTTGGGCCGGCGCGGCTGTTTGGGCCGGCACGACTGTTTGGGCTGAGGCTGCAGTGCAGCGACACTCTGTACAAAATACACTGGTTTGGTTGCCCTGTTAAACCAGCAATTGGCAATTTTGGAAGGCAGATTAGCACATTCATCTGATTAAATGGGACTTAAACAGAAAGCCAGGCCAGGAGATTCCCAGGCAGCAACGTGGTTTGAGCCAGCGCAGTGGGTCGCTGCACAGGAAATCACACAGATCCCAGCGCCCTTGCAGTAGGTGACTGGAACACCTGGGAGAGAGTCATCCGTTCAACTTTAAAAAAAAAAAAAAAAAAAGGGCTCTGAGGCAGGGAGCCAGGTGATCAGGCTCAGCGGGTCCCACCCCCACAAAAACAAACAAAACAGCAATTGGAAATGCTCGGGGTTGAGAGTTTCATGGCAAGCACAGGTGAACCCAGGACAGTGCAGCTCAGTGGGGGAGGGGAGTCCACCATTACTGAGGTACGCGACCCCTACAGAGGTATGCTGCCATTGCTGACGCAGCCTGCCATTGCCAAGGCAACCCGCCATAACAGAGAGAGTCTGCCACTACAGAGGCAGGCTACCATCGCCACTGCAGTTCTAACCACACCCATATAAACAGGGCTAGAGGGAATTACACATGGCAGCAGGGTGGAGCCCACGACAGCAGGGCGGAGCCCACAGCAACAGGGCGGAGCCCATGGCAGCTCATGATAGCCACTACAGGCAGGCAGTGACTAGACTGCCTCCTCGCTGGGCAGGAAAGTGCAACGGATACTCATAAATAAAGCCCTAACTCCCTGAGACAGAGCACCTGAGGAAAAAAAAAAGGGGGCTTTATGAGTTCTGCTGCAGCACACTTAAATGTACCTGCCTAGCAGCCCTGAATGAACAACGGAGCTCACAGCTCAGCACTAGAGCTCCTATAAAGTACAGGCTGTCTCCTCAAGCAGCTCCCTGACCTTTGTATATCCAAAGAGTCACCTCACAAAGGACTGATCAGACTGACATTTGGCAGGCATCATTCAGGGACAAAGATAGCAGAAGGAGAATCTGGTAGCAACCCTCATGGTTCTGCAGCTGCTACAGGAGTTCCCCAGGCAAGCAGGGCCTGGAGTGGACCTCAGCAGTCCTACAGCAGTGGGGCCAGACTGTTAGAAGGAAAACTAAGAAACAGAAATACTTCATCATCAACAATCTGGACATCCACTCAGAGACCCAATTGGAAAATAAGCAACCACTCAAACAACAGGTGGATAAATCCACAAAGATGGGAAGAACCCAGCGCAAAAAGGAGGAAAACACCCAAAACCAGAACACCTCGCCTCCTACAAAGGACCAAAACTCCTCACCAGCAAGGGAACAAAGCTGGACGGAGAATGAGTGTGATGAAATGACGGAATCAGACTTCAGAAGGTGGGTAATGAGAAACTTCTGTGAGCTAAAAGAACATGTTCTTTTTTTTTTTTTTTAAAGAAAGGAAAAAAAAGGAGTGAAGGAGAGGAAGAAAGAGGAAGAAAAAGAGGGAGAGAGAACCGGAATATAGCTGTATTCTAAAAATGGGTATTAATAATGGCCAACCAATATTTTGTGTATTTAATATGGAGAATGTATATTTTGTGTATTTAAAATGGAGAGCTCTATAAATGTTTATTGAGTTTACTTGTTCCAAATCTGAGTTCAAGTCCTGGATATCTTTATTAATTTTCTGTCTCGTGAGTCTAAATCTCTTTATGAGTCTTATGTATCTGGGTGTTAGGATCATTAGCTCTTATTGTTGCATTGATCCTTTTACCACTATATCTTTGTTGCTTTGAAATCTATTTTATCAGATGCGAGAATTGCAACTCCTGCTTTTTACTTATTTATTTATTTTTGCTCCCCATTTGGTTGGTAAATCTTTCTCCATCCCTTTGTTTTAAGACTTTGTGTATCTTTGGATGTGAAATGGGTCTGGATGTGGCATACCATTAGGTTTTGGCTGTATCTTTTGATTGGGGGATTTAGTCGACTTAAATTTAGGGTTACTGCCATTTGATGTTAACTGGCTATTTTATCCATTCATTGATGTAAATTCTTCATGTTGATGCTTGTTGATATTGATGCTCTTTACTTTTTGGTATATTTTTAGAAAGGCTAATACTGGTTGTTCCTTTCTATGTATAATGCTTCTTTCAGAAGCTCTTGTAAAGCCAGCCTGGTGGTAATAAAATCTCTGAGTACTTGCTTGTTCATAAAAGATTTTATTTTTCCTTCAATTGTGAAGCTTAGTTTGGCAGGATATGAAATTCTGGGCTGAAAGTTCTGTTCTTTAAGGATGTTGAATATCGGTCCCCACTCTCTTCTGGCTTGCAGGGTTTCTGCTGAGAGATTTGCTGTAAGTCTGATAGGCTTCCCTTTGTGGGTAACCTGACCTTTCTCTCTGGCTGCCCTTAGTATTTTCTCCTTTGTTTCAACCCTGGTGAGTCCAATGATTATGTGTCTTGGGGTTGCTCTTCTTGAAGAATATCTTTGTGGTGTTCTCTGAATTACCTGGGGTTGACTATTGTCCTGCTTTGCTAGATTCAGAAAGTTTTCCTGAATAATATCCTGAAGACAAGAATAGAGAAAAAAGGATAAAAAGGAATGAGCAAAGTCTCCAAGAAATATGGGACTATTTGAAAAGACCTAATTTATGTTTGATAGGTGTACCTGAATACAACGAAGAGAATGAATCCAAGCTGGAAAATACTCTTCAAGATAAAAGAACATGTTCTAAATCAATGCAAAGAAACTAAGAACCTTGAAAAAAGATTTGAAAAAAGATTTGAGGAAATGATAACAAGAATGGACAACTTAGAGAGGAATATGAGTGAATGGAAGGAGCTGAAAAACACAACACGAGAACTTCACAAAGCATGCACAAGTTTCAACAGCCAAATTGACCAAGCAGAAGAAAGGATTTCAGAAGTCGAAGATCAACTCAATGAAATAAAACAAGAAGCCAAGATTAGAGAAAAAAGTGCAAAAAGGAATAAACAACGTCTCCAAGAAATGTGGAATTATGTGAAGAGACCTAATCTATGTTTGATAGGTGTACCTGAATGTGACAAAGAGAATGAATCCAAGCTGGAAAATACTCTTCAGGATATTATCCAGGAAAATTTCCCCAACCTAGCAAGGCAGGCCAATATTCAAGTCCAGGAAATACAGAGAACACCACAAAGATATTCCACAAGAAGAGCAACCCCAAGGCACATAATCGTCAGATTCACCAGGGTCGAAATGAAGGAGAAAATGCTAAGGGCAGCCAGAGAGAAAGGTCGAGTCACCAACAAAGGGAAGCCCATCAGACTCATAGCAGATCTCTTGGCAGAAACCCTACAAGCCAAAAGAGAGTGAGGGGCCAATATTCAACACCCTTAAAGAAAAGAACTTTCAATCCAGAATTTCATATCCAGCCAAAGTGAGCTTCATAAGTGAAGGAAAAATAAAATCCTTTGCAAACAAGCAAGTACTCAGAGATTTTGTCAGCACCAGGCCTGCTTTACAAGAGCTCCTGAAAGAGGCACCACACATAGAAAGGAACAACCAGTACCAGCCATTCCAAAAACATACCAAATGCTAAAGAGCATTAATAAAATGAAGAATCTGCATCAACTAATGGGCAAAACAGCCAGCTAGCATCAAAATGGCAGTAGCAAATTCACACATAACAATATTAACCCTAAATGTAAATGGGCTAAATGCACCAATCAAAAGACACAGACTGGCAAATTGGATAAAAAGCCAAAACCCATCGGTGTGCTGTATCCAGGAAACCCATCTCACATGCAAGGATACACAAAGGCTCAAAATAAAGGGATGGAGGAAGACTTACCAAGCAAATGGAGAGCAAAAAAAAGCAGGAGTTGCAATTCTCATCTCAGATAAAATAGATTTTAAAGCAACAAAGATCAAAAGAGACAAAGAAGGACATTACATAATGGTAAAAGGATCAATATAACAAGAAGAGCTAACGATCCTAAATATATATGGACCCAATACAGGAGCACCCAGATATATAAGGAAAGTTCTTAATGACTTACAAAGAGACTTAGACTCCCACACAATAATAGTGGGAGACTTCAACACTCCACTGTCAATATTAGACAGATCAACTAGACAGAAAATTAACAAGGATATACAGGGCTTGAACTCAGACCTGGAACAAGCAAACATGATAGACATGTACAGAACCCTCCACCCCAAATCCACAGAATATACATTCTTCTCAGCACCACATCACACCTACTCTAAAATTGACCACGTAATTGGAAGTAAAGCACTCCTCAGCAAATGCAAAACAACTGACATAATAACAAACAGTCTCTCAGACCATAGTGCAATCAAGTTAGAACTCAGAATTCAGAAACTAACTCAGAACTGCACAGCTTCATGGAAACTGAACAACTGGCTCTTGAATGTTGACTGGATAAACAATGAAATGAAGGCAGAAATAAAGAAGTTCTTCGAAACCAATGAGAATGAAGACACAACATACCAGAATCTCTGGGACACATTTAAAGCAGTCTCTAGAGGAAAATATATAGCAATAAGTGCCCACATGAGAAGAGTGGAGAGATCCAAAATTGACACCCTATCGTCAAAATTGAAAGAGCTAGAGGAGCAAGATCAAAAAAACTCAAAACCTAGCAGAAGACAATAAATAACTAAGATCAGAGCAGAACTGAAGGAGATAGAGACACGAAAAACCCTTCAAAAATCAATAAATCCAAGAGCTGGTTTTTTGAAAAGATCAACAAAATAGACAGACCACTAGCTAGACTGATAAAAAAGAAAAGAGAGAATAACCAAATAGATGCAATAAAAAATGATAAAGGGGAAATCACCACAGACTCCACAGAAATTCAAACTATCATCAGAGAATATTACAAACAACTCTAGGCACATAAACTAGTAAACCTGGAAGAAATTGATAAATTCCTGGACACTTGTGTCCTCCCAAGCCTAAACCAGGAGGAAGCTGAAACTATGAATAAACCAATAATAAGGTCAGAAGTTGAGGCAGCAATTAAGAGCCTACCACACACAAAAAGCCGAGGTCCAGATGAGTTCACAGCCTAATTCTACCAGACACACAAAGAGGAGCTGGTACCATTCCTTCTAAAACTATTT
Organism: Callithrix jacchus; assembly: GCF_049354715.1. NCBI lineage: Eukaryota > Metazoa > Chordata > Mammalia > Primates > Cebidae > Callithrix > Callithrix jacchus. Next base: position 76,857,421 of record NC_133515.1, on the reverse strand, counting down.
CAAACAATCCAAAAAGAGGGAATACTTCCCAAATCATTTTATGAGACCAACATCATCCTGATACCAAAACCCAGCAGAGACTCAACAAGAAAAGAAAACTTTAGGCCAATATCCATGATGAATATAGATGCAAAAATCTTCAATAAAATACTAGCAAGCTGATTGCAACAGCACATCAAAAAGCTTATCCATCATGATCAAGTAGGATTCATCCCGGGGATGCAAGGCTGGTTCAACATAAGCAAGTCTATAAATGTAATTCACCACATCAACAGAACCAAAAACCAAAACCACATGGTTATCTCAATTGATGCAGAGAAGGCCCTTGACAAAATTCAACAGCCCTTTATGCTAAAAACCCTCAATAAACTCGGTATTGATGGAACATATCTCAAAATAATAAAAGCTATTTATGACAAACCAACAGCCAATATCATACTGAATGGGCAAAAACTGGAAGCATTCCCTTTGAAATCTGGCACTAGACAAGGATGCCCTCTCTCACCACTCTTATTCAATATAGTACTGGAAGTTCTAGCCAGAGTAATCAGGCAAGAAAAAGAAATAAAGGGTATTCAAATAGAAAAGGAGGAAGCCAAATTGTCTCTATTTGCAGACAACATGATAGTATATCTAGAAGACCAAAACTCCTGAAACTGATAAGCAACTTCAGCAAAGTCTCAGCATATAAAATCAATGTGCAAAAATCACAAGCATTCCTATACAACAGACTTAAAGAGAGCCAAATCAAGAACAAACTGCCATTCACAATGCTACAAAGAGAATAAAATACCTAGGAATACAACTTACAAGGAACATAAGGGACCTCTTCAAGGAGAACTACAAACCACTGCTCAATGAAATAAGAGAGGACACAAACAGATGGAGAAACATTCCATGTTCATGGTTAGGAAGAATCAATATCATGAAGATGGCCATACCGCCCAAAGTAATTTATAGACTCAATGCTATCCCCATCAAGCTACCATTGACTTTCTTCACAGAACTGGAAAAAAACACCTTGAACTTCATATGGAACCAAAAGAGAGCCCGCATAGCCAAGTCAATTCTAAGCAAAAATAACACAGCAGGAGGCATCACACTACTGGACTTCAAACTATACTACAAGGCTACAGTAATCAAAACAGCATGGTAATGGTACCAAAACAGAGATATAGACCAATGGAACAGAACAGAGGCATCGGAGGCAACACAACAAATCTACAACCATACAATCTTTGATAAACCTGACAAAAACAAGCCATGGGGAAAGGACTCCCTGTTTCATAAATGGTGTTGGGAAAACTGGCTAGCCATATACAGAAAGCAGAAACTTGACCCCTTCCTGACACCTTACACTAAATTTAACTCCAGATGGATTAAAGACTTAAACATAAGAACTGGCACCATAAAAATCCTAGAAGAAAATCTAGGCAAAACCATTCAGGACATAGGAGTAGGCAAGGACTTCATGACCAAAACACCAAAAGCATTGGCAACAAAAGCCAAAATAGACAATTGGACCTAATCAAACTCCACAGCTTCTACACAGCAAAAGAAACAGTCACTAGAGTGAATCCACAACCAATAGAATGGGAAAAAATTTTTGCATTTTACCCATCTGACAAAGGGCTGATGTCCAGAATTTACAAAGAACTAAAACAGATTTACAAGAAAAAAACAAACAAGCCAATCCAAAAATGGGCAAAGGATATGAACAGACACTTTACAAAAGAAGACATACATGAGGCCAGCAAACATATGAAAAAATGCTCATCATTACTGATCATTAGAGAGATGCAAATCAAAACCACATTGAGATACCATCTCATGCCAGTTAGAATGGCAATCATTAAAAAATCTGGAGACAACAGATGCTGGAGCAGATGTGGAGAAATAGGAACACTTTCACACTGCTGGTGGGAGTGTAAACTAGTTCAACCATTGTGGAAGACAGTGTGGCGATTCCTCAAGGACCTAGAAATAGAAATTCCATTTGACCTAGCAGTCCCATTACTGGGTATATATCCAAAGGACTATAAATTGTTCTACTATAAGGACACATGCACACGAATGTTCACTGCAGCACTGTTTACAATAGCAAAGGCCTGGAACCAACCCAAATGCCCATCGATGATAGACTGGACTGGGAAAATATGGCACATATACACCATGGAATATTATGCAGCCATCAAAAATGATGAGTTCATGTCCCTACAAGGGACATGGATGAATCTGGAGAACATCATTCTCAGCAAACTGACACAAGAACAGAAAATAAAATACCGCGTATTCTCGCTCATAGGCGGGTGATGAACAATGAGAACACATGGACACAGGGAATGGAACACTACACACTGGGGTCTATTGGGGGGAATAGGGGAGGGACAGTGAGTGGGGGAGCTGGGGAGGGATAGCCTGGGGAGAAATGCCAAATGTGGGTGAAGGGGAGGAAGGCAGCAAAACACACTGCCACGTGTGTACTTATGCAACTATCTTGCATTTTCTGCACATGTACCCCAAAACCTAAAATGCAATAAAAATATATATTTAAAAAAGTCAATATGCCAACTGAAAAATGAGCAGAGGAAGAACTGACAGTTCACAGATAAATTAAAATGGTCAATCATGGCAAATGATGTTCAGTTTCACTAGTAAACAAAGAAATTAAAATAAAATTACATTAAAAAAAAAAGAAAAGAAAGAAATTACCCAGTCTCAGGTAGTTCTTTGTGACAAGGTAAGAATGGACTAATACAGTGCATCACTAGGGTAGCACAATGGAGAGGGCCCCAAAGCAGAGAGATAAACAGCTCATTTTTTTCATCTTTCTCAATACTTCTTGCTCCCTCTCTGTTGTTATCATCCATTTTTCTTTTCATCCCATTTCCTCATTTTTCCCTTTCATTTCCTCTTTTTGGGACAGCAAGAAGTCATGTTCTTGCTGCCAACAGTTACAACATTTTCAGTAGTCATGACAGCCACAAAGCCAGGGCTGGACCTGTCCAGAGGTCTGATCTGCAGCAGGAGGGAGTGTGTAGTGTACAGGGGGTTGATCTGCAGTAGGGGAAGTCTGTAGTGTACAGGGGGTCTCCAGCTGTCACTTAGATCCCATGCTGCCCCTTCACTTTTAATTTTGCTCACAGTGCCTTTTGTCAAAGGCAATTTAAAATTTAGAGATAGTCTCATCTGTCAATCTTTTCTTTACTTTAGGGTTTCCAGGTTTGTGTCTTACTTAGGAGGGGCTTCCCGATGCTGAAATTATTTGTGTAAACAGATATGCCACATTTGCCTAAACAGAAATTTGGGCAAGCTGGCACATTTGAAACAGGGCTGTCTCCTAAACTTCGGGACATGTGGATAGCATGAATATGCTTGAACTCTAAAATTACTTTCTCTGGAAAAGGCCTTCTAGCTCCCTTACTCATTGCCTCTGCCCCCCAGCTCCACCCGAGCAATTTCATCTTAGGGTCGGGGAGCATTCAGTTGCTAGGGCCAGAACCCCACTCAGAGTAACTTAAGTAAGTGGGAACTACTTGCTCATTGATAAGGGAATACTATGAAACCCAGTTTGAGGAATTCCATCTGGGGAACTGAAGGGCTAGAGTCCGGAGCTGCTCTTCCTCCTCCCTTTCTCTGAGTTATCTTTGTGGAGTTATCTGCTCCATCCTCTCCCTCTAGTCCAGCATACTTTGTTACCACATGACCTTAAATGACTGTCTGACTCAGTCCTTAAGCCCACGGACGGAATCTTGTGAGTCTAGCACTCAGACAACAAATGCCCTCAGGCTCTCTGTGCCCCAACTCCAAGTTCTAGATTAAAAGGTCCAATTAGTTAAAGTAGATCATGTCTAAAATGGGTCTATTCTCAATTAAATTATTGGTAAGGGCCATGAGCCACATGATTGCCCCTTGGGGTAGTGGGCAAGGTAAGATTCACAAAGAAGATGTGGTGGGAGGAAATGACCTCTGTAACTCTGTGGTCCGGTTCTCACACACATATTGTGATTTTTGCTCCCCTTCAAGTTTGCCCTTGATGTTGTCTCTAACTGAATTCTGTTTTCTCCCATGGTTAGATTTATACCACATCCAAGACCTTTTAGGGATGTGCCGTAGTCCTGTCCCCTGCGGGAAGCTCTGATCTAAGACTGCACCCTCGTGGAAATTAAGGAGAAGGGGAAAGTCTGGGCTACAGATGGAGAAGGATGAGTCATTCCAGCAGCCATAGCCAAGGGGACTCCTGGAGATGTGGGGACTGTTTATGTAGCCACTCAGTGTCATGGGCCCCCAGTGGGGGTGGGGCGAGGAAGGACATACAAAGGTTGCTCTAGTACATTTCTGGTTTTGCTTCCTACTGTAAATGACTTTTGTCATATGACTGGGGGAGTGTGGTGGTGGCAATAAGCGGAAAAAGCTGAGTCTAAGAGTTGCTTTCTGGATTCTTTTATTAGGGTCAATGTAATCTAAAAAAGTTGACTTTTGAGAAAAGAAATCTTTTCTGTTTTCTACAGCCAGACTAAGGATTTGGTGATGAATGGTAGGTGGGAACATGATGGGACCCTGACTGGTTATATGGCCTCTCTGAGGCTCAATTCTTTTATCTCTAAAAGAGAGAACTGTCTACCCGGTGAGAGAAGATCTCTTGGGAGCCCACTGAACTCTAATGTAATGTTATTATACAGTAAGTTCTCACTTAATGTCATTGATAGGTTCTTGGAAACTACAAGTTGAAGCAAAATGACATATAACAAAAACATTTTTTTCTCATCAATATTATAACAAAATGGTAAAGGAAATGACATTATTTATGGACGCACTGTGTATTGTTTTTGCTTAAAGTCATAGATTCCAAGAACCTACCAATGACATTGAGGACTTACTGTATTAGTATCATTTATAACTACAAAATGACTTAATGTACCACAAAATATGCTGATTTCATGTTAGAGACCAGATAAATACAAATATTTTGTTAAAGTGTCTCTCTTCTTCACTTTACCAACCTTTACCAACCTCCTTCCTCCAGAATATTTATCCAGAATATAAAATGCCTCATCAACATGAGAGAACAGTAGGAAGCACCCATTTGTGGTAATCCTCTGTATGGAGGAGCCCGTTACATAACCACAGAGGCACAAAGCTGCGGTTTTGAGAACATCTTCCCACACCAGTTCTAAGCATTGACCTCGACTACATTAGCTAACACAGGAATCAGCACTAGTGACTTTTGAGCCAACAATCAACCTCTCCTAACACATGATTCTTCTAGAAAAATATGTGAGATTGGAGATTACCTGTGATGGTTTGGATTTAGATTTTGCCTCAAGGTTCAGGCAATGGTAAATAGGCAGGAGTTTAATAGGAATTAAGGTTATTTGATAACTCCTGGGCCACTACGGATAGAAAGGATTGGCAATTTTGTCATTTGGGCTGCCCCTGATTGAAGGCACAGACCTGCTTCATGAAGTGCTGAAACACAAGCACAGGTGCATCAAAGTGAGTGGTAACCAGCTTAATAGTATGGGTTAACCCTAACCAGATTCATTTTATCGGAAACACAAACACGAATCACTTGTTCTTACTTTTATTTTACAGTGGTCTCAAATAGTCAAGATGCCCTGCTGGGAGGAGCTTCTATTCCTGCTCTGTGGAAGAACTGGGCATGCCAGATGCCCAGAAGGTAAGAGGCTCACATTCCAGGTGGATCACTCTGGTTCTTCTCATCAGAATCAACTAGAGAGATGGGCTCCCTCTCCAGCCCTACCCAGAAGCAGTGACCAACCTGAAAGGAAAGATAATCCATTGCCCTCTGGAGAACTGGTCTGACTCTAAATCAGGAGCCTGCAAACTATTTCTATAAAGGGCTGGATAGTACATTTTTTGCCTGTAATGGCCTTCCAGTCTGTCTCAGTTACTCAACTCTGTGATTTTTGAGCAGCCATTGGACAGTATGTAAATGAATGAGCCCAGCCCCATTTGGCCCTCCACCCACAGGCCATAGTTTGCTGACTCCTGCAAGAGTGAAACCCTTTATGAACTAGAGAGTTCCATGCTTGAACATGGGCCCAGAAAATACAGGAAGGCAAATCTCACACATTGGCAGTTGTGTGTCTCCTAAGTGCTTTGTGACGGTGTTGACTTCCAATTCTTAGGAGAGGCCTTGGGCACCAACCATACGCTGACCCAGGAAGAAGAGGACTCTTGGGAGTGAGAGTCAGAGAATGAGTACCAGGTGCCCTTCAGAGCCCTCAGCCTTCAGACTGACACAACAACAGATCATAGTCTCCTAAGTTCTCTGGCTTAAAGCATGGGAGCCACACTTACCCTGCCAGGCTGGAACCCCAGTTCTTGGATGGGGCTAGCAGCAGCCATGCAGAATGGGCATGTGGGTAGTATAGGAGAAAGAATGCTAGGTGGCACTTGGTCGGCAACTTGCAATATCATATTTCTCAATTGTATCACCAAATGTGTATTATCGTCCTGTCTTACAGAGAGGAAATATGAGCCTCTCCTGCCAAATAGAAAGTTTCAGGCGGCAGAAGGATGACCTTGGCAGACAGGGAGGTATCCTTTTCTTGCGCCTTCCTTCAATCTGCCTGACCCCGGCTCTGCTCGGCAGTGACCCATGCTCCCCTGACCACTTGTCTCCAGCAGAGCTGTGATTTATCCACCTTGCTCCATCTGGGACCTGCACCCAGGCCACTTTCCTCACTCCATCCTGGGCTGGCAAAACTACCCCATTTGGAGCTTCTTCTCCAGGGTTTCAACCAAGTTTAGAAAAGCAACAAAACAGCCAGCGTGCAGCCTATCCTTTTAAAGAATGTCTTTGAAGCTACCATGTTCTTAAACATTTTCAGCATGTTTTTCAATCTTTTCATTATTACTATAGGGAACACTCTGAAACTAAGGCTATGGTTATAAGGAACTCAGAATCACCATCCCCCAGTATGGTTCCATTTCCAAACAAGTTCAAGAAACAGAATCCAGGCAAGTAGCATGTGAACAATGCCAAAAGATGCAACCAATACAGTGAAACTTTGTAGTGTTAGAGAGATGAAGGAGGTTGGAAATTACCCTCTTAAGTTCGTTCTTTCATTGTTATTTATTTTTAAAGTACTGCTTGTGCAGAACCCAAGGACAGCTACACATTTACTGCATATTTATATTTACTGCCTCCTGAGACATTAAATGTAAACGGCTGCAGCAGGGTCTTGGTAACTGTCCAGCGGAAGCACAAATTAGAAAAAATACAAAATAAGCTTCCCTGAGCCCATGAATTCACCATATCATGAATATGTAAGATACATTAATTAGTTCATTAATAGGCTCCAAGACATTGCAGATGCTGGGTGTGTGGGCAGGCACCACTGACGCAAAAGTTAATGTGTGTGGGACACTTTGCCAAACTCTGGGGCCTGTGTGGGTTGAGGCACATATGTTGGGGCCTCCATCAGGGCTGGTTGGAGGCCTGGGCAGGACACAGTGGTCTGGGGCTGAGGAGTACAACATACAGCTCCACAGGGGCCTCGGATTTTAGCATGTGTGCAGGTTAGTATATTTGGGCAGTGTGTGTCTGCTCTTAGAGTCTTCCACAGATGATAACCTGGAGTCCCCAAGGAATAGGGTGATGCCAGCATGGAGGAGCCAAAAATGCTAATCTGCCTTCAAAATTCAGCATACACTGGGGATATCATGATTCTAAGCAGAAGAGCTAAAAGAAATGCAGTTCATCCAGGCATGGAGTTCAAGTGCCTTGTCCCAGGACCCATGTAGCATTGACACTTTCCTGAGCTCCTTTAAGTGATGCAATTATCAAGCCTCTTTTGAAGATCTTTTTAAAATACCTTTTCTTCTTGCATTTTTTAAGGAAACATAAGCTCTTGGGCGAACTGTTTTATAACAGCAACATTTGCTGTAAGGAGGTGCTCATATTCTCTTAGTGTAATAACACCAAGAAGCTGAAAGGAGTGAGAGATCTCTGTGAGGGAAATGGCTTCACAATATGCTCCTCAGGCTGCCATAGATCTGACATCCCAGAAACATTTGGAAGACAGAATGGAGTTAGATTCCATAACTCAGGCTATGTGGCCTACCTGCTGGGGATGCTATGGTCTTCCCTGCCTCCGCTCACCAAGTTGTGGCAGAAGAGCCCCTTCTCAATTGTTCTGGGTCTGATTAACCTTGGTATGTTAGAAGGCAAGGGGTTATCGAAGGCCAGGATGTTCTTTGCTGTCTCTCATCATGCTGTAGTTGTTGAAGACTGGATTACCAACCGAGATTTCAGACAGGTTACAGAATGTCCTTTCTGGTTCTCCAATGGAGTCTCTTACTTGATGGGTAGCTGAGAAAGAAGGAGGCAAGGGGGCTTTAGTTCTTCTAGAAATCTTGATTCTTCAGAGTTGATTGATTCATCTCTTTCCTGGAGTCAGGGACAGGCAAATTCGCAATTTTACTCAATGCTGACAAATTCCAATAGAGGTAAATAGCTCAAAACTGGCCGGTACTCTGAGCTAGGACCTGATGAAGGAAAGAGATACAGAAGGAAAACAGTGTCCTACCACAAAGCAGCAAAGACACATTGCCTTGGTGTCAACACACTTATATTTCAAGCTTGGTTCTGCCATTTACGATAAGTGACTTACTGCTAATTGTTAACTTCTCTGAGTCTCAATTTGCTCATCTATAAAAACAATGCCTGCTCCTCAGTGTTGCAGCGAGGGCTTACTATGCAGTGAGCAGCAGGCAGCTAGACATAGTAGGTGGTAGGTGCAAAGTAGCTGCTGTTGGGATGCTTAGGTTTCACTGTTTCAGCACTCATCTAGAACTGATACGCTGTTAGATCTATTTGACCATCCTGTGAACAAAAGATACATTGCTTCCTAGGAGTATTTTATTTTTCTAAGCCAAACACTTGGTGCATAGGAACCTACCACTTGCATTTAGTTTTCTTATTTTGCATAAAAATAAACTGAAAAACCGGTGCTTTTTGTGGCCAAATTTAATCCTCAAACCTCTTTTTCAAATGCTCTTTGTGTATTTTCTTTCCTTTTTGGAAAATTCCTTTTGGTATTTAGGAAAATGTTTAATTTTGTTCTAATGGTTACCTTTGTAGTACTCTTTATTATGTTTTTAAAAATTTTTTCAATCTTTTACTCTCTGTCAGTTTTAAGTGGTATCTTTTGACTTCCTATTACTTCTGGTGTAAACTCAATAATCTTATTCTACTTTCTTTTTTCTTACCCACTTCTCCCATTTAAAAACTTGCATTAATTCTATTCTGTCAGAAAATACAATGTTTAACTACCTATCTTATACCCTATCTCCAGCCTTGTATTAGTCCTAGAGCTATATATGAAATGCTCACCTTCAATCCTCCCACTGAAATGTCCCCAGTCAGCTCTTAGTTGAATAAAGCAAAATTAATTCTGCAGTGGATTCGTCAGGAAGAGCATGTGGGCACAGTATTCTTGAGTTCTTGGATCTTCAAAACCGTTTTTCTACATTGTTAATATTTGAAGAACAGCTTGGCTAGATATAAAGTTCTTGACTTGCATTTTCTCAAGTTTCTCAAAGTTCTGTTTCACTCACGTCTTGCTTTACATGTGGCTGAGAAATCCAATGTCAGTCTAATCCTCTTCACCTTTCCAGCTATTTTATGTTTCCTCCAAAAGGCCATATGAATTATTTTCTTTCTCTTTAAAGCTTAACAGTTCTACCAGGATATAGCTCTGATATGATTATGCCAGGTCAACTACTTCAAGGGAACGCTTTCACTTATAGATTCAGTTTTTGATTTATTTCCAGAAAGTTTCCTTTGATTACAATTTTACATACTAATTATATTCTGTTGTTTTGTGTCCTTGTTCAAGAACTCCAGTTGGACATCCGTGGCCAGTCTTCCACTTCAATCACTTTCCTCTGGTCTTTTTTACTTCTTTCTTTACCTCCCTTTTGCTCTCTTGTTGTTTTCCTGTTGGTCTTCAATGCCTTTTAGCAAATTTCCCTTTAAATTTATTCTCCCTTGGGCCTCATAATTTTGTCTACATTTCTGGTATGAATTTGCCGTTTTCTTTGATATTCTTGCTATGTTCAATAACTATCATTACATTTCTTCCTCTTTTTTTTCTTAATTCATTTGTGTTGCTGGGTTTTATATTTCTGATTCAAAGTGTTTTCTTTTTATATATCTCCAAATTCTATTTTGAAGAAAATTAATTTTTGTGGGAGTATTATGTTACAATCTTCCTCAGCTTCATGGTTCCCTCCACCTGCCCCTGCCCCTGCCCCTGAGGTGAGGGAGTATTTTTTTCAGCTGAATTACCTCGTTTCACTTTTTAACAACAATTTTATCTGGATATGATTGCTGTGTTTCTATATATCTTCATTCTGTGGAGAGAGTGCTTCATGTGACAGCAGCATCTCCTCTCAGTTCTGCCCTTTTCTGTGAAGGTTTTTTTTAATGGAAGATGTTGATGGTGAGATTAGGAAGAAAATGAAAGGGGCTACTCTTATCTTTTTTCCTAGAAACATTAATTTGATCCTTTTCTTTCCTTCTTTCCTTTCATGGCTATCTCACCAAGGAATACCACCACTTTGGCATATTTCATTCTTAAGAATCAGTGCTTCTCCCGGGCTGCCACTTCTGGGCCTCACTCATTTCCAAATCTTTTCCTGCAGCTCTGAACTGCCAAGTTCCAAATTGCACAGAGCATTTCTTAACTTGGTTGGGCTTTCTTTTGAGAGTGTCCATACCTTATGTAAGCCCTTAATGCCCCTCTACTATTTTCGATACCATTATTTAATACTTCCCTACTTCACTTTCCATACCCACAGGCTTGAAGCAGTAGGCAAAAGGTAACTGTTAGAATGTGGTTCATTTTTCTACTTGCTGATAATTTAAAGCTTGTAGTATTCTCCAATTCTTCGTAATGCTAAAGCCATAATGCTATTTTCTATTTTCACTCTACTTATTTTCAGGGTTTTGTAAGTTGTACGGGGAGATTTGGAGTCAAGCAGCTGCCATCATTTTCCATTCCTGTTTTGTGTTCACTGAATTTCTTGGATTCGCATGTTGATATTTTTCAACAAATTTGGAAAAAATTTTGACTGCATATTTCTTCAAAACATTTTTTTATTTCTACCTGTCTTCTTTTTTATCTTGAATCTCTCTCTCTTCTTTTTCTGGGGATTTTAATTACATTTATATTTGAACCCTTAATACTTTCACAGATAACAGAGATGACTTCTCTAGCCTTTTTTCTCTTAGCTTTCATTTGGATACTTTCTACTGTTCTGACTTCAAGTTCACTGATCCTTCCTTTTGCAATGTTCGCTCTGCTGCTAAGCCCATCCAGTGAACTTTTTATTTTAGATATTTTATTATTACTATAATTTTCATTTCTCTACTGATATTATCTATTTGTTTACTCATTATATTTATCTTTTAATTTGAACCTTTATACATATGCATAATGGCTGTTTTAAAGTCTTTGTCTATTAATTCCAACATCTCTGGGTCTGTTCCTATTTCTTGTCAATTTTTTTCCAGGATATAGGTAACATTTGCTACTACTTCACATGTCTAGTAATTTCTAATTGTGTGCTGGATACTGTAGATTCTTGGAAACTTCCTTCTCTTGGCTTCTGTGACACAATGATCTTCAGGTTTTCCTACTACTACTTTGGGATTCTAGCCATCTTATTTAACACTCGTTATCCTCTACTTTGTGATTTTTGAATTGCAAAAATTGTGATTTTTGAATGTCAGAGATCCTCATGGCTCAATCTCATATTTTATCTTTTCTCACACTATATTTTCTCTTTAGCCAGTCTCATCTACACCCTCTGCTTTAATCACCACCTATACACTGATGATTCAAAACTGTATAAATTCAGCTGAGACCTCTTCTCTGACTTACTCGACTAATCACTACTTGTTTCAATAACACATCCACTTCAATATGTCCAGAATCAATATTGTGATTTCTCTGGCCTGCCAACATGTGCGCACACACACACACACACACACACACACAATATGAAATAGGGAACTTCTTCCAGTGATATAAATTTCACTGAATTATACCACCACCACTTCAATTATGCACACTTGAAATATAGGCACCTTGACAACTCTCTCCCTCATCCCCCATATACATTCCATCTTGAAATTTTGTTGATTTTATATTTCCACTTATCTTCATTGCCATCTCTCTCTGCCACTACCCAGTTTTTAGCTCCCACCATCTCTCACTTGCATTATGAAATAGCTCCAAATTTATTGTGCACATCTAATCTTGCCCTGCTACAATCCGTTCTCCAAATCATTGCCAGGATTATATTTTTGTAATGCATATCTAATAATGCAAATCTGATTCACTCTCTCTCTCTCTCTTTCTCTCTCTCTGTATTTCTGTGTGTGTGTGTGTGTGTGTGTGTTCCTCTCTCTCTCTTTCTCTCTCTCTCTCTCTCTCTTTCTCTCTCTCTCTCTCTCTCCACACGCGCACACACACACACACACACAGTTTTAAAGTGGGCTACCATTGTTGTCCACTGCTTTTTGGGTGAAAATAAAAATCCTTAACATGGGCTGGTCCCTACCTAACTCATGCTTCCATGTTTTCCTTGCTCTCTCCCATCCCTCTCTGTTGTCCTGGTCCTATCTGTTCTGGATTTCCTGAAGCATATCTGCCTCTGGTCTTTGCCTGTGCTATTCCATCTGTATTAAATGCTCACTCCTCTCCTTATCACCTCCTCCAGATCTGAAATCAATTGTCCTTTTCTGGGGAAAGCATTCCCTGAACCCCTTGGCCAGTCAATCTCACACTTATGCTCACATTGGCACAATGTATTTCTCATTTGTAGTCCCTATAATGTTTGTAATTTCACATTTATTTCCATGATTCTTTCATTCATGTATGACACCCCTACTGAATTTTAACTGTTGTGAAATCAAGAATTGTGTCTGTTTTGGCACACTCATATTTCCAGTATCAATCATAGTGTAGGTGTTCAATGAATATTTATTGAATCAGTGAATAATGAATAAAAGGTATTCTTCCATGTTTCTGTTTTATACTCACACTTAGCTCTCACTCTACCTTTCTAACAAATGGCCTAAGCACAGGAGGATGCTGAAAGGGCTGTTAAGGCAGCAAGAAAATCAAGTAACACAGAAGCAGAGTCAGTTGGCTCCTTGCCCTTAGAATTCTCAGAAGAATTTTTTGCCTCTGCCTTCAAAATGAAACTGTAATATTAAAACTGATCTTGTGGTCCCTGGAAGATGAACTACAAACCATCATCAAAAAATATCTAATGTTGGAGCTGGTGGCTGCCTTTGTCCTTCCCATCTGTAAGCCATGAAAAGGAATCAAAATAATTCTGTCATCAAGGGCATCACAAATCCTGGGTCTTCACCCGATTCTTAATGCTTCATGTCTAGCACGAGCACTTTCATTTTCTAGGGATTCCATACTATACTGTCTGGCCCCTGGCAGGGCTGGGATATAGTTATCTTGGTGGAATAGGGTCAGCATTTGTAAGAGCGGCACTTACAAATATTGTCGGGCACTGTAGTGAAAAGAGTAAGCCTGGGGAAGTGAGGGTAGTTACCAAGACCAACTCTGAAGCAATGACGGGTGACCAGAAGTGAGTCAATGTCAGAAATTTCTACAGCGACGGAGATAGCTTATAAAGGTGAAGATCCAGTAAATAGTCTGGGGTTAAAAAACTCAAGTGAGGGAGGGTACAAAAGATGATGCCGATGTCAGGGGCAGAAAGATATCAGCAGGCAAGTAAGGCCGAGGACGCACCCATCTGGACAAGACCGAATCGCTTCGGTAATTGGCTTTCTTGGTTTTAGTCATTTTTATCTATTCCTGATGCTCATGTGATATTTTCTCTTTCTGTTTCTTGGGTGAGTTTTAGTATCTCAAACACATGCAAGTAGAAAGACAGAAGTTCTTAGGTAGTTTTTTTAGTAATAGAAGTTCTTAGATTTTTTTTTTTAAGGGAGAAAGTACTGAGAAAAAATCATCGTTCCTTATACAAAGGCCTTCATTCCTCACAAACATAGAATTTTCAGTCAAGAACTTGGTCCTTCAAAAAAGAAAAGGAAAGAAAAGAGAGCATGAGCTCTATCCCTCTTTTGACTAAATACTGCCACTGACTCCTGTTTGTGCTAAAGGCTGTCTCTTGTTCCACATGTCAAATGCATACTTGTAAAAACGCCACTTGGCTCCTTGGATTCCCCAGTCTTAGCAGAAAAACAAAATGGTCAATAATTTATTTTTACATTCAAACTGAACTGAACATTTTTTGGTGATCCAACCCCACAGATGCAAAGTGAAAGAGTTCCAGAAAAGCCAGTGAGAGCCATGAGATTACAAGTCTGTTAGCACATTTCTTTCAAGGCTTACAGAATCCCAAGTCTTGCCTTGCTTCAGGAAAAAGAACTGGTTGACACTTGAGAGGTTTCAAGTCACAAGAAGCTGAGGCCTATTGTGAGAAGCGTACGGGCAGTGGGGCCAGGTCACATACTGCGCGTCACCCACTTCCTGCCTCACCGCCCACCCTGAGATGTCTGCTGGGTGGGAGGAGGCTCATTGCCAGAGAACAGTCTGGTGTTTTCTGTTTCTGCTGCAGGAAGTCCCCCTTCTTCTGCCACCCCTGCAGCGCTTCAGCCTGGAAACAACTTTCAGAGAGGAGAAGGGAAACAAAGCTTTCAAAAGCAGACGCCTATGGTGGGGTTTGAAGGGAGGGGCTCCTTGTTCAAGCATTTCTCGCCCAGACTTGAAAGGACACTTCAGATTCGTTCATTTTAGGGTTGATGCTTCTTCAGTCATTAAGAAGCCACTAAGAAAACTGACCCTGGGAAGACAAATTCCTGAAGCTGAGTCAGATACAGCCAGCTCTTACCACACCATCTGACCCTCGGTCCCCTCTGACCTCATCTCTTCCCACCTCCTCTCCATCTGACTTAGCAGTGGCCACACTGACCTCCCTGTGATTCAAGAACAGTTCCTACCTCAGGCCTTGGGGCCCCTTGTTTTTACCCCACATACCTGTGTGGCTTCCTCCCACTGCTTCCAAGGTTCTGCTCAGAGGGCATCCTGTCAGACTGGTCTTTCCGGGACACCCATCCTGATTATTATACATTTCCCCTGTTTCTTTTTTTTTTTTTTTTGAGATGGAGTCTCGCTCTGTTGCCCAGGCAGGAGTGCAGTGGTGTGATGTCAGCTCATTGCAACTTCCGCCTCCTGGGTTCAAGTGATTCTCCTGCCTCAGCCTCATGAGTGGCTGGGACTACAGGCACCTGCCACAATGCCCAGCTAATTTTTTGTATTTTAGTAGAGACAGGGTTTCACTGTGTTGCCCAGGCTTGTCTTGAACTCCTGAGCTCAGGCAATCCACCCGCCTCAGCCTCCCAAAGTGCTAGGATTACAGGTGTGAGCCACCACACCCGGCCCCTATTTCATTTTCCTTCGTGGCACCTTTTACCACCTGATAACGTTCAATGGCACCTTTTACCACCTGAAAACATTCAAACTTGATTTGTTTGCAATAGTCTTGCCTGACTAGAATGTAAGATCCATGAATGAGAAGAGACTTTCTGCTCTACCCTTGGCACATAGTGGGTGTTCAAAAAATATTCAATGGCTTACTTCGGCAGCACATGTACTAAAATGGGAATGGCACAGAGAACATTAGCACGGCCCCTTCTCAAGGATGAAATTATGCAGCATTCCATAATCTCGAGAAATGCAAATCAAAACCATAATGAGATACCATCTCACACCAGTAGAATGGCTATTACTAAAAAGACAGAAGGTAATAGATGCTGATGAGGCTGCAGAGAGAAGGAAATGCTTATACACTATTAGTGGATACATAAACTAGTTCAGCCACTGTGGAAAACAGTTTGGAGATTTCTCAAGGAACTCAAAATAGAACAATCTTACTGCTGAGTATATACCCAAAGGAAAAGAATTCATTCTGTCTTAAAGACCCATGTTCACTGCAGCACCATTCTCAAAAGCAAGGACATGGAATCAACCCAAGAGCCCATCAACAGTGGACTGGATAGAGAAAATGAGGTATAAATATACCATGGAATATTATGCAGCCATAAAAAAGAATGAAATCATGTCCTTTCAGCAACATGGATGGAGCTGGAGGGTATTATCTTAAATGACCTAATGTAAGAAACTAAAACAAAATATTTGAAGAAAGAAGGAAGGAGAGAGAGATGGAGGAAAACTAAAGGAAGAGTCACGGCCCTGAGAGAATACAGCACAGGCTGGGGGTGAGATAAGGAGTGAGATGGGGGCTGAGTGACATCTCTGAAACTAGACATGGAAGGCCCCAAAAGAAATGTTCCTACTTCATCTTTCCCTGTGCCTGGGATAATTTACTCCTGGATGGTAAAGATATGACTTGGTTTCAACTGTGTTGAATTAACCTGGGCGATGTTACAAGCTGGCATTGCTTTGGAAGCTTGACCTTGGTTTCAAATGGGATCTTGTACATTGCTCAATGACCAAGTCACAAAGTTGCATAACGATATTGACCCACAGTCATGTTATTGTGGAGATGGCAATGACTGGCCAAAACCAGGTGTTCTCCTTACATTTCTGCCCAGCTGATACTCTCAGAGAGCTCCTCGCCACGAAAACCAAGTCACTGTCCCAGTGCCAGAGGCCAGGACAATTATGGGGCTTTCCCAACTGTGTGTTCTTGCTGCCAATCAGCTCCCAGGCCTAGGCTTCTGAGAAAGAGGCTACGTACACAAGTTGCAGAGCTCTCCTCCCCTTATGCCCTCTCCCCTTCCCCAAACCCACAGTAGCCTTTGCCATAGAGCGTATTCTTTTGACCTGTTCTGGTCTGCTAGCCTAAGTATTCTCCAGCCCCTTTAAGAAGGTAACTCTTCCCTGACCCTCAGTCTGAGGTCTAGAGGCCCTTCTGCTTTGTCTCACAGGCATCTGCCCTCCTCCCCTCATCCCCTAGAACAGCACAGCAGCAGCCGGTGCTGCCTCTGAAGCCCTCTCCCAATGTTAGCTAATGGGAACCGCATGGACTCCTGTCTGCCGTACAAACGGAACAGAATTTTCCTTCAGAGCCAAATCCAGCAAAATCCACAGTGATTTTCAGTCTCATGACACATTCTGATCTCTTCTCTTGCCCACTTTTGGTGCTGCAGAGTGGATCACCTTGCCTTATACCCAAGTCATTATTAAAATGTATCGAAAAGAGAGAGAATTTAAAAAAAAACACTGAAAAATCACCTTGCAATTGTATACCTCAGAAGGCCTTTGACCTAATAATAATGTGTAACATTAAGGCAAATAACCAAAACAACTAAATTTTTCCATTTATTTCCTTTAGTGGGCTCAGTTGCAGATATATGAATCTGACCAGGGTCCTGATCACTCCCTGCTCCCAAAGACCACCCCTTGAGCCTGTAAGATCCAAAGCCAACCCAGTGGATTAATGTACAGGTCTATGCTAAGCCAGAAAGACATGGTCTCCTATGAGATGCCAGGAAAGTACCTAGGGCTTCCCTGGGCTCACCCCCTGGGTAAGCCATAGCTTGGCCTGGCCTTTTAGACATTGTGCAAGACCAGCTTCTGTGATCTCTGTAGGCCCTGAAGTCCAGACATTGTAACCAACACTGACCTAGATCCAGTGCCAGCATGACAAGAAGTCCCCTCAGATTCAACCTTTACATGAAAAGTAGCTTTGAAATGACCAATCCACATTTGTTTGTTTGTTTCTGCTTTCCACAGACCTTTCCTGTCTGTAACACCAACCTCCTCTTCTTGGCTCATCAGAACATTCATTCTATGTGATGAAATAAAGTGTTGCCCAATTATAGAATCACAAATAAAGCCAATTAATGTTTTTCATATATGTTTTAAAGTTTTTATTGATACATAATAATTATACATATTTATGAGGTATGTGTGATGTCTTGATACAGCCATAGAATGTGTAATGATCAAATCAGGATATTTAGGATATCCATCACCTTGAACATTTATCATTTATTTGAGCTAAGAACATTTCAAATCTTCTCTTCTAGCTATTTTAAAATACACAATATATTTTTGTTAACTATATCACCCTACTGTACTACTGAATGCTAGCACTTACTCTGTTTATCTAACTGTATGTCTGTACCCATTAACCAACCTCTCTTCATCCCACACACCCTTCATAGCCTCTGGTAGCTACCATTCTTTTCTCTACCTCCATGAAATCCATCTTTTTAGCTCCCACATATGAGTGAGAACATGCAATGTTTGTCCTTCAGTGCCTGGCTGATTTTACTTAACAAAATGTCCTTCAGTTCTATACATGTTCCTGCAAATGACAGAATTTCATTCTTTTTTATGGCTTAATAGTATTCCATTGTGTATACATGTATACTACATTTGCTTTATTCATTCATCTGTTGATGGACAATTAGATTAATATCGTATCTTGGCTATTATGAATAGTGGTGCAATAAACATGGGAGTACAGGTATCCCTTTGAAATATTGATTTTTTTTCCTTTGAATAAATACCCAGTAGTGGGATTTCTGGGTCGTATGGTAGTTCTATTTTAAATTTTTTAAGAAACCTCCATAGTGTTTTCCATAATGGCTGTACTGATAAATGAATTTAATAAGGTTGCAGAATATAAAATCAGTATACATAAATCAGTAATATTTCTATATACCAATAATTAACTTGCTGAAGAAGAAATCAAGAAAGTAATCTCATTTAAAACAGCTATAAAAATTGTCTAGGAATAAATTTAATCAAATTGAATAAATTCCTTCTGATGAAAGAAATTGAAGAAGACACAAATAGAAAGACATTCTATTTTGAAAGACATTCTATTTAGAATAGAATAGAAAGACATTTCTATTCTATTCTAATCCATGCTCATGAATTGAAAGAATTAATATTGTTAAAATGACCATACTACCCAAAGTAATCTATGGATTCAATCTCTATCAAAATACCAATAACATTCTTCACAGAAATAGAAAAATAATCCTAAAGCTTATATGGAACTACAAAACACCCCAAATAGCCAACCAATACTGAGTAGAAAGAACAAAGTGGTAGGCATCACACAATCTGACTTCAAAATATATTACAAAGCTACAGTAACCAAAATGGCATGATATTTGGTATAAAAACACTCACACAGACCAGTGAAACAGAATAGAGAATCCAGAAATAAATCCACATAGTTATAGCAAACTATTTTCAACAAAGGTGCCCAGAACATACATTGGGGAAAAAATACTCTCTTCAATATTGGTGTTGAAAAAACTGGATATCCATATGCAGAAGAATTAAATTGGATCCCTATTACACCACATACAAAAATCAACACGAAATAGATTAAAGACGTAAGTGTAAGATCTGATACTATAACACTACTAGAGGAAAACATAGGAGAAATGCTTCAGGACATTGGTCTAGGCAAAGATTTTATGGCCTAGAACTCAAAAGCACAGGCAACAATTAAGATCTTTAAAGGAAATTTGTTGTGGTTTTGTCTTAGGACATTAGCAATACAAGTGAATTTAGAACCATTTGCCTGATCACTTACCATAGAATTAACTACCTTCAAAATGTGTAATGACTTCACCACTTAATCCCTTACCATTTTGTTATAGTCAGGAATCCTGCGGGCCAGGTATTCAATAAGGACACAGTAGAAGTGGGGCTTTCACCCTGAGTGAGAAATGGTAAGCAGACAAGGGAGAACAGGAGAGCAATTAAGAGTCTTGCAAACGTTGCAAAAATCTAGACTTGGAGGGCAATTACTACCAATTATAAGAAGTGGTCAGGTTCCAAATGTCTTCAAAGGCAGAGCCAACAGGATTTGCTGGTGTATTGCATGTATGGTTGTGAAAGAAATAATGACATCAAACATGACTCCAAAGTCTTTGGCCTGATAAGCTGTAAGTTGCCATTCTACGACGGAAGAGACTGTACCTCAAGCAGGTTCTGGAGGGAATTTCAATTCCAGTCATCTTAAAGTGAGATGTCTGCTTACATTCCAAATGGAAAAATAAAGTGGGAAACTGGATATACAGAACTGAAATCAAAGAAGTTCAAACTGGTAATATACATTTCAAGTCCTCAGCATAAAGATGGAATTTAGAGACATGTAACAGAATGAGATCACCAAGGAATCAGTGTAAGCAAAGAAGAGGCTGAAGAATGGAATACTGAGGCACTCCAGTGTCAGAACAAGACATGAGAAAAGTGGATTGAGAAACATGGCCTCCTGGAAGCTGAATGAAGAGAGTCTTCCCAGAAAGAGTGAATGATTGCTATATCAGCATGCCCAGGAGTGGGGTAGGATGAGGACTGAGAAGAGAGAGAGCCCTGATTTATAGAGTTTGCCAATTTCTCTGATGAAAATACTCCCACCAGTTGATTTCAAGCTGTTAATGTGATGTCACTGAATACGGAGTTTAGAAGAGATGCACACAGTTGGCCCTCAGGAGACACTGCAAGCTGATCTCAGCATACCCCTGACAGCTAATGGTATCGATTGCCTTACCAGTCTTTGGCGTCCAAGAGGAAGCTGTTCAAGCAAGTGTGAACCCGGCATGGCTGAATCTCTGTCATCTGGACAGGGCCAAGCAACATTTATTTTCAATATGGCAGGCTGGTAACTTTCTCAGAGGGCAGCCCAAGCTGGGCTGGGCAAGAGGGGCTCAGAAAAGGATGTCATGGTCCTTGCAGCCAGACTCATGAGAGGGTCTGACTAGAGAAATTTAAGTCTCAGACGGACTGACTAAGCAAGTACACTAAAGTAATCTGGACACTTTAACAATGAAAAGCATAAGACTCTCTTTCAAAGAGTTGTTAAAATAAAAGCTGATGAGAAACCCTCTTGGAAAACAAGTCTCCAGGCTTCTGGGAACCCTGTTTTCCAAATCTTTCTGTTAGCATTCCTGCCCACATCCTGGCAATTCTCCATGTTCTCTCAGACTCCAAACCATACTTAACACTTTTCCTACTACCTAGGCCTTATCTTGACTGGCCTGATGACTGATACCATTTGGTTCCAGCCACTTAATTCCCAGCAGCCCGAAATGGTCACATGCCTAAAGCAAACTACCATCAGACTAGGAGGAACATCAGCCTGTTTAAATTGTGGGCTCTGCCTTTCCTTTACACATAGGAAGAATTTCCCAAGGAGGTTTTTTTCTCTCTCTCTCTTTGGAAGTCTTTAAATGTGAGATTTTCATTTTTCATAAAATAATAATTAACAAACATACATTGATTACCTATTGAATGCAATGTACCATACAGGATTCTATAAAACATGCCAAGAATAATTAGGTGTCTACTTACAATGTGGTTGGGAAATTTGGCATTTTCCTAGGGAAAAAAAAAAGTTCATTCTGACCGATGTGAGAGCCCAGTGAATGTCTCAGAAACCAGGTACTGGAGGACAGTGAGACACAGGAAGCCCACAAAGCTGCACTCTGCAGGAAAGATCAAAGGAAAGGGAAAGGAACCTCTTATTTGCTTATCACCTCTCTGTCCTGGAATTGTTTTAGATACTACATCTGTTTAATTACATCTCAATACTTCCTATCACTGTAAAAAAGGATTTTCATACTTCTCTGAAAACGAGTGTCATTCATCTTTACAAATGAGTCACAGAGTGGTAAAGCACTTAACCAAAATCCACAGAGCCAGTCAGTGGCAGAAGTAGGACCCCAACCAAGGAAAAAATTTCCAAAGTCCTATGTTTAACTACCACTTCACATTGCTTCCTGTAGACTGCAGAGTCAGTCAAATTGTGCCACCCCTCTCCCCAAAGATATTCCAAGTCCTAAAGCCCTGTACCTGAATGGGATCCTAGTTGGAAATAGTCTTTGCAGTTATAATTAAGTTAAGTGTTTTGAGATGATATTATCCATGAGGTAGGGGCTGGGCTGGGGAGCCAAATCGAATGACTGGCATCTTTAGAAGAGAAGGGAAAACAGACCCAGAGACCCAAAGGGAGGCCCCAAAGGCGAAGGCAGCCATCAGAGTTCTGCAACCCCAAGCCAAAAACACCAAGGATTCCCAGCACCCAGCAGAAACCTGGAGAGGGCTGTGGAATGAATTCTCCTTTAAGCCTTCAGTATGAACCAACCCTGCCAACACCTTGATTTTGAGACTTTTGGCCTTCTCAACTGTGAGAGAGTAAGTTTCTGTTGCTTTAAGCCACCAAGTTGTGGTGATTTATTATGGCTACCCTGGGAAACGAATACAGACAGTCAGGATGAAGGCAGTCTGCACAGAGACATGGAGGAAGAGAGAGAAGAAAAGATCATGAAATGTGACTTCTGAAGCTGAGTCAAACTCAGGTTCCTGGGAAGAGGGAGTAGTCTTCTTTTTGGTGCCCAGTGGCAAGTCCCAAACTTCTGTGTCTTGGTTTGATTCCAAATGGTGCATCATAAACTATTCAGTTTGATTCTGTATGCTAACATCTGGTCAGTTTCCTCAGTGTACTGGTTTCACTGTTTCTGTTGACGGTGGCAACTGTTTGGGCAAGTTTGAGCTACACAGACAGTTCCTGGCATACTTGTCCTTAAATATCAGAGAACATCGAGTCATCCAGGTGCATCTTTATGAGCACACTGAAGAGAAAAACTTCTATGAAATAAAACTGGTGTCACTGGCAATGCCTACCCCTGGTCAAAGGTAACTTCCTCCATAGCTCTTGGTGGTAACTAGTTCTATTTTTATATGCAGGCATTGGATAAAATGCAACTATCCTAAGAGCATTCAGCTATCATCACCTATTAACATGTCAGTTCTGAGGGAGGCAGCTCTCTGGGGATTTATTGTGGAATGAGAGAGGAAAGAAAACTTTATAGTCAAAGCAAAATGCAAAGAGATCTATTTGAGAATCCTGGGATGCCTCAAGGAATTGAGGAACAGACTGAAATGAGTTGGCAAGGAATGAGAATAAATCATGCTTATGTCCAATTTCTTGTGTTTTGCTGTTCAAGAACAAAAAGGGGCCACTTACTGAATTCCCTTTAGAGCTTGCTAAGAGCTTGTTAAGAGCATTACTAAGAGCAATGTACCCCATTAGGTGGGTACTAGAGCTATAAGGATGACTGGGTTCATCTGCTCATAACATAAGAAGGCAAACTCTGGGGGCTGGGGGAGATATGTGTTGTGAGTGAGAGCACAGGAAAGAAAAATGATGCCGCACCCCTCAGCTTCTGGGAGGTGACCCCATCAAGAGTGCAGTGGAATTTTTAATGTTGAGAACTACATGAAGTTCTGTAACCAAGTACCCCCATTTTTCTAAGAGATAGAGAATGAATTATTTTTTATTTTCTCTTTCCCCCCTTTTCCCTGTTCCCCACTTCCTACTTAGCTCTTTAGAAATGCAATGATAACATTTTACCTTCCCTTCGCTAGACATCCCCTACAGGGCAAGCTTCTCTGACTACGTGCTTATTTAAAAGCTCCATGACAGAACTCTGTCCTACCAGATTTCCTCAAAAGCCAACAGTCAGTTTCCACCCTAAAGTATACCCACTGTGAAACGCTGTCACACCTGGAGACTATCTTGGACAAGGCCACTTTACAACTTAGTTCAGCCCGAGATGGCACCAGTTTGACCACCTGGTAGACAAGGCATGAAGTGAGTCATGCGGACCCCCACCTGTTCACGCCCTCCCTTGCATGACAAGTTCCCTTTTAAAAGTTACTGCTTTCTGCTCTAAAAGCAAAGTGGCACCCATAAGGCAGGCAGCCTGGACTTCTTCCCCTAAGATAGCTTTGCAATAAAAAATCACATTCCTTATACCAGACTTCGCTCTTTTTCTTTTTTTTTTTTTTTTTAAGGTGGAGGTTTCACCATGTTGGTCAGGCTGGTCTTGAACTCCCGACCTCAGGTGATCCGCCCGCCTTGGCCTCCAAAGTGCTTGGATTACAGGCGTGAGCCACCACGCCCGGCCAATCAGACTTCGCTCTTGTTAACTGGACTATGCAGGTGGCAAGCGACTGAACCTGTATTTTGTTTACAGATCTACTGAGAGGAAGCCAGGGACACCAATAGCAGACTAAGAGTTGTCTGGTTGCTCAGAGCTCTACACACAGATCAGGTATTTGCCAGCGGAGGAAAAGTGTGGTATCTTTACACAGACCAGGGCTCACTGGCATATATTTTGCCATTTCCAGGGAAAGGAAGCTTCTAGCTCCTGGGGAAGGAGGCTTCTGGCTCCTAGAGAAATGGCAGAAACTTGATGAATAGAGGATTGGTGAAATCTTTTGGTTTATGTGGCCAGATGGTACAAGGTTTTATGAGGAAGAAAAGCGCACAGTATCTTTCTTCACTCTTTTGGGTTTGGGGAACAAAAAAAAAAAATCATAAAATCCAGAGAGTGGGCAGAGGACAGGATGCCAGGGAACTCAGGGGAAGGGCTCTTCTCAGGTCGGAGCTTCCCTGTTTTCTGCGCATTTATCCCAGCTGAACTCTTCCACGGTAGTGCTTCTGGCCTCCTCCAAGCCTACCCTCCCTACCTCTCCACATCCTGGGCAAAGGTTCCGTGTGAAGAAGCCCAGATGGAAAAACGTTGGAGGAGTTTTTCTTCATCACTTCAGGCAGGAAGAAAATGGCAAATGGAGACAATGATTTGCTGAATTCTGTCTCCTAGGACTCCTACTTCTTGCTCAGTTTTCATTATTTCAGGATGAAAATTGCTTTTAGGCCTAAGAAACTCAGCTAACTGGACAATTTTTCAGGTCTCTTTTGAGAAGTAGGCATAGCCTTGGGAGAACAGTTTTCATCCTCTCAGCACTCTCATTCCATCTCAGATAAAAATATATTAAGAAAATGAAGCCAACTGAAGCAGAGGTCAGGAGTGAAAGAATAGTTAAGGTAAGAGCTTCAGCAACAGCAGCTGGCCCCAGGCACTGGCGACTGGTAAAGGAAACTTTGGGCAGAAGAGTCTGAGATGAATGGGATGTTAGTGAGAGGAGCTGAGCCTGCCACATAGCCAAATTTTGCAGGAGGGAAAAAGAGAAATGGGAAATTAATTATAATAAATTCCTCCCAAAACCCTGAGATTTGGAGACAACGCATAGGCTACTCAGAGGCTATCCTAATTCTGCAAGATCTTAGAGAGCTTCTTATGCACAAAGGAAGGTACGAGAACCTTTGCCAAGCATATGGAATTGCCAACTTCAAAGAACTTACTTGTGAGCCTCCTGGAGACGGTTATATGGACACAGATGGTGGGTTTGTTTCCTGGTTTAATAAGGAGTAAACCTATATTTCTTTGGTTCTCTCACTCGTCTCTACTCGCTGCTGATATTTCCCTTGGCAGAAAATGAGTTCACTGACCAAGCCAAATGCAAGCAATAAATCTGCTGGTACTTTGTATTGTATTAACTCCAGCGAGGAGTTAGAAGACCTCAAGACAAACATGCCTCTCATGATACTGGAGGTTCGCTGTTTGAAGGGCAGACCAAACCCTGGAAGAGTCTAGATATGAGGGTCAGAGGCTGAGAAAGGGTATTGGGTTTGGGAGTGACTCCAGTTTCGCTTTTGGCCACCCTTCTCAGAGGATGGTGGGCAGATCAGCAAAACCATTCTGGAGGGGAAGCCAAAAAAAAATTAAGATTCCAGGAAGGCTGAAAATGAAGAAGGCATTTTCTAATAAAGTGAACAGGATCGAGAGGCTGCCAAATGCAGCTCACTCCAACCCCTTTTATTGGCAGTGAAGCAAGTCAAATACTTGCTAGGAACACTAGTCCTTTCTTAGAAGTGGCTCTTGTTGAAAAATACATCCTGTACTTTGCTAAGTGATCTGTCCCTGAAGAACACTATGAGTAAAAGAAACTCTAGCTGTGACTTTGGCCAAGTCAGGTGGTCTTGCTGCTGACAAGGGGCTGAATCCCGAGCATTCTCTTTCATACAGAAAATAAAATGGATGAGGGGAGAAGGTATAGGATAATCTCTGGGCAGGTCCCTCCTCTCTAAACCTAGCCTGAAATAGGCTTTCACCTCTGTGCTATTTATACTAAAACTGAATTGGCCTTAGGGATGGGATGTAAGGTAATCAGGATTCCCTATTACCTGACAATTTTGAACCCAAAGTATTCCTTTGTGGACACAAATGGGTATGGTGGAGTCAAATGCATTCAATGAATTCTTCCCTTATTGTTTTAATCAAAGCACAGATTTTAGCACAGACTCATGTGACAAACAAATTATTGAAAAACTACTGTGATACACATTTAATGAGATGACATACAGGGTTTCTGGGGCTTGTCCTGGACTGCTGAAGTGGTCTCCAGGGATGCTTAGATGAAGGACACGGGAAGTGAGACATGTGGATTGAATTGCCCCTCAACCACAAAGCCCTGGACAAACTGGTTGCCACCAGGACCCTAGAGAACAATCCCAATCTAAGCCACACTTTCTCTTGTTGTTCTCCTATCTCCATTTCCAAACTCCTACCCAACCTTTTGCTGCCTTGCCATCTAAGTCTACTGTAAAAATGCAACATTTCTCTTTTTTCCTCTCTATCCCAGGAAAAATTTCTATTCCCAGAATATTGATCTCAATCTGCTAAGAATATTATGTTCCAATGTAAAGCAACTCATTTTAAATACAGAGCTCAACTCAAAAAAATTTCCAATGATAAGGCTGATAAACTGAAAAACCAAGGTACAGAAGTGACCTGGTACGTTTTGGGGCAACTTTTCCTCTGTGCTTAACAAGAGAAATGAAAATCAGATGGATTTCCACTGAAAATTTCCTATCACGATTTCATATGATTGATCTAATATCCAGCTTTCCCCAGGAGCCAGTGAATTATATATCCAGCTGTGGACACTGAAAACACCACAAGGCTGCTCATGCTAGGCACCTGCTATAGAGAAAGACCTTTTGTATTTGGGAGGAAGAGCAGAAGACTTGTTTGTAAAACAGCATGGTGTGATGCTCTTTTCTGAGCAGTTTTCCCTTACTCTCTCCGTCTTGCCTGAGTTGGAGGCTGTCTCTTCTCAACGACTCTAGGAGACACACCTTTGGGCTATCTTCATAAATCTTTTGCTATGAGTCAGGACTTAAGTCTTTGGGTTTTCACTCATGCCATTTAGGATACTGAAAATAAGGGCGCACTTTTCAGACATTCTGTCTTACACCTGTAGGTCACAAGTCTTTCACGCCTAAGGTGCTTTGTTACGATCTATATGGTTTGCTGTAATATATCTCTCATTCCATTGAACTCTATTCTCTAAAAACTTGACATGGAGTATATGTCAATTACAAACCACAGCAGAATTTAACAACAAAAAACTTCTAGGCAGGAATGTTACAGCCCATCTTCAGTTCTGAAGGAAGGCTGGGATAGTTCATAAAATAATTCTATCTGATTTGTTTCTATGAGAATCTGTGTTTAAGGTATTTTCAGGAGAGAGGAATACACTTACTTGCTCTAAGGCCACACATCTTAAACCGAGACACATGTACTGTGGGAGTTTGCAGCTGGAGTTTTGAGCCGAATTTTGTGTTTAAAATGAGTTGCTTTACATTGGACCCTAATATCTTCAGTGGATTGAGATCAACATTCCAGGAATTGAAATTTTGTCTTGGATGGAGAAGAGAAAGGAGGAATGTTGCATTTTGCAGTAGACGCAGATGGACTAGGCAGAGATGGGGGAGGTCTTCTGAAAGGAAGGCAGTGAACAGCTGGGGAGGGGTTCGGAAATGGAGGTAGGGGACCAACAAGAGAAAAGGTGGCCTACACTGAGATTTTTCTAGCTGAAGTATAAATCTGTTACATCTTTTTATACTGAAACAAAACACAGATATAAATAGAACTTCATCTGGCAATGGCCTCATGAGTGTTTAGCAAAGCTGCTTTGTTCTGAGGCTGTTTTCTTCAGGCATGGCCTTGGGCTCCTCATCTCATTCCCTCAAGCCCCACCCTCTCTCAACTTGAAAGCCTTTGTCAGCTTAAAAAATACCCTTTAATAAACCTAATAGCAAACATTAACAGGAAGCAAAAAATCCAGATCTCAATTACGGCATGAATAATTGCAAAAGGTCTAACTAAAGCCACCCAGCCACAGTGTGGCTTCCTATGTACATAAGTATTCTTGCTTCCTAAGAAAAGGATTATCCTATACCCCATTCTCAGCACCAGTCATTCACGTACTGGACAGACCTTAGTCTTAGAACTAGCATGCCTGGAATGGGCTCTTACCCTCTGTTGGCCTCAGCTATGGAAGTAAAAAAAAAGCATTAAACTAGGGACTCACTGAGGGCCCTCCCAACTCTAGCTCTCTGCAATTCTCCATGCAGCATTAAGGAATTTCAAAAAATATCTTCCTGTGTTTGCTGTTAGTATCTTTCTGATTTCTCCAACTTTCCCTGAGGCGGGGGCAAGGGTAGCAAAGAAACTTGGTGTTGATCTATAGAGAGAGCACCTCCTCAATTAGAGATACTGAGCCAAGGGGTTTGTGTGACCTTTGGAACTCAACCACAAAGCCCTGGACAAACTGGTTGCCACCAGGACCCTAGAGAACAATCCCAATCTAAGCCACACTTTCTCTTGTTGTTTTCCTATCTCCATTTCCGAACCTCTCCCCAACCATTTGCTGCCTTGCCATCTAAGTCTACTGTAAAAATGCAACATTTCTCCTTTTTCCTCTCTGTCTCAGGCAAAATTTCTACTCCAAGAAAGTTGATCTCAATCTGCTAAGAATATAATGTTCCAATGTAAAGCAACTCATTTTAAATACAAAGCTCAACTCAAAAAAAAACCTCCTATGATCTACTGAAAAGGAAGATATTTTTGAATAAGAGACTTCCTTCAGATGAAATCAGTGTAATTAATTCAAATCCCATCCATCCTCTCTTTACATACTCAAACTTTGCAGCAGAAAATTTCTACTCTTATAGAGATAATATAGATTAGCCAAGCAGAGAAAACCTTTCAGTCATAGAAGAAAGAAGGTCTCTGCTATCACCTAATAATAGCTCTGGAGGTACTCTCTCCAAGATCACAGAGCTTGTCAGCATAAGTCATAAAGGAGCTGTTTGCATGGGGTAAAGGGACCCAGAGTGCCACCTGGTGTGGTCCAACTTAAGAACCTAGGTGCGAAGCATGGGAAGCCAGGGGATGTCATGAGAACAAAGGTAGAGAGACACAGTTTGTCTAATTCTTGGGTTTGCTTGGAGTCAGCTCTGCACATCAAAATATTCCCTTTCGCCAATTTTCTAGGCTTGGCTTGACTCCACTTGGACTCCGGTTAGATTTTAGTTATCATCCCTGCTTCCTTTTTGGGAGCCTTTTTTTTTCCTCTTGGGAGCTTTATTTACACTAGGGAGAACATAATGCAGTCATCATGTTGATTCATTTTCACAAATACTTATTAAATGTCTGCTATTTGCCGGCTCCATGGAAGGGCCAGAGTGACATGTGATGCATGATCTCTGACTTAAAGGAACTTGAAAGTAACCTGTGCCCTATCTTAGTTACCAACAGGAAATTATTTTGGAGGTTCTGGGAGAAAAAATCTATTAGGTTGGCGCAAATGTAATTGCTATTAATGGCAAAAACTGCAATTACATTTGCACCAACCTAACACTCCTGACACCTGAGAGCCAATTGCCAATCATTCCAGGATACGCTGTATGCACTTTGCTTTCTCACTGCAATCTTCTTTAAACATTCATCTATCTCTTGATTTCCATTTAACAGAAACTGTGACAGCAGCATTAGCAGCTCATGGTGGTGGAAGACCTCCTGATTCCAGATATTTTCCAGAGTGGCCCACTACTGTTTGGCTCTGTTGAGGAGCATGTGGAAATTCAAAGGCATGCTCTCTTATAGAGAAGAATTTGTTAGCAAAAACATCACCCATTTGCTGCAGATTTGTAAACTGAGGTAGGCTTGTCTTTCTCAACACATTAAAAACTGGTCAAAAGCTTCACTGGTTAATTAGGTTAGTGACATGGTTTGGCTGTGTCCCCACCCAAATCTCATCTTGAATTGTAGCTCCCCTAATCCCTAGATATCATGGGAGGGACCCAGTGGTAGGTAACTGAATCACAGTGGCAGTTTTTTCCCATGCTGTTCTCATAATAGTAAGTCTGATGAGATCTGATTGTTTTATAAGGGGCAGTTCCCCTGTACATGCTCTCTTGCCTATCTCCATGTAAGACATGCCTTTGCTCCTCCTTTGCCTTCTGCCATGATTTTGAGGCTTCCCCAGCTACTCAATCACACAGTTTTAATGAAACTGTGAGTCCCTCAAACTTCTTTTTCTTCTTCTTTTTTTTTTTTTGTGACAGAATCTTGCCCTGTCACCCAGGCTGGAGTGCAATGGTGTGACCTCAGCTTACTGCAACCTCTGCCTCCTGGGTTCAAGTGATTCTCTTGCCTCAGCCACCGAAGTAGCTAGGATTACAGGTACCCGACACCACACCCAGCTAATTTTTGTATTTGCAGTAGAGACAGGGTTTCACCATTTCAGCCAGGAGGTCTCGAACTCCTGACCTCATGATCCACCCACCTCAGCCTCCCAAAGTGCTGGGATTACAGATGTGAGCTACTGTGCCCAGCACTCTTTTTCTTTATAAATTACCCAGCCTTGGGTATTTCTTCATAGCAGTATGAAAATGGACTAATACAATTAGTTGCAGAATTAGGTTAATCACCTCCTCATCGAATGTGCCTTCATCACATATATATATATAAATGATATATAGAATACTTCATCATATAAAAATGATATATAGTATATATACATATGATGGTTTGTGTACCTTCCTTGAGCATATGGGCAACAGGAGAACGCTAGCAATGGGTGCAAAGGGGCCTCCTTTGCTGTTCCATGATGGTGCTCCCTCAGGTCCCTCTTTGTCTCTCCTCTCCAGTCCCTGACTCTGTGCCTGGACTCAGGCCCTCATCTTCTTTTTCTTGGATTACCTATTTCAAAAGCC